>NW_026652276.1:177010624-177454564 GCF_009828535.3 Hylobates moloch | reverse complement strand
GTGAGCCATCACGCCTGGCCCAAAGTTACTTTTTATAGAAATAAATACATAGATGTTCTTTTTATGTGCAACTTGTATTTCCCCTATTTATGGTTGACAGAAGACTGCACATCTAACAAATATTTCAATCTCCCATAGCATTCAATAATGTTTTGTAACTAGGCATTTGATAAAAATCAGTACAATGAACCATCAAATGTATATCATATTAATTGAGGTACCTTTCAAAAAGTAGAAAGCTCATCACTACCTGCTAAATGTGTAAGGCTAAAATCTGACTTCGACCTATCTCCAATCTCATTGCCCATTTCTTTTCCATCACCCTAGCTAACCTACATTTATTCTTGACTCCCTAAAATATACTCTGTACTTTTGTAACTCCAAGTTTGGGCCCAAATCATTACACTCTTTCATGTCCTATATCTATTGAAATAGTGCCCATCCTTATATGCCCAGCTCAAATGCCATTTTCCCTATGAAGTTTTCCTTAATCTCATCCCCTGGAAATGAGCACTTTCTACTCTGAAGTCCACAATATTTATTTATATCTATAACAGCTTTTATAATCTGGTCACATATTATATTTTCTTGTGCATGTATTATCTTATCTAGTAATTTTTAATCTGTTAAAATCAACATTCATGTTTTAGTTATCTTTATATCTCACCAAACATATAACAGAATATCTTCCACATAGCAGGTATTCAAATAATGTCTTTCTTATATTGTGTGTAGAAATAACATATACAGCTTAAATTTCCAGCTGCATATTTCTGCCATGTAAATTGCCACAAAACTAAGACAAATCCAAACACTATAAAATGATCATCTATCATTTGAAGTCATTATTACTTCACATTCCTATAAGGGGAGTATAATATGGGGAGAAACATATTTTACCAAGACTTAAAAAGCTACATATATATATGTATATGTAAAAACATATGTATATGTATATATATGTGTATATATAAACATATGTATATGTATATATGTGTATATATAAACATATGTATATGTGTGTATATGTATATATGTGTATATATAAACATATGTATATGTATATATGTGTATATATAAACATATGTATATATGTATATATGTGTATATATAAACATATGTATATATATGTATATATATATAAACTACTTATAATTTGATTTCTTCCATAAGTCAAATGCAGCACATTCTTATTAACTGTAGTTTTATAAGTGATTATTTATTTGAAAAGTTAAATTACTCAATATTACTTTTGTTTAAAAAAGTAAAAGTTACTTTAGAAAATAACCAAAAGTTGACATATTTTAAATTTGCATTATTTTTCATAAGTATCCACATTAACATAAATTACCAATGATCATCATTATTGTTATTATCATGATAGATTTCATTTATAACAAAGTATACAAGCTTCACGTCTCAGGGATATTTAAATCACATAATCCTTCATTGCCTGCTGTCAGTTACTTCCTGGGCTGTTTGCAGATGTAATGCACAGATAGCCCACTAACAGTTGTCCTCCAGACAGGCTAAATTATTTCTGTGCCTTCTCATTAAGTAGAGGCTATTAGAACTCTTAAAAAAATGAATCCCTCATGTTCTCTTAGAGCCTAAACCTCTTCTCTATTTATATGCTGATCACTACCTACTAAATGTGGAAAGCCAAAGTCTGACTCTAGCCTATCTCCAACCTCACTGCCCATTTCTTTATACCATCTTCACTGTTTTATTTCTTAATGGCAGAGAATTTCTGAGTTTTTAAAAATGCTTTGTATCTTCTTGTCTCTTCCCCTAAAAAAAAACTCTGAATCTCTACCTATTAAAATGCTACATTATTCCAGGCCTTTTCATGCTAAACTAATATTAATAAAGTCAGCTGACTTACTGAGAACTACTCTTCTATCCTCAATCTGAATAAACAAACTTGTACTCATCTATATCACAATTAACCCTTTTATAATTTGATGAGTCAGAAAGTATTACCCAGCTAACCCTTGGAAACATAAGGCTACCCAGATTCAAGCCTAGGAGATATAAATTGTCATCTGAGAAGTCACCCCTACATTCTGAACCTGCTCTAACAACTTCTTCATTTTGTGAAATGACTTAATACTCTATTAAGGACTCTCAACATGACCTCGTTTGATATATCAGAATTACTAGAAGGGAAAAGGGATGTGCAGATTAAAAAACTATATTCAATTTTAAGTTAAAATTATATTCAGAATTCGAAAACATTGTTCACATTTCTTTCTAACACAAATATAAATAACATTTATGAGTACCAAAATTTTGATAGGTAGGAACACCAATGTAAAAGTTAAGGCAATAACATTGTATGCTAAATAACAGTGTGGGTCTTACATACAGAGCGAAATGAGTAGACGCTCAGCATCTTTCAATCAATTTATATTTGTCTTATATGTCAAATTTTCAGAAATTGTGGCAATGTTTGGGGCTTCTAGTCAGAGAAATGTTAAAAAAAAATTACAACTGGCAGAAAACAAAACGAGGGAAGGGAGAATCCAGAGAAAGACAATGCCATCATGTCATATATGTGTTTAGTTAAGCATCATTTGTGTAAGATGATGATATGGCTGAAGAGTATGGACTCAGTCAATAAATGCACTTACCTCCGATAAATGAGGATTGGGATTAAAACCACAGAGGCTACAGACAGTGGTTTGACACTCAGTGCATGTGTTAAAATTGGCCTTTTCTGGAACATGCAACAGAAGTTCAGTGGTATTGCAAAGAGGACAGATGGTTTTAGGGAGGCCTTGTGAAGGAGGCTGTTTTGCAGATGGAGACACTGTTGGTGGCTGCAGAGGTTTTCCAGATCCTGTTTGGCTTACTGGTTTTGTAGATTGCTGAGTCGAGGGCTTTGCTGGGCTAGGCTGTTGAGCTGAGAGTTTTGCTGAGCCAGGCTGTTGAGGTGGGGGCTTTGCTGAGCCAGGCTGTTGAGGTGGGGGCTTTGCTGAGCCAGGCTGTTGAGGTGGGGGCTTTGCTGGGCCAGGTTGTGAAGGAGGCTTTGTTGGGCCAGTCTGCTGGGCAGAAGTCTTTCCGGGTCCTGCCTGTTGAGCTGGAATCTTTCCTGGCCCAGGCTGCTGAAGGGGAGTCTTTGTAGGCCCAGGTGCCTTAGCTGGAGACTGTAGCCCAGGTTCTTGAGCTAGGGGTTTTGGTGTCCCCACCTGCTGGGTTGGAGGCTTTGCTGGCCCTGGCTGTTGAGCTGGAGTCTTTCCAACTCCAGGAGGCTGAGCTAGAGCCTTTGGCCCAGGCTGCTCCAATGAAGCCTTCTCTGACCCAGTCTGCTGAGCTGGAGGCTTAGCAGGACCAAGTGGCTGAGCTGGAGGCTTTGTTGTCCCTGGTGGCTGGACTGGGGGTTTCACTGTCCCTGGTTGTTGAGCCAGTGGCTTTGTTAGCCCTGAGGGCTGAGCTGGGGGCTTTGCAGGCCCAGGCTGTGATTTTTCAGGTCCAGGCTGCTGTGCTGGAGGTTTTCCAGGAGTTGGTTGCTGAATAGGCGGTTTGGATGGGCTTTGCAGTGAGGGTTTAACTGATTCTCCCCTTACTATGTCTGCCTGTTTAGTCTGAGGCCTGGATGCATCTCGTTGAAGTGGCAATTTTGCATGGTCTGTCTGAGGAATCTGGGCAGGACCCTGAATTGGCTTTCCTGTACCTGGAGGTTGTGATTTAATTTTTTCTGGTTGTTGAGGAGATATTGATTTGGGAGGGCCATCCTGCTGAAGTGGATCCCTACCAGGTCCTTGCTGCTTAGGAATGGGCTTGGGTGGCTGTTGTTGTGAAGGAGGTTTTGTGATTCCCTCAGGTTTTCCTTGTTCCTTCTGAACTACTTTTTGTTTCTTGGTGGTTTCTTCCTGGGATGCCTCAGAGTCTGATATCAAATCAAAAGGGTTGAACTTATTTACAACAGAGGAGACAGCACTTAAAGGGTTAACCTCTGAGAGGAAGCCAGGCATCATACTAGACTTGTGCTCTTCCTTAAAATCAGTTCTAGACTTTGATTCTTTCAAGCTAATAGTGGAAGGACTCCTCCCAGGCAATTTCTGCTCTGACCTGAAAGTGTCTGTAGTTCTACTTTTACTGAGACCAGGTTGAGCTGGACGCCCAGGGTCCGGGGGTCTTCCTGATTGCTTTGGAGGATGACTACTATCCAACTCTTGTTTCCTAGAAGAGTAAAAAAAAAAAAAAAAGGTGAAAATAATGGAAATTATTTCAAATCAAAGCAATACGAAAAACCTATTGCTTATATCTTCAAAATTATGAATGTATAAATATAACCAGAACCCATTTTTGTAGCATCCTTCAAGTGATCATAAAACTTTTAATGCTTTTTTTTCTTTCTTTAAATGGGTAGAGATTTTCAACAAGGAAGTGAAGAAAAAAAAACTTGCCCTTATGAGTGATAAAAATTAAAATATATAATTAGAAAATACTTATAATAAAAGTAATTTACCTTTGCACTTAATAGAATCTGGCCTTAAAACTTAACTAAATATAGGTTTAAATTAAAACCTCAATAAATCAAAACAAAGTCATATTAAAATTCATACATGTTCACAGAGTATATTTTTTTCTTTTTATCAAAAGTCATGGTCAAAGAAAGTCTTCCAAATGCTAGCAGCATTGAGAGTTACAAATATTCATTTTTAAATGTAGGAGTCTGCTGAGACTTTTAAAAATTTCATTTTGAGAATTTACACAAACTAAATAGGGAATACAATGTGAAATAAGGGGAGTCTCCTATAATGGAGTTTACATGATGCTTTCCCAGGAATGCTAAAAAGTTTATAATGTATTTAATTTTACTTGGGCTTCTAGTGTTCCAGGTTACTGGCCAGGAGAGACACAGATGTGGGCATCTAAAATCATGACAGTCCCAGAGAGTGACTGGGGATTATCCCCATGCCTCCATCTAGAAAGGCACTATTCATCAAATATTATCCTTATGAAACCTTACAGAATGAGAATTTCTACATTCATTATTTAGACATTCTTGAGGAACAACCCCATCTTTATTATTGAATATCAGTGTTATCTTTTTTAAAAAAATAACTAATTATTAACCTAAAATTTTTATGGGAAGCATAACAGATGCTTAAATCATCTTGAGATATATCTTGGTATCCATATATCTTACTCAGTGTTTGCTACACTATCTCTTAATGCCATTGATTATTAGTAATCTAATTTATTATTGACATTGAGATTAAATGTAGCAAGTAGTTAATTTTCAAGATATATCTTAATTCATAGACAAATATATAAGACATATTTTTTGAAACAGGCTTGGAAACATGATACATTTTAAATGACTATGGTTAAATAATTAAAATAGGAGTTTCTTATTTTTTATATATGTATTGTTTTAGCCAAAAGTCATATTAAATACAGAAACTTTTAAAATAATTCATACTTTATTGATAAAGTTGCAGCTAAAAGAATATTCTGAATTAGAATTGTGGAGAAAATCAAATTGTAAGTATTTTGTTTGATATATGAGGCTTTTTAAATTTTGAAAAATGTTTCTTTTTCATTAAAGGAAACAAGAATAAAGAAAGTAACTTAGAAGCACCTAAAATATGACAATAAAGATTTATAGGTTCTAATTGGGTTTATCAAAATTTACCTGCTAATGAGACAGACTATAAATATTTTATTTCATATTCAATACTTCTTATGAATTAACTTTTTCCAAATTTCCTGACATAGAAATTTGAGTACAGGTCAGGATGTAAGGGATAGCAGAAAGAGGCAAAGAAGCATTACTTCTAGGTAGCAAACACTTAGAAGAAAAGAAAATCTATAAATGGCAATGTATGCATAAAGTGATTTTCTGGTAAAAGACAAATAAGTAGATTCTGAATTTTTGCAATTTCCTCCAAGGAAAAGTTTACAAAAGTATATATATTCTACCATGTCTCTGAAGTCTTTACTTAAACAGAACTAAAAGTGTTAACCCTAGTTAATTCCAATACTTCCAAGCTAGCTCTTAAAATGGACTGCTACATATTTCCATTTGGAGAAAATCATTCTGAACATTTCTTTATAGGTACACTATTCAGATCTTAACATTATTCTATAAATCTTCTGTATTTACTTAATATATTGCACCATTCCCTTGAACAGCACATGCTTAGGGCTGATTACAGGTATGGCAATCCTATGAGTAATTATTAGGCATTTTATTTAAATAACTTCCCTGTACAGAGTCCTATAAATTTAACTTTAAGCAGAGTACCAAAAAAAATCTACCTTAATTATACTAAATTTTTCTCTCTTGAAAATGCTACTAAACTTAATCATTGTTTTAATATTTCACTTAATCCATCATATTTGCAAAACAACAAAAAACAACTTCATGAATGTCAAATATTTGTGATAATCAGAAACAGCAGAATTGAAAGCAAGCTGCTTGCACCAGGAATTATAATTGCATGTACTTCCTACAAATATAAGTTGTACTTTACTATAGAATCCCCATCAGAAAATAGGCACACAACCCTAAAGACTGTCTTATAATTTAAACTTAGTTTTAGTTGCTATAACTATGTAAATAAAAGTAAAACAGAGAGCTTTGAGTGGGAAATGGAAAGAAAATCAAGAGAAAAAATTGTCAATACCAAACAAAAATGTAAAGGTGCTGTTGTCTTTTGGTGAAATTTTGTTAGGCATAACAGTTTTACTGTTAAAAAGAAAAGTGATTAAAATGCCATCTCTGCCTTGTATACTGGACTGTGAACTCCTAGAGAGAGAGGATATATTTCACTTATCTTTGCATCATTAGAACCAAGCCTGGCAACTAGTAGATGAGCATTAATATTTGATGAATTAATGAATAAGTGGATGATTAACAATGAGTGAACCAAGGAACAAATATATCATGTATTCGTTTTACTTTAATGTTTCTTGAATTGCTTTCACTTAAAATTCTTCTATAGGCCATCTGAGATATAAATGGATAAATTCTATATTCTTTTTAGAACCTGGATTTGGCCTGCACCTTTAGGAAGAAGCCCAGTAGGGGAGGCTGAAAGCAGTAAAGAAAATAATCAGTTCAGTCAGAATTCTTATTAAATGTTCTACTAATCAGAGAATTTTTTTTCAATAAAGCCCTTCTCATAGATGTATCTGTAACTGTAAATAGAAAGAGTAGAAAAAGTAATGAAATTGCACTTCTCTGGGTCTACAATGAATAAAAAATCCACGAGCATTTCATTTGTAACCTGCCTTCTACTGCTAGCTTGTAACTATATTTAGTACTACACCTCCCTTTTCATTTTACTATTGTCATCCTTGGATTAGAATTTTTTTTTCAAATGTTAGCAGAAAACAACATATTTCCCCTAAGATGAGGAAAACATATATGCAGACTGTAGGAATGTAAAAGCATCTGAGATAATAAAATCTTTTATAAGCAGAACACAACAAACAATGACAGTTGACAGTGCTGAGTCACATAAAATTTTATAATATTAGAAATATAAGCAACTTCGGGACTATCTGTTAATTTTTATATATTATATGAATAAATGAATATCTATGCATTTATGCTCTAAGTCCCGATATAGGGACTAAGAGAAGCTGAGTGACTAATTCAAGGTCATAAAACTAGTTAGTCACAGAAATCTGGTATCCTCACTCCTGGTTTGTGGGCAGAGGAGGTGGTTTACACTCCACTGAACTGATTTTTCCACATGTAAAAGAAAACTGACACATCAAAATAACCCAAAAACAATGTACAATTGAACAATTTGTCCGTAGCCATCAGTGACAGTGTCACCCATTGCTGATACCGATATTACCACTCTTTATATTTGTAGGGTTCGTGTAAATTACAACTCAAAAACATTCATGTCAACTTTTAATTGATCCTCAATGGACTCTCTAAGGTAAGATAGGTATTATTAGCCTTATTTAAAGGCAAGGAACATGAGACACATTGATTGAGAAGTATTTGTAATTTGCTATAAGTTGGTTAAAATCAATAGGATAAAAATCCATGCTCTCAATCTTTATTTTTAAAATTCTATGTTCAATTCACACCACTTAAATGCTTAAAAGTTCAAATAATTTGTGTATGCCATCCTATATTAATTAAATTTACATAACTCTATAACTTTAAAAGTCTAAGTGATAAACCAAATGTTTCTTTGGTAATCATATATAGGGAAAATAACTTTAAAAAGTTATGTACCTTTTATACAAATCTTTCAGTAAAATATAAGAGTAAGTTGCAAAGGTCAGAAAATTATTGTTTATTTTTTAGTATTTGGATGAAGTTTTCACCAATACTGTTTGGGCCACACACTAACTATTGATAAGATTTCCACCACAATAAAATTATCAATAGACAGCTTTAAAAGTATACTATCTGATACAAATACTGCATGAAGCAACAGTTTTATAGGTGGAAATAATGTTTCTCAGCCACCCTCTAAACAGAAGAAAAGTTAGAAATCTAGAAATCAAAGATCTCACTGTAACTGGTATTGGTAACCAGCATAATAGACCTGTTGCTTTTGCTTCTTAGGAAAAAATATAAAAGATCTGGCATACAGTTCTAAAAGGCTAGTAAAAGTATCATACCTTGTTATTATCCTGTGAAAGTCTAGTGAATGAGCACTAAATTTTTTTTCTAGTAAAGTTTTCATCAAGTAGAGGAAAACAGTACATATCATAAACTGGATAAGAGAACAAGAAGACTTTTTCCAAATAGCCCCATAGATTACTAGTTTAAAAACACAGAAAAACATATTTAACATAAAGGGGCTAGTTTTCACTAGTACTAGTGGTTTCAAGACAAACAGACGTTTTACCTGGTAGATTTTAAGCATTTAAGATTTTATGTGAAAATACTGTCACTATCCATAAAACATTTTACATTTCTCCTATAATTATTTGGCAAAATTATGCTTACGTGATAGTAACTAAGTTAATTTTTTTTTATTTTATAAAGTGGAGGATAAGGATCTACACCTATATATCCAGGTCTTTCGTGCCTACAATATATCAAATGAAAATTGTAGGTTTGCCTTCAGTTGTCATAAAAGAGGAATTGTTTCAGGACCCGGATAGAAAACTGTTCTCTACTAGAGGGTGCAAAGTTAAAGGGTTTGTTTACAATAAGAAAGGCAAGGCAGGCACAATGATTATACCCTCTTAGTACTCTAATTAGAAAACAACTAATCTATTGGGATGAAGGAAAATGGAGAGTTACAGGCGGAAATGAATACATTCATATTACTGATTAGCTCTTATACTTGCCTATGCAAGTTGCCATTTATTTGCTTGGTTTTTAAAAGTATGTATTGAAAATTATTTTCTAAGGTAATAAAATTCACATGTTCTTCCCTAAACTGAAGGCCACTTTTGCATAAAACAGAGCAGTGGCTTAAAAATAGCATATGCTAATTTAGAAATGTATGTACAGCACCTGCTCTGCTGTGACCAAACCATCTGTTTAATGCCACACATATTTTAGGGTTCCACAATGAATATAAAAGGTATATTCATTCTATTCCTTCTACCTAAACAGCTTCTGCTCTCCTCTGCGGGTAGGGTGGCAAGAGAGGACAAATCACCTACAAGGGGATTAAAGTTACAGAAATATTTAGACATCATTCACAGAGAAAAAGACCCCGCAGTGGCCAAGAGGTTTAAACAGAGACAGGTAAACACCCAGCTCTATCCATTTCCCAACACGTCCGTGTTGTATTAATGGAAGACTTCCAGATTAGTAAAACACTGGAGGGCGTCTCTCCACGCCATCCTAGAGGGGAAGGGCTCCAAAAGGCCAAAAATCACAACCTAAAATCACAGTTCCAAGAATGTAACCCTTGACTATCCCACCAGAAACTCTACAATGCATCATTTTTATTCCGCCCATCACAAGGCTTAGGATCTCTCTATGGCCACCCCACTGGGGAGAATAAAATGCACGGAGGCGACATATATGTACCGCCGTGCTGGCACATACGGGCTGGCACATATGTGCACGGGAAGCTGTACATATATGCCCGGACATATACATCATGCTGTGCATGCCTGTGCATGGAAGGCGACTCCGCAGCGGCCGGGGGGACGCTTCCCTTGGGCAGCCCCTGCGCCCTTGACATGACAGCGGCGATCTGTCTCCTCTCCTCTTCGCTCAGCTGGCTCAAATCCGCCTCCATGCCGGCCGGGATCGCGGTGTGCGAGGGGCTCCCCGCCCCGCTAGCTCCTCCTCCAGCCGCTGCGGCCGCCGCCAGCCCTTCGGCGAGCCCTTCCCCTTCCAAGCTCGCCTCATTGCCCATGGCTCAGGGAGACTCGGGGCCGCCGCGCTCCCTCCTCGCGCCGCGTCCCAGTCGAGAAGCCCGCGGCCAGGGGAGCAGTCAGAGCCGGGGTCCGCCTCGGGGCGTGCAGGCAGCCGAGTCCCTGGACTCCGGACCAGGCACTGCCGCCCGGAACGCCAGGCAGAGGTTAGTCCCGCTGGCAGGTAACGCCCGCTGCCGGTGCCTCCTCCATGTTGGACAGCGCCAGGCAACCTTTGCAGAAGACGCCTCCCGGACGCCGCCTCGGCGCCCCGAGCCGGGGAGAAGCAGATCTGAGCGGTGCCAGCCGGGCGCCGTCCGCCCCTCCCACCGCGCACCGCCTCCTCGCCCGCGCCCTCTCAGTGCGCAGGCGCCTCTCGGAACAGGTGATGCCCGCGGCCCACGCCCACCCCATCCTGCGTCGCTCCGGATCCTTCCTCGCTCTCAGCACCGATTTAAAGGAGCCCAGTGAACGCTCGGCTAAAAACAGAAGAAATAGGCGACGTTTCTTTCAGGCATATTTCAGGATGCCTCAACTTGAGTTTTAGCTTACTAGACTCCTAGATTTAAAGGGGGCGGGAAGGGCAGGAGAGGAAATGTCTGTTTTCAGCTTTGGCTCCTGGGGTTTGTAGTTTCATTTATTTTCTTTAAAAGAAGGTTTTAAAACATTCTAGGAAAGGGTTCAAGTAACTGAAGATTAGCAGGAGAGACCCTGATACCTTCGAGGCACATTTCCCAAGGGAGCTAAGAATGGCCCTTTTCATTTAGAACTTTCACAGAACAATTCGATTGTTAATTAGATTATTTAAAATGATACAATATTAGTAAGCAGCTAAAATTTTGAGTGCTTATAACTAGTTCCCTAAAGAGAGGGACTTCACAATAATAAAGGATTATAGGAAGTTGTGGACGTGGGGTTCTGCAGTAATATCGAGATTGTAAAAATATTAAAATGTTTTAGTATGAAATTTTGAAAACATGAT
Source organism: Hylobates moloch (assembly GCF_009828535.3). Classification (NCBI taxonomy): domain Eukaryota; kingdom Metazoa; phylum Chordata; class Mammalia; order Primates; family Hylobatidae; genus Hylobates; species Hylobates moloch. The sequence goes on along the minus strand of NW_026652276.1, from coordinate 177,443,271 downwards.
TTTATTGCCCCGCCCCTTTTTTAACAAATGCGGACAGAAGAATCCCACAAAGTTGATTTAATGTGTGACTGTTAAGTTACAGTCACACAATTGGTTAGCAGCACGTTATCATAATAACCACTTTTTCAGACCCACTCTCGACTATCACTCCTACACTTTTCTTGCTGTTACATTTCTTAGACGGGACTGTTCAGCACTGAATCTGCAGCCTCAATGTTGTTACCTACCTTTCCTCAGAATGTGGACTTAATGTCTCAACTGTTGAGGTTAGGTAACAATAGAGAATGAATAAATAAATCAAACAGAAATGAATAAGTTGCTCAGAAAGTAAGTCCAGGTTTTTGCAATAATCATTACATAGTTCGATCTTGTACCTTCCAAAGTGAATTTGTAGTTTTACATTATAAAAGCACCAATAATTACAACTGATTTTTTTAAAATGACAAAAATAATGGAGTCTCTAATGAGGGAACCAAATGCCAACATCTTTTGTAACAAATGTCGAAAAAAATGACATAGTGTATATTAATACCCCTAACTGATTTTGTGTGTGATGTAATGAGTAATAAAACTCGAGCTATTCTCATCCTTTGTATGTTTAAAAGTCCATGCATTTTCATGTATGTATGAATGTATATGCTTGTATAACTATAGACAATATGGCTTATAATTTTTATATAGGTGCGTATGAAGGTCTTTAATTAATATTCCTTCCTAATAGAAGGTGAGAGAAGATTGTGTTCATTGAGTGTAGCAAGAACCTGCAGTGGCTTAAAGTCCAACGCTTCATTTTTTGTTAAGGCTGAGTTGCTTCTGAATTGCTGCTCTCAGCCATTTTTGTTAGCTCTACTTTAAAGTGGGATTTACAGCTAGAGTGGAAGAAATTCAAGTAAGGTTACAACTGATTATAAACTGGCTTCTCAATTTTGAGAGAAAAATCACGAGAAGTATTTTAGTGAAAAGTTTGATAAATTTAATTTTGAATTCTTAATATCTGAAACATCAATTTTTTTCCTTTATACTTAGTCCAAAGTGTATCTGTAATTTAAATAAAAGAAAAACTCAGAATGTGTTCCTATAGACATATAATGTATAAAATGTTAAGTAATAAAATTAGTTTTGTCACTTTACAATACTTGAAAATTGAAAAATATTAATAAGTCATTAAGTTATAACTTACATGATCAGCATTATTTATTCAACCATTTTATAAATGGACTTTAGAATTTAGAACCCACTCTTTGGAGAAAGGGTACATGTGTGCATGTCTTATACTTCAGGTTTTTTCTGTTGACGATGTCTGGTTTTAAATCCTAGCTCTGCATTCTTATAGCTATTTGGATTGGTAAGTCACTGACTTTTCAGATGTTGAGGTTCCTCAACTGTAAGAACAGAGACAATAATATTACTAACGTTACTATCTCTCAGGTTTGTTGTGACAATTAAATTAGAAAAAGCTGTGAGTGCACTTGTAAACTAGAAATATGTTATCAGAGTGTGGTACATGGTTACCAGGCTAGCCTGGGAAATTACTGAGTCTTCCATGCTCTGAAGAAGCCAAGGAGGTGAGACACATGGAGAGAGGATCCTAGCTGCCTCGGCTTCATCCATCTCAGCTGAGGCTTTAGTGAGACCGCCCCCCCCCACCCCCCCCCATTTAGCACAACCTACCCCAGCTGAGCTACCTACTGGCTACAATCACATCAATGAACCCAGTGAGACCGGCAGAAGAACTGCACAATCAATGAAAATAATCAGAGAATTAATAATAATAATGACAATAATAAGATGCTTTTTTAAGTCAATAAGTTTTTTTGAGGGGCTAGTTAAGCTATATAACTGATATTCCAGGTTTTGCACATTATGATTATGCATAAGGCTTCAAAGTTTCCCTTCATTCTTTTAGTGACTTTTCTCACTTACTGTCCAGCTGCACTTGAGTTGTTTGTTCAAAATTTCCAAATACCACCCTTCTAAACTATAAAGTGGAAAAGAACACAATTATCTTGAATACTTATATGCATGTTTAATGAAAGGCTCAAACAAGAAAATATATGTGAAGACGACCTTTAAACGATGTAGCATTACCCAGATGTAAAGTTATGTAAGAAATGCAAGATTTCGCATGGCCCGGTGGCTCACACCTGTAATCCCAGCACTTTGGGAGGCCAAGGCGGGCGGATCACGAGGTCAAGAGATCAGGGCCATTCTGGCCAACATGGTGAGACCCTGTCTCTACCAAAATACAAAAAATTAGCCGGGCGTGGTTGCATGCACCTGTAGTACCAGCTACTTGGGAGGCTGAAGCGGGAGAATCACTTAAACCCGGGAGGTGGAGGTTGTAGTGAGCCGAGATCACACCACTGCATTCCATCCAGCCTGTGAACAGAGCAAGGCTCCATCTCAGAAAAAAAAAAAAAAAAAAGAAAAAAAAAGAAAGAAAAGAAAGGAAAGATTTATTTATAAGAATTTTCTGAGGAACATCAATGTATTTATTTGAGAATTCATTTGGAGTCAGGTGACACTCTCGAGGTCCTACTCAAGAGGATTAGACTATAGGTTTACACCCCTGGGTAAAATGCTTGGGGTCGGAACTTCAAAATTATTTGTGGGATTTTACAAAGTTAATATTATATACTGTACATTATATAATAGTACTTTTAATATTTATCCAGGAAAACCTGTTAATAGTCACATTAACCTCTAAAGGAGTTAAGATGAAATCAACTAGAAGATGCTCAGTTTTTCTGAGCCTGGTGATGGATTGGAGTTCATATATATGGAGTTTTGCTCTCGTTGCCCAGGCTGCAGCGCAATGGCGCGATCTTGGCTCACCACAACATCCACCTCCCAGGTTCAAGCGATTCTCCTGCCTCAGCCTCCAGAGTAGCTGAAATTACAGGCATGCATCACCACACCTGGCTAATTTTGTATTTTTAGTAAAGATGGGATTTCTCCATGTTGGTCAGTCTGGTCTCGAACTCCTGACCTCAGGAGATCTGTCCACCTCGGCCTCCCAAAGCGCTGGGATTACAGATGTGAGCCACCTCACCTGGCCTGGAGTTCAGATATTTTTAAAACAGCATGGGCTTATTTAAGTGTTCTGCAGAATAAAGATAAAACAACTTGAATTGGTAAAGTAGCGTGAATTGGAGGACAAAAGTAGAGAAATCTATAAGAGAAGGAGGGGACTTGATGCCACTTATTTTTGAAAAGGGAAAGAGAAATGTTCCCACTGCTAGCTCCATTGGCAATATGGCCTACTGGACTTTGTAGGACCAACATGTCAGTGAGGCTGCAAGATGTTTTCTGTGGACTGTGCACTGTAAAACCCTGCCTTGTCTCTCTCATGCAAAGGCGGGAATGTCTATGTTGCTTAAGTGTTTGTACATTGTGATGGTTAATTTATGTGTCAATTTAACTGGGTTATGGAGTGCCAGACATTTGGCTGAACATTGTTTTTGGGTGTGTCTGTGAGAATCATTCCAAATGAGACTAGCATTTGAATCTGTGGATTTAGCAGATTGCCCTCCCCAATGTGGGTGAGTATCATCCATCCTACCGAGGGCATGAACAGAACAACAACAATAACCAAAAAACAAAGCAGAAGGAGGGAGAATTTTTTTCCTTTCTGCTTGACTGCTTGAGCTGAGCATCAGTCTTCTGCCCTTAGACTTAGATTTACATCATTGATCACCCAGCCTCCAAGTTCTCAGGCCTTCTTGCTCCAATTGAATGATATCACCAGCTTTCCTGGGTCTCCAGCTTGCAGATGGCAGATCATAAGACTTCAACCACCAAAATTATGTGAGCCATTTTCTTATTTTATAACATATGTGTGTGTGTGTTTATACACATATAAATGTGTGCATATATATATTAGATATAATAAAAGATAGATCCATATACATACATATCCAAATATATAGACAGATAGATGATAGATAGATGATAGATAGATAGATAGATAGATAGATAGATAGATAGATAGACAGACAGATACAGGTATATGTCTCTCCATCCGATTGGTTCTGTGGTTCTGTTTCCCTGGAGAACTTTGACTAATAATATATGCATGGGTTCCTTGAGAAAGGATGCGGTGAGAGTTCAAGGCATGGAAAGAGTGCAGGGCTTTATATCCATGTAAATACATGTTAAAAATATTTGCAATATAGATATCATGTACATACACAGGAACTGAGAGAAAAAAGACATCTAATGTATATGTTTTAGTCATTATCATATGTACTAAAATGTAAGGTTTTCTCATGTGTTAATTACAACCTAATAATCTTTCAGGTATGTTCTTATCAGCAGCGTGAAAACAGACTAATACACTCATTGAACTCCAAACATACCATGCGAACCTCTTCTTTAGTTCTGCTCTTCATCAACTTGGCAGGATTGTCCCCTTTCCTCTATCCATCTGTGCATTTTTCAAGGCCAGGCTTAAGGCCCATTCACCACAGTCAGACCTTTCCCTATTCTGAAGCCACTATTATTTTCAATTATAGTTTGAGAATATTATTATTTATTTGATATTTATTTACAGATCATGTTGCTTTATTTGCTTAATTGTTTTCAGTACTAATTTCTTAGAACAATGCAAAATATTGCTGTTTCTTTTGCAATACCATCACTACCTAGTGCACATAGTGAATGCTCAAATCAACAGACATTAAATGCATTGCTTAGTGACCAGTCTTCAGGTTAAAAGTGTAAATAATGCAAAAAATGCAATAGGCTATTTTGTAGAGGACATCTATAAAGGGAAAATAAAGGAATTCTTTTGTTATGATTAAGGAATTATCTTTTATAATGATACAATTTTAACCTATACATATTATATTACATTTATATATTACAAGACCCTCTGTTAAGTATTTTATCAATTTTATCTCAATTCTTCTGACGATCTTGTCATGTAACTATTGTTTTGTCCATTTTAAAAATTAAAAAGTTGAGATTCAGAAAATTTATTTAAATTTCTTTAGTTCTGTTAGGCAACAGGGGTACCTTAATGGCGCCGGTTCCAGGTTCTTCTCCCCTCCTTGACCGGGCACTGTCTGAACCCGCCAAAGGAGGGCCAATCAGAAAGAAGCATCTCCCGCCTTCCCTTGGGCCTGCCCCACGTTGGCCCAAGGGATATAAAACCCAGCACACCAGCAGCTCTCTCTCTCTCTGTCTTCTCTTCTCTTCCTTCTCTGCTGGATACCTCCAATAAAGATCTCTTGACCGCGACCGGCGTAGTCTGATCCTTGCCCGGCCCCTTTCACTGGTGCCGTGACTCGGATCGGGAACACCCCACCCTCCCGTGGGATCCCGATCCCTCTTCGGGCTCGGTCCAGACCCCGGCCAGTCTCCGCCCATTTTCCTGTTCGCCGACCTCTCCACCCAACACCGGCCTCATCTCGGTAAGTCTCCCCTCCTGGTGTCCAACACCAGCCGACCAACTCCCGTCTCAGCCGCCCGCTCTCGGCCGCCGTAAATCTTATTTTAGACTCAGCCTGCAGGGAACGGAGTTTTCTCCCTCTCCTCCTCGCGTCTCCGGCCTGGGCCCCTCTCCTTCTCTCGCTAAAATCCTGGTACCAGGTGACCCATGGCCTCCCGCCTCTCAGAGGCTCCTCAGTCCTTCCGTTTTGGTGACGATTGATCCGGAGGCTCTGACTTGCTCTGCGGCAAGCGGCTAGCAGGGGACGCCCTGCCTAGCTTGTGGCCGTCTATTCCTTCCTCTCATTATGGGAGGCTCTGCATCCCTGCCGGCCGACTCCCCGCTACAATGTCTTTTAAATAATTTGTCGGCCCTTGGCCTCGCCTCAGACATCAAACCAAAACACCTAATTAAATTTTGCACTCAAAACTGGCCCACCTACCCCCTAGACAACCAAAACAAATGGCCTCCTTATGGCTCTCTCGATCCTGATCTTCTTCGGGATCTCTATAACTATTGCGTGCGAACAGGAAAATGGGTAGAGATCCCATACCTTCATGGCTTCTTCCTCTTACGGGACAGACCCGACCTTTGCCTCCCTTGCAAGCTCCAACAACTTCTCGCCGCCCTTAAACTGCCAACCCCTCCCTCTGCCCCTGACTTTGCACCCTGTTCTCGCCCCCCTCAGAGAAGTGGCCGGGGCAGAGGGCATCGTTCACGTCCACGTCCCTTTCTCCATAGCTGACCTATCTCAAATCGAAAAACGTTTAGGTTCTTACACCTCTAACTCTTCTTCATACATCAAAGAATTTCAGTACCTTTGCCAAGCTTATAGCCTCACCTTCCATGACATCTACACAGTCCTTTCTAACACCCTTCTTCCTGAAGAGCGTAGGCGAGTTTGGGAACATGCTCGCGCTCATGCAGATGAGGTCCACCAAACAGCCCCAGCCCTGCCACTGGGGGCGCAGGCAGTGCCAGAACAGGAGCCCAACTGGGACTATAACACACAAAACGGCACAGCAGCCGGAGACCATTTCGCCACTTGCCTAATAGCTGGACTGCGTAAAGCAGCTCAGAAGGCAGTCAATTTTGAAAAACTTCATGAGGTAATACAGGACAAACTACAACGCCCATTTCCCCACTTCTTAAAAAATAAAAAAGGGAGGAATGTTAGGCAACAGGGGTACCTTAATGGCGCCGGTTCCGGGTTCTTCTTCCCTCCTTGACTGGGCACTGTCTGAACCCGCCAAAGGAGGGCCAATCAGAAAGAAGCATCTCCCGCCTTCCCTTGGGCTCGCCCCACGTAGGCCCAAGGGATATAAAACCCAGCACACCAGCAGCTCTCTCTCTCTCTTCTCTTCTCTTCCTTCTCCACTCGATACCTCCAATAAAGATCTCTTGACCGCGACCAGTGTAGTCTGATCCTTGCCCGGCCCCTTTCAAGTTCATTTAACCAGTAAATGACAAGAGAGAACTCAAACTTAGCTTAACAAGAATCTAAAACCTACTCCTTTCTCCCTTTTATTAAAATGCCTCCAATTTCTAATGGGAAAATATAGTCCTGCTAAAGAATGTATAGACCCATGGGATGGTACTTCTTGTGGCCACTTTTAGGGCTTGATAGTGCATTAAGTATATTGGAAACATATGTACATTTTTAACAAGCTGTCTAAAACATATAATAATAATTGGAAAATGACACATAATACTTTAACTATTTAAGAAATATTCCATGCAGCCAAAAAGAAAAATAAAAAATAAGGATATTAATATGGTTTGGCTGTGTCCCTACTCAAATATCATCCTGAAATATAGTTCCCATAATCCTCACATGTCATGGGAGGGACCTGGTGGGAGGTAATTCAATCTTGGGGACAGCCTCCATGCCGTTCTTGTTATAGTGAGTGAGTTCTCACGAGATCTGATGGTTTTATAAGGGGCTTTTCCCTGCTTTGCCCTGCATTTCTTCTTGCTGCTGCCCTGTGAAGAAGGGCATGTTTGCTTCCCCTTCCACCATGACTGTAAGTTTCCTGAAGCCTCCCCACCCCTGTGGAACTGTGAGTAATTTAAACCTCTTTCCTTTATAAATTACCCACTCTTGGGTATTTCCTTATAGCGGCTAAGAATGGGCTAATACAGATGTTGAAAAAAACGCAATAATAAAACTTCTCACTATTCTAATTTCATAATATTATTCACTAAAAATATTATTATCAATTTGCCATGTTTTATTTGCAGTTAGGGTTAGATATCTTTACCTCAAATCATAGAGTAATAATTTTATCATTCAGCATTTCAGGAGCCATTTGGGGAATGTTTAATTTTATTCCAACCAAGTTCTGGATTTGCCAGGTTAACTGTTGATGAGTAAGCGCCAAGGATGGAAGATATTTTATATAATTCTACCTGAGGCTTCGCATTTCTTTACCCACTCAACTTACTGCTCATGTAGAAAGATCAGTGTCAGCTGTTGGCAAGATGGTCCATAATCTGTCTGTAATAATAATATTTCATGTTTTCTAATGGCCTTCATTGCAGGGGTCTCAAACTTTTGAAACCTGATAGCCATGTAATACTGCAGTAACCATGATTGGTTTTACAAATTTTTAAACTGTAGAAGTGAAGCAATGATCCATTCTCCAGCATAACTCTTGAGTCACTTACACTTGCCACTAGAGAAGTTTAATTTTTCACACATTTTATCTCATCATTCATCTCATAAGGCCAAAGACATACCAATCACAGATTCAAAAGCTGAGCCCTTCAAAGAAAAAAAATAATTGTATCAATATAATAAATGACACTCCAAGATAGATCATCATGGTCTTATTGATTTTCTTGCAATTCTTGGCAGGAAGTGGTGGCTATTTTTTATCATAGATAGTAAAAGACTCAAAGAGAAGCTGTTCTAGAGATTTTCCATAGAAAAAAGGCTCTTTCTGAAGTGATGAATATAGTCTCTTTCTAGGCATTTGTTTTTCATTCCATTCTCAAAGACAACCTGAGGAAAGATGGGCCATCTACTGTCAGGAACATGGCCATACCTTACAGCTTACCTGTTGGCTTTAGGTGGCCAAGAAGCAGACATCCTGAGGAAAGATGGGCCATCTAATGCCAGAAACATGGCCATACCTTACAGCTCACCAGTTGGCTTTAGGTGGCTAAGTAGCAAGACTTGGAACTCTGTCTCTTGCCTGCTTGCCTGTCTCCCTTGCCAGTTAGTGATGATCTCCTAGTTTTGTTCAGCAGGGCAGAATTCCTTCATGCAGCAACTATTTAAACCACCTACTATGTTCTGGTGCTAGAGGTATAGTGGGATGCAATAGAGACCTGGTTTCTGTGCTTAGAATTTATATTCTAGTGGAGGAGACAGACTTTTAAAAAAATATTCCATCTTTCTGGGAAGAGTAGGGTTCTTGGACCTTCCACATAAGCATCTAAGAGTTTGTAGGAAAACAGACTCTCAAACCTGACCCCAGACCTACTGCTTCAGAATCTGCATTTTAACAATATCCCCTGGTGATTCATGTGCACCTTACATTTTGAAATAAATAACGAAAAGAATGAACTCTAAAATAGATCAGTGAGGATGGGTAAGGAGAAGTATTGATGGAAGAGTAGATGTTATATATTCTGATTTTAGAGGCCTTAGACTGGATAAACAGACTGTGGTTTCTAACTTAAGTACCCGGAAAGTGCTGCTTCAACATGCTTTTTCAGTCCCAAGGCATACACAAAGCTGATTAGGAAACAGAAACAATATTATGTAACTCTTTTTTCCCCTGTATGCTATTGGCTTAGTGAATGTGGGCATTTAGACTGGGCATATATTTGGTTATACTGGAGTTGTAACTGGAATTCTGTATTTGAGCCTGGAACTGGTCTTTATTCTGCTGAGCATATTATAAGATAGAGTCTTCTTGAGGTGTGATGAGCAAGGCTAAATACAGAAGAGAATTTAACAATGTTTTAAAAACTAGAAATTTTTATGCTACTCTGATAAATGTCAATGTCACTTTAAGCATGAAGATAGGCTATTAAAACATTTCACAACTTCTTTTTATCATCTATTATTTTTCTGACAATACTGTACTGTAATTTGTTCCCAAAACATTGATTATTACATGCAGAGCCAATATTAAAACACAATTAAATTTAAATTTAAAACAAACAAAAACAGGAAGGGAACAAAACTTTGAGTTTAATAAAGGGAGAAAAATTAATCTTGAGAATTGGGTTTAGGTAAAAATGTTTGGGAAGTTTTAGAAATCCTTATTAATGTATAGGTCAGGATAATATGGTGATCACGTGTCCATTTCCCCTTCAGAAGTGACTAGAGATGAGAAGCCAAGTGCCAGGGGACTTAATGTGTTCCATGGATGTGTTTTGTCCTCCCCACACACGTAATTTTTTATGTGCTATATTTTTAAATTGGCAGATTGCCCATTACAAATTGTAGATTTCTTATTTCTTTGGAAAAATGAAGTCTAAAGCACCAAGAACATTATTATTTGGCAACAACCAACTGCAGTTAGGTAGCAGGCTTCTCCTTTAAACCTGCACCTACCTGGCTTCTTAATTTATGTTCATAGCCTGTCTTCTGCAGTCATTATGTATTTGACTGTTCTACAATCTCCGCTTCTCTCCAAGGGAGGACGCAATCTTTCTACCAATTAGAAATATCTAGCTAGGACTTACAAATTTCATAATTGATTTTAGTCCTCTCTGCTGAACTACATTTCTAAAAGATAGAGGACAAGATACACAATAAATTATAGACTTCAGTCACAATTTCTTCTTTGCATCTCCACTAATTCCTGTTATTGATTCTCCTTTGAGCACATTGGTTTGTGTGCCTGAATTATAAGTAGTGACAGGTTGAACTTCCTCCACTCCTGTATGTGTCAGAGTTGCAATTAACAATCATGTAGGTCGGATAATAGTGCTGACAATATAAAGGAAAAAATAACTTCCTCCTAACTTAGTGTCGGAGGTTTTCTGTAGTGAATATGTTCCTTTACCTACAAAGAATATTTGCTTTCAAAATAATTTCTAATAAATGTCATATGTCAACTCACTTTCCATGTAACTATTTCTATTTCTAGAAATCTGTTTAAGGTCAAGAACTAACATTAGTTACTCTTCTTTTACAAGCCTCTGTTGACAGCGTTCATAAATTCTACAGGTCTTACTAACTTTCAGAAGAAGTTAGCAGTATTTTGAAATCCATTATAGATAATCTGAAAGATTAACATGCCTTACATCTGACCATAAATTTAGTACTAATATAAAATTCTATTCAACCTTTCAGGCCCACAGTACATTTTTAACTTGTTTCAGAAGAAAATCTGGCCCAAGCCAGAGTATGTGAGTCACTTGAGATACCTTCCTTTACTGACAGCTTTTAAGTTATATACCCTACAACCTCTAGTACAAATATGCCCTTCCTAATTATTTTCCCCTTGCCCCTCACATGAACCTCCTTTTCCTTTCCAAGATATATCTCATATTACCTCTTTGTGATGTTCAGACATTCCTTAGCATTTGTATTCTCACCCCTTTCCAGTCTATTCAAATCCTACCCAAGTTTCATGGACCTTCTGAAATGCACATCCTCCATAAAATTATTCCTGTTTACTCTACCTCTCTGATTCAATCATTTGGCAAATATTGTGTGCTAGATTGAAATATTATTTATCAAGTAAATATGTTTTAATACCTTTAGCAATATGCTTACAAAAATGTCCTATATTCCATGTGTTTTTTAATCCAATAAATTACTTTTCATAAGAAAAACTCATAAATATTCATCAGTGGGTAACCTAGTTCTGAGATCTAATAGCTTAAATCAAAGATCCAATATCATCAAATTTTCTCTCTCTTGAGTATCTTTCCCATCAACAGACAAGCATGTTTCTAGTCCCAGTATGTTTTTTAAAATTTTCTCTTGACCTTATTTCTCCCTCCTGCTACAGCCCGTCTCTCTGTTCCTCTTCGTAGCTGAATTGATGCTCTTATTCAGATTTAAATGTCCAGCCCATATGATATTTAATACTCATATAAAAATTAACATGTCCAAAATCAATACTGATTTCCACTTCTGACCCCAAACTTGCTATTCCGTTTCCACATATAATTTAATAGTAATTTCACCCCTCTCATTGCTAAAGCTAGATATTAATATATTGGGATCATTTTAACTTGTCTTTCTCATATACAAAATAGCTAATCCGGTGGGAAATCCTATTGTCTCCAACTTCAAAATTTATCTGGAATCCAAATATGTTCCATCTCTGACACTGCTATTTGACTATTTAATCCCACTTGAATAATTTCAATAGCTTCCGTCTGGTCTGCCAACTTCCCCTCTTGCTCAATTTTAGTGTATCTAGTCTCTAACACAGTAAGTAACCAGTGTGATGCTATCAGATCATGTCAGTTCCTCTGCCTCAAACTCCTCCAATGGCTTCCCATCTCAATAAAAGGAAAAACCAAAGATTTTGCGAATCCTACAAAGTTCCATGTGATCTTAAACCCACCCACTTTTACTTCTAGTGCTCTCTTCTTTGCTCACATCCTTCCAGCCACACTGACCAATGTATTCTTCTTCAAACATACCATCTATGCTTATGCCTCAGGGCCTTTGCACATGCCATTCCCTCTGCCTGGAATACTTTTCCTTCCTATAAGCATATAACCCCCTTTAGGCCTTTGCTCATCAGTAGTTAGCATCAGCATCACCTTTTCAGTGAGAATTTATGTGAACAGTCTCTTTAAAATGTTAACCCCTACCCACCTTAGCATTCCCTGTTATCCTCATTGCTTTATTTGTCTTCACATCAATTATCTACATCTGATATAGTATTTGTTTTACTTATTTTGTCTTCCCAACTAGAATGTAAATTAGGGATTTAACTCTAGTCCTCAGAATAGTGGCTCACATGTAATAGGTATTCAGTAAATATTTTCTGAATGTAAGAATAGTTAAATGAATGAACGAATAACAACAGGTTACCTATAACAAAACTAGATTCTAGGTGAAATTGAATTATAATACATTTCCTCTAATAAATTCTGGGGGTAACTCCCATGCTATCTTTGTGTGGTACAAATCATGCTTCTTTTTTTTTCTGGACTAAAATACCACATATGCACTGTTCAGTTACTATAATTTTGTCTTCATTCTTCACTGTTTCTGTGAACTTTATACTCACCTCTCTGCTGGACAAGGCACAGTAATGTTGCTCAGCACTGTAAGTTCAAAATGCCCAAATCTTACTATACCTCCTCAAACCCTCTCACTCTACTTTGCTAAGCATGTCAATAAATGGCTACATTTCTTGCCCAAGCCAGATATGTGGCAATTGTCTTAGAGTTCTCATCATCTGGTCTAAGTACATCTAAGAACTCCAAACATAAAAATTGAAGGCATATCCACTCTTTTCCTTATCTTTCCAAGCAAAGGTGGGAAGATATTTTTGCGAGAAGTATTTGTGTGGGTTTTTTTTTTTTCTGTTTTTCTCTGTCTTTTACATTAAATAGGAGAATAAACATGTAAGTATTTTCTTGCCACGGGAACTTTTTCAGGGTAGAAAGAAGAAGCTGTGTAGAAACTCAGGGGCAGAAGGCGAAAAGAAGCAAAAAAGAGAGAGATGAACAACTAAGACATGAGAACAGATAGTTGTATAAAGTACATGGTGTTTCCAGAGGCGCTATCCTATGTATAGTGGTGTTCAGACTCTCCAAAGAGCCAGACCCTTCATATAAGACCTGAGAACTGGAAAGTCTCCAGACTTCAGGCTATTTGCAGACTAGAACAAAGACACATTGAAACCAGAAAGACCAATGACCAGTGACCTCCCTTATTGCTGCACAAGACATTGAATGGTTGCAAACACAAGAAGCACTGAACCCTGATAATGACTAAAACTGACTGTTTCATCAGCCCAGAAGAATGGGAGCTCTGTCAGCTTTAAGTTTATTTAAATAAAATAAATATCCATAGAATTTCAGCATTTGTAGGCTAAAATTTATATATTTTGCTCAATAAGCAGTCTCTCTCTCGCTCATTTTCGAAAAACAAAGCCACTAGAGTGACTAGAATTTCAGAAGAAGACATTATTTCGGAACAACTATAGAATTATTTTTTAAAAAGTTTTGAAGTTCCAAGGACTGCAATTTTTCATCATACCTTTTAAACTTGGGAAAATATGGTCTTTCCTTCTGTCTCTCATTCTCCTCTTTCAAATAAAATTTAATAAATAGAATTGTCCACTAACAAAACAGAATTCTGCACATGATAGCATCAACTCATTTAAGGTCACAGTCTCTCCAATAACTTAAAATCTTAGATCAGCAATGAAGTAGACAGAATAGGAGCTGGCAGTAGTTGCAGAGATGAGGACAAGGGGAGGAAATTATAAGCCTGAGCACATGAGTCATTTTAATGCATCCATTTTGACAAAGGAGCATTTTTGATGTAGCCTAAATCAGAAAATTATAATTGCTTTTATGACCCAGAATTGTGACAAGTGTATCTTCCCGGACCCTTCTCAGAGCCATATCCTTTGCTGCCTCTTACTTTCATAGATAAAGTGAAAGGCAGGGATTGACTATGGAGAACATACAAGGTAGGGGTTAGGTTCTAACAATTACATAAACTATATCTCACTAAGATTTCTGTGGTTATCAGACTTATCTCTAAGGGAACATCGGTCATTCTAAGAAATGTATGTATTGCCCAAGAAGTCTTTTTTAAATTGAATATTTACCTTTCAAATTATCTAATTTCTCTCTCAAAATTGAACTGTTTTATTTACTCCAATGAATAAATAAAATTGCATGCTTATTAATGGTATTTGGCTTTTTTTACATGTGAAATTCTGAAGGGCAGAAACATCTCCCTTTTGTAGGCTTTGTAGGCTTCCTGATTATGCACCATTAGAAACAAGTATAGAACATTGGATGTGAAAGGGTTGTATAAAAGCTATTTGTGTCTTTTGAAGTGGGCTGGTCAGTTATTTTTCAGATTATTGCTTAATTTGTGTTAGTCTGGTGTCTTCCTATGATTAGATTTACATTATGCATTTTTGGCAAGAACCCTACAGAAATAATGTGCCTTTCTCAATGCCCTTTTGTTTTGAGATCCAGACTGCATAGAAGATTTCCCAAAAATGTCCTTTCATTTCAGTACTAAAAGCCTTTCCTTGGTTTTATTTAAAGTTTCCTTTGCTTAACTAGTCTATGCTTCATTTTCTTCCTTTATACAGTTTGGATACCAATGGTACCTTCATCACAAAGTTGTTGTGATGATTAAACAAAGTCATACTAATAAAATACATAGTACAGGACTTGGCACTTAGTAAACTCTAAATAAATAGCCATTATGAATATTCATTAATTAGAAACAACTATTTAACATGAAATAAGAACTTTCTGTATTTTGCTTATTTAAGCTAGTGAACAACCACATCAAATAGAAAAGTCATCATTAGAGTACTATCGTAGTAATGCAGGCCAGATTACCAATAAATGGTAAAATTAGTGGGTGAAAGATTAAGAAGAAGTAGAATATTTGCATAGTCTCAATGTATCTCCCTCAAAATATTTATTATAAATGGGAAAATAGTTCCATGAATGCGAGTTCCATGAAGTCAACTTTAAATTAGGGCACCTCAATAGATACAAATTTAAAAAGCAAATTCAAAAGGCCTGAGTCAGCAAGCTGCCTTCTTGATACAGAGGAATATGGAGGCCATTGTGGCTAAGGGCCGACAAAGCAAGTGGTTAACTAAATGTTCAAGGCTAACATCACATGACATATTAACATCATGTACTACTGCCTAATTTGCTGCCTAATATAATACAGTGAGAAGCGTACATTATTTTTGCACTCTATCCATAAGGAGTATCCTCACTCTAATCATGGGAAATCATCATATATACCCAAATTGACAGACATTCTGCAAAATATCTGACCAATGCTTTTCCAAAGTGGCATGGTCAGAAAAGACAATGAAATACTGAAGAGTATTGCAGATTGAAATAGACGAAGGAAACATGGAAACGATATCCAATATGGGATCCTGGGTGGATGTTGGACCAGTAAATGGATATTAGTGGAAAAAATCATGAAATTTGAATAAGATCTGTAGTTTAGTAAATAGTAATATACCAATGTTCACTTCCTAATTTTAATGAACACAATGGTTATGTAATATTTTAACAATAGAGGAAGCTCAGTAAAGAGTATACAATGTCTTTCTCTACTACTACTGCAAATTTATCTGTAGGTCTAAAATTATTTCAAAATTTGAGAAGTTTAAAAAAAATCCAGTAGATACTACTATTTTCAGATGAGTAAATGAAGTAGAATGTGTTAAGGTCACACAGCTAGTAAGAGTAGGAGATGAAATTCTAAACCCGTCAGTTGGGATACAGAGCCTGCACATTTAAAACGTCATAGAACTTCTCATTAAAATAAATATACATTATTACACAATGATAATTTAGGAGGTTGTAAAACCCACCTAGGTGTTAACTCAATTGTAAAAAAACTGTTTATTTTTATAGTTCATTTTTTTCTCATTATATTGGTAATGAATACTAATATAAGAAGTCTTGCCTAAAAGACTCCTTCCTGTATCAAATTACAACCTCCACATTCACTTTTAGCACCTCCACTCTTTTTCCCTCCTTTTTTTCCTCTCCCCAATTTTCTATCTGTCTCCCCACAACCGCCTCCTCACATACACACTTAAAAAAAAATCTCTTCATCTCTATGCCTTAGAATGTGAGTTCCATGAAGGCAGGTATTTTTATCTGTTTTAACCCAAGTTCCTAGAGATAGTAAGTGATCAGTTTCCTGAATTAATAAATGAATTAACAAAGAGTCTCTACCCTCATGGAAATGCAAGGATTCCAATTTTAAATGGAAGGGAAGACTGCACTAAGAGGGCATTTAGGCAAAGATTTGAAGGACGTGTGTGGGCAAGCCATGCGTATAATTGGAGACAGATAATTCAGGCCAAAGAAAGCAAACTCGAAAGGCCTGAGTTGGCAGGCTGCCTTATTGATACAGAGGAACATGGAGGCCAGTGTGGTTAGGAGAGACAAAGCAAGTGGTGGAAGCCGTGAGAGATGACATGAGAAAGACAACGACGAGCTGCAGACACACAGAAGCTAGTAAATTAATTGTAAAGACTTTCCTCCGGGTGAAATGGAAATCTACTGGAGAGTTTTAAGCAAATAAGCGTTATGGTTTGACTTAAATTTGTACAAGATCACTCTGGCTATTGTGCATAGATTCTAGTGAGCAAAAACGGAAGTAGGAAGACCAGTTAGAATCTACTCCAGAAACTTAGGCGAAATACTGTATCGGCATGGACAAGTCTGGTAGTGGCTGAATTCTAACCATGCTTTTCACAGGATAACATGCCTTTCCTTATCTTCCAAACAGTTATAGTCTCGTCTCCATAAACTTTTCCCAAAGAAACATCTTATCTTATGTTATCCTGTTCAGCAATTACAACTCTCTAATAGGCCTTGTGTGTTTACCATTGTGGTAGCTGCACTGTGAATAGTATAAAATAATTACAATTGAAGGGGTTAATTTTTTTTTTTGGTATGAAATAACTTTTTCAACAAAATCCTCTATCCACTCCCCTTCCGTATACCCATAAGAGTGTTCTACTTTTATTATCCTTGGATGTGGCCCTATTATGATAACCCATATCCCACAAACAATGACATTTGGATTCACACATTCTTTACAGATGTGTAAACAGGAATATGCAGTCCCATTGAGGATAAGGGATTTGGACACAGAGCCAGAATTTATAAAAGAATGTTCAACAGTTTCTTCCAAGTTTTTCATAGAAATGGGCCTCTCAGGGGTGGAAGTAGCAAAGTATTTGGTGAAAGTTTTTCCCTAGTGGAGCTTACATTGTTTAGAATAAGAATTGTTAACCACATGTAAATACACAACTAACAGGAAACTTACAGACCTTGTCAAATTCCAGGAAGTAAACAAATGGGAAAATGAGATGGAGTGACAAGAGGAAACAACATCTGATGGAATAGCATGGCAAGGTGTCTTCAAAGAGGTGACATTTAAGCTGAGACCCAAAAGTTGAATATGTGAAGACCTGGGGAAAAAGTATTCAATGGAGAAAACGCATCTAAGTCCAAAAATCGTTAAACAGCAAAGAACTGAGTTAGTTTAAAGAACAGAAAAAAAAAGTCAAGTTTGTATAGTTGGAAAGGAAGCCATGAGGGAAAGTATCTGAGATGAAGTAGAGAGAAGTAGGTGGAAGCCAGATCATGTCGGGCATTTAGGCCGGGGCAAAGGATTTAGATTTTATTCCAAGAGCAATGGGAAGCCATTGGAAGTTACTGATGACAAGAGTAACATGGTCTGACTTACAATTTTTAAGTTAAGGATTTTTTAAATTGACACATTGTAATTATACATTTATATATACATTTATATCGGGTACACGCTGATGTTCCAATACATATGTATGTTGTATAATAATCAAGTCAGGGTATTTAGCACATCCGTCACATCATGCATTTATCATTTCTTTTTGTGGTAAGAACATTGAAAAGCCTTTTCTCTAGCTATTTTGTAATATACAGTACCTTACCATTAACGATCATCACCCTATTTTGCAACAACACCAGAATTATTCCTTCTAATTGTAACCTTTTACCCTTCAACCAGTCTCTCTCCATCCTCCCCTTCCTTCTCTTTCCCAATCTCTAGTAATCATTGTTCTACTCTCTACTTCTATGATATCAACTCTCTATTTATAATTATTATTATTTAGTTTTCACATATGAGTGAGCTTATGTCATATTTGTCTTACTGTGTCTGGCTTATTTCGCTCAAGATGATGTCATCTAAGTCCATCCATTTTGTTGCAAATGACAGGATTTCATTCTTTCATAGGGATGAATAGTGTTTCATTGTGTATAATTACCACATTTTCTTTATCCATTTATCCACTGTTGGATGCTTGAGCTGATTCCATATTTGCTTATTGTAAATAGTGCTGTAATAGACATGAGACTGCAGATAGCTCTTTGATATACTGATTTTATTTCCTTTGGATATATGTCCAGTATTCCTGGATCATATGTTAGTTCTGTTTTTAGTTTTTTTGAAAGACCTTCATACTGTTTTTATAGTGACCTTACTAATTTATAACCTCACCAACAGTATGTTAGTGTCCCTTTTTCTCCACATCGTTTCCAATACTAGTTTTCTTTTGTCTTTTTGAAAATAGCCATTCTAGCTAAAATGAAGTGGTATCCCATAAATTCGATTTCCATTTCCCTAATAAATAGTGGTGTTGAGAACTTTTTAATGTACCTATTGGTCATTTATATGTCTCCTTTTGAGAAATATGTGTGAAGGTCTTTTGTCTATTTTAAAAATTGGGTTATTTGGTTTTTTGGCTGTTGAATTAAGTTCCTCATATATTCGAAATATTAACCCATTCTTAGATGGATTGTTTGCAAATATTAGTTTGCATCCTGTAGGTTGTCATGTAAACATTTTTAGTTGTTTCCTTTGTTGTGAAGAAGTTTTTAGATTGGTGTAATCCCATTTGTCTGTCTTTTGCTTGTATTGTTTATGCTTTTGAGGTCTTATTTTTAAAATTCTTGCCCACCCCAGTGTGGTAAACCATTTATCTTGTTTTTTTTTTTTTTTCTAGTAGTTTTATATTTTCAGGTTTTAAATTTAAGTCTTTAATATATTTTGAGTTTATCTATGTATATAATAAGAGGTAGAAATCCAGTCTCATTCTTCTGCATGGGGATATTCAATTTTCCCAGCACCATTTATTGATGAGACTGTCTTGCCCTCATTGTGTGTTCTTGACACCTTTTTTTGAAATTTAGTATGCTGTAGTTGTGTTAATTTATTTCTGGGCTCTGTATTCTGTTCCACTGGTCTATTTTTTTTATGCCAGTACAATGCTGCTTTGGTTAGTATAACTTTATAGTATATTTTGAAGCCAGGTATTGTGATGCCTCTAGTTTTGTTCTTTTTGATCAGGAGTATTTTGGCTATTTTGGATCTTTTGTAGTTCCATATGAATTTTATAATTGTTTTTCCTATTTCTGTGAAGAATGTCATTGGTATTTTGATAGAGAGTACATTAAATCTGCATATAACTTTGGGTAGTATGAACTTTTAACATTATTAATTTTTACAGTCCATGAACACAGGATATCTTTCCATTTATGTTTATCTTCTTCAATTTCCTTTACCAATGTTTTATAGTTTTCAGTGTAGAGATATTTCACCTCCTTCATTAAGTTTATTCCTGTCTTGTATTTTTGGTAGCTATTAAAAACAGAATTGCTTTCTAGATTTCTTTTCAAATAATGTTATCTGCAAACAGGGACAGTTTGACTTTCTCTTTTTCAATTTGGATGTAATTTATATTTCCTCTTGCCTATTTGCTCTGACTAAGGCTTACAATACTATTTGGAATAGGAGTGCTGAAAGTGAACATACTTGTTTTGTTCCAGATCGTAGTGGAAAAGCTTTCAGCTTTTCCCTGTTCAGTATGATGTTAGCTGTGGGTTATCATATATGGCCTTTACTGTGATGAGATACATAAACTTCCATACTAATCCATTCTCACATTGCTATAAGGAAATACGTGAGACTGAACAAGAAAAGAGGTTTAACTGATGAACAGTTCTGCAGGATGTACAGGAAGAATGACTGGGTAGGCCTCTGGAAACTTACAATCATGGCAGAAGGCAAAGTGGAAGTAGGCACATCCTACATGGCTGAAGAAGGAGGAAGAGAGCAAAAGGGGAGGGGCTGTACACATTTTAACAACCTGGTCTCATGAGAACTCACTCGCTATCATGAGAACAGCAAAGGGAAAATCCACCCCATGATCCAATCACTGCACACCAGGCCTCTCTCCCAACATTATGGATTACAATTCCACATACGATTGGGCAGGGACACAAATAAAAACCATATCATTTCACCCCTGGCCCCTCCCAAATCTCATGTCCTCCTCACATTGCAAAATACAATGATCACTTCTTAACAGTCCCTCAAGTCTTAACTCATTTCAACATTAACTCAACAGTCCAAGTCTGAAGTCTTATCTGAGACAAGGCAAGTTCTTTCTGCCTATGAGCCTATAAACTCAAAAACAAGTTAGTTACTGCCAAGATGCAGTGCGGATACAGGCATTGGGTGAATACACCTATTCCAAAAGGGAGAAATCAGCCAAAACAAAGGGGCTACAGGCCCCATGCAGGTCCAGAACCCAGCAGGGCAGTCATTATATCTTAAACCTCCAAAATAATCTCCTTTGACTCCAAGTCACACATCCAGGCCACAATAATGCAAGAGGTATGCTCCCAAGGTCTTGGATATCTCCACCCCTATGGCTCTGAAGGGCACAGGCTCCTTGGCTGCTTTTGTGGGCTGGTGTTGAGTGCCTGCAGCTTTTCCAGGCTTGTGGTGCAAGCTGTCAGTGGATCTAGCATTCTGGGGTCTGAAGGATGGTGGCCGTCTTCTTACAACTCTAGTAGGCAGTGCCCCAGTGGGGACTCTGTATGAGGACTCCAACTCCATATTTCCTTTCTGCACTGGCCTAGTAGAGGTTCTCCTTGAGGGCTATTCCCTGCAGCCAACATCTGCCTGGACAGCCAGGCATTTTCATACATGCTCTGAAATCTAGGCAAAGGTTGCCGACCATCAACTCTTGCCCTCTGTGCACCCGCAGGGTTAACACTACATGGAAGCTGCCAAGGCCTACAGCTTGAACCCTCTGGAGCAGTGGCCTGAGATATATCTGGGTCCCTTTTAGCCATGGCTGGAGCTGGAGCAGCTGGGATTCAGGGAGCAGAATATCAAGGTTGCACAGGACAGTGTGGTCCTGGGTCTGGGCCACAAAACCGGTCTTCCCTCCTGGGCCTCCAGGCCTGTGATGGGAGGGGCTGCCATGAAGGTCTCTGAAATGCTTTGGAAATATTTTCCCCATTATCTTAGCTTTTAACATTCAGCTCCTCTCTACTTCTGCAAGTTTCTGCTGCTGGCTTGAATTCTACCCCAGAAAATGGGTTTGTCTTTTCTATCACATGGTCAGGCTGCAAATTTTCCAAACTTTTATGCTCTTCTTCCCTTTTAAACATAAGTTTCAGTTTCAGATCATCTCTTTGCTCATGCATATGATCTTACACTGTTAGAAGCAGCCAGGTCATGTCTTGAGTGCTTTGTTGCTTAGAAATTTCTTCCATCAGGTACCCTAAATCATCACTCTCAAGTTCAAAGTTCTTAATAAGTTCCTCGTCTCCATCTGAGACTTTACAAGTCTGGCCATCTCTGTCCAGATCACTATCATCATTTTGCTCAGAACCATTCAAAAAGTCTCTAGGAAGTTCCAAACCTTCCTATATCTTCCTGTCTTCTTCTGATCCCTCCAAACTGTTGCAACCTTTGCCTGTTACCCAGTTCCAAGACTGCCACCATGTTTTCAGATATCTTTATAGCAATGCCCCACTCCTGGTACCAATTTTCTGTATTAGTTTATTCTTACATTGCTATAAAGTACTACCTGAGACTAAGTAATTTATAAAAAAAAAAAAAAAGAGGCTCAATTGACTCACAGTTCTGTGGCCTGTACAGGAAGCATGGCTAGGGAGCCCTCTAGAAACTTACAATCATAGAAAAAGGTGAAGGAGAAGAAGGCATGTCTTACATGGCTGGAGAAGGAGGAAGAGAATGAAGGGGGAGGTGCTACACACTTTTAAACACCAGATCTCATGAGAACTCATTCACTATTATGAAAACTGCAAGGGGGAAATCCACCCCCATGATCCAGTCACCTCCTATAAGCCCTTATTGAAGATTACCATTGGATGTGAGATTTGGGTGGGGACACAAATCCATATTATACCTAATACTTCTATACCTAATTTGTTGAGCATTTTTTATCATGAAGGGATGCTGAATTTTGCCAAATGCATTTTCTGTGTCTATTGAGATGCTCATGTAGTTTCGTCTTCCTTTTTTATTGTAATGTATCACATTTATTGATGCATATGTTGAACCATCTTTGCATTCCTCAGATTAATTCCACTTGATCATAATGTATGATCTTTTTCATGTTCTGTTGAATTCAGTTTGCTGGCAAGTTATTTTGGATTTTTTTTTCATCTATGTTCATCAGCGATATTGTCTATAGTTTTTCTTTTTTTTGTTATATCTTTGGTTATGGACTCAAAGTAACACTGGCTTCATAAAATATGTTTGGAAGTATTTTCTTCTCTTCAGTTTTCTGGAATAGTTTGAGGAGAATTGGTATTAGCTCTCCTTTAGATGTTTGGTAGAATTCAGCAGTGAAGCCATCAGATATTGAGGTTTTCTTTTTTTTTCAAGTTTTTATTAGTGATTCAATTTCCATACCTGTTCTGACTTACATTTTTCAAAGTTTATTCTGAAATTGTGTGGAGGACAATTTTTAAAGTATCAGTAATAGAAGTGTTTTATTCATCTTTTTATTGCCAGTTCCTTGTGGTATATTGACCAAAGAATGAGTTACAATGACTTCAGGTTGCAAAACCTATTACTTTTGGGAGTTTACAGGCAAGAAAGGGGAGAAGGCTGTAACGATCCATGTAGTAATATATCAGAGTTGAAGATATCAGTATAAACTCTTATTTACCTTAGTATAAGCACAAATATTTACATACATAATTATTTACAGGTATTTACATACATGAGTTAGCTTACACACATATATTTTCTTGCTCTGTCTGAAGAGAGGACTTAGAAGCAATATCTGGCTCACGCCTGTAATCCCAGCACCTTGAGAGGCCAAGGTGGGTGGATCACCTGAGGTCAGGAGTTTGAGACCAGCCTGGCCAACATGGTGAAACCCCATCTCTACTAAAAATACAAAAAATTAGCCAGGCATGATGGCAGTCGCCTGTAATCCCAGCTACTCAGGAGGCTGAGGCAGGAGAATCACTTGAACCTGGGAGGTGGAGGTTGCAGTGAGCTGAGATCGTGCTACTGTACTCCAGCCTGAGCAACAAGAACGAAATTCTGTCTCGGGGGGGGGGGGGAAACGAAGCAATATCTTAGTAACAAGAAGAACCGACAAGAACACCTAGTACCCAGTTGTTGGTTCCTGACATCATTCTTTAATAAAAAGAACCAGGACTCCTTGGAAAAGTGACTAATTCCAAGGCTGAGGCATGGAATATGTAAGAAAAGCCTTGGGCGTCTTGTAGTGTCTAAAAGTAAGAAAGTCCTAAAAAAGGACTAAAAGTAAGAAAGTCCTAAGAAAGTCCACAATGATAGAGTATGTTAAAATGTCACAGGAGCCAACTGAAAGAGCTCTCAATGGCCATAGATGGAACAATATGAAAAACAAAATGAACAAAGTAATATTTGATTATAATCCAAAGTATAAAATCAATATCCATGAGTTCATACTAATATAATTGAATGAAAGAATGAATAAATAAATTGGGGGGTGGGGAATGAGACAACTCTGTCATGCCAAGTAATTCCAAACAATGGAATTGTCTCCACTTCTTAAACGTAGACTGCAAAAAGTAACTTTATTCCAAAGAGTGCAGTATGGAAACTGGGTGAGAGATTCGTCAGTGGAGAAACCCAACAAACAATACCTTGGTCAGGTGTTCATAGTCAATATTAATAATAATAAGTCATGTTTATAGTGGTAGACCTGATATGATGTGATGAAAAAGACACTTTATGTCTGTTGTCTTTTTCCCAAAAGCCTATAACCTCTGTCTAATAAAAAGGGAAATGTCAGACAAATCCTAATTGAGTGACATTGTTGACAAAATACCTGATTCTAAGTTGCCAAGGTCATAAAGAAAAAAAAATGAAAATGTAAGAAACTGGCACAGCCAAGGGCCTTGAGAAGACATAGTAAATAAATGTTAATTGGTGTCCTGCAAGGAATCCTGAAACAGGAAAAGGGCATTAAATAAAAGCAAAAAAAACTGAATAAAGTATGGAGTTTAGTTAATAAAAAGATATAAACATCTATTCTTTGTCACAATGTAGCAGTAATGTAAGATATTAATATTAGGGGAAATTGAATGTGTATATACAAGCTCTTTGTACTGTCTTGGCAAATTTTTGGTAAATCTAAAACTATCGTAAAACAAAAGATTTATTAAGAAAACAGTTATACTAACAAAATGTACTATCTACTAGGTGGACTGGGTTTTGCCAAATAGACACAACTTGTCTTAAAGGGATTCCAATAAGATTAGGCTAGCCTCGCAAAGAGGAAAGCCTGGAGTTAAAGTCACCAGCTGAGAGGCTTGGTTGGAGTAGCTGACCTATAACCTTGACCTTGAAAATCTGCTCTATAATCTATGGCTTCAGATCAGGAAGGAAATAGGAGCAGCTCTGGGCTTAGCAAACTTTTGTGTGATCATGTTCAGTGTGTCTCCAGCACCTAAAGCAGTGACTGACACATAGTAAACCCTCAGTAAATCCGTGGCAAATCCTTGAGTATGAGAAGCAGAACAGCATTAATGGTTATGTATGTATACTTTGGAGTCACATACCTGGATTTGTTCTATATCTTCCACTTAATAATTGTATCATCATTTGGCAAGTTTTCTCCTCTGGCTCAAGCAATATAATGCCTCTATTTTGACTCAGTTTTCTTATCTGTTTGACAAAATTTTAGTGATTCATCTAATTACTATAAAATTAAGCAAGATAGTGTTTGAAAAGCAATTAATACAGTATCTGGAGCAAATAATGAAAAATTTTATTACCTTAAAATTTTAACCAATAAAAAATAAATTTGCTTATTATTTGTATCCTCTCTCCCATTTCTGTCTCCTAGTATTAAGGCAGAGAAATGCTATCTATGAAAACAGATGGAAAATTTCTGATTATTTTCCAGACTACCTGATAAGACAGAAAGTATGAAGCCTTTATGCTCCAATACCATGGGATTCCAAAATAGGAGCCCACTGAGCAGAAACCTGGCCAACCATCTAGATTGTGAGGCTTTTCAGTAGAAAGCAAAAGAGAATAAAAGGACTGCAAAGTATGGCAAAGGAAAGCTTCTCACTACCATTAGACCCTGGGGTTCATCAGTTTGAGACCACAAAACAATAGGTTTCTGAGGAAAGGAAGATGGTATAGTAGATCCGAGACACTGCTTGGGAATTCCCACCTATCCCAGTAGATTTTGCAACAAGAATTGGAGCTGTGAAATTGGAATCAGAAATAAAGAATTGTTTTCTGTGTTCTGTGTGTATCTAATGGATTTGTTAAAAGATTGGTTAAAGCACAAGTTATAGGCTGGCATCACCCTCACCCTTCCTTCCTTCTGCCTTCTCTAAAGAAGCTACAAGACTCAGATTATGGAACACGTTAGAAAGTCAATTCATTGCATGAGAATGAAGCTGGAGAAGGAATAAGGATGTAAGAAGTCACTGAGTGGTCTTATTACTTAATATAAATCAATCAATAATTCAGTGACTTTAATTTTAACAGGAAAATGTATGCTGCCTTTTATAAAGATATGTGTGAGTGAATGCATCAATATATTCTGCTTCACTGAGCTTTAGTTGTGCAAAGTTCTTGCCCTGAGTTATTTGTTTGGAAAATTGCTTAATTTTCAACTCAGTTGGTAAAGCATAGCTTTAAACTAATGATTTGAAGACTTTTACACTTTACCCTGAGAATTTAGAGTCACCTTCTTTTCAAAAATATAGTTAAGACACCAAATAATAATTGTCTAGGAGAGTCTAGAAGCTGTGCTATCCAGAGAAAATAACCTTTTGAAACATTTAGAATTTCTATTTCTTGACTGGAAAATTCCTTTAGTATTTAAACATTAAAGAAAAGCTAATGAAATGTTACAACCAACCCTGCTCCCATATATTCTGTTTTGTTTTGTTCATATATCATAGGAAGGCATTTTATTTTATTTTATTTTTATTTATTTTTTATTTATTTTATTTTATTTTTATTATTATACTTTAGGTTTTAGGGTACATGTGCACAATGTGCAGGTTTGTTACATATGTATCCATGTGCCATGTTGATTTCCTGCACCCGTTAACTCGTCATTTAGCATTAGGTATATCTCCTAATGCTGTCCCTCCCCCCTCCCCCAACCCCACAACAGTCCCCGGAGTGTGATGTTCCCCTTCCTGTGTCCGTGAGTTCTCATTGTTCAATTCCCACCTATGAGTGAGAACATGCGGTGTTTGGTTTTTTGTCCTTGCGATAGTTTACTGAGAATGATGTTTTCCAGTTTCATCCATGTCCCTACAAAGGACATGAACTCATCATTTTTTATGGCTGCATAGTATTCCATGGTGTATATGTGCCACATTTTCTTAATCCAGTCTATCATTGTTGGACATTTGGGTTGGTTCCAACTCTTTGCTATTGTGAATAGTGCCGCAATAAACATGCGTGTGCATGTGTCTTTATAGCAGCATGATTTATAGTCCTTTGGGTGTATACCCAGTAATGAGATGTCTGGGACAAATGGTATTTCTAGTTCTAGATCCCTGAGGAATCGCCACACTGACTTCCACAATAGTTGAACTAGTTTACAGTCCCACCAACAGAACAGAGCCCTCAGAAATGATGCTACATATCTACAACTATCTGATCTTTGACAAACCTGACAAAAACAAGAAATGGGGAAAGGATTCCCTATTTAATAAATGGTGCTGGGAAAACTGGCTAGCCATATATAGAAAGCTGAAACTGGATCCCTTCATTACACCTTATACAAAAATTAATTCAAGATGGATTAAAGACTTAAATGTTAGACCTAAAACCATTAAAACCCTAGAAGAAAACCTAGGCAATACCATTCAGGACATAGGCGTGGGCAAGGACTTCATGTCTAAAACACCAAAAACAATGGCAACAAAAGCCAAAATTGACAAATGGGATCTAATTAAACTAAAGAGCTTCTGCACAGCAAAAGAAACTACCATCAGAGTGAACAGGCAACCTACAGAATGGGAGAAAATTTTTGCAACCTACTTATCTGACAAAAGGCTAATTTCCAGAATCTATTTTATTTTTAATGTAAACTCACAACTAGTTCTACAAGTTAACAGAAGAAAAGGGGGTGGCTTATACAGGTACAGTTTCAAGGACATTATCCAAATCATGTCTTCTTATTGCTGAACTTTATGTTTCACAGTTCACCTTTTTGGTATCACTTTAATGAAACTGTCTTTTTTGTGTGAATTGCTGCTGATTGAAAAATGGCTAAATCTTAACTGAGATGGAGAAGTATGTTTACACCTTAGCAGTTCTAATATACCTGCTTATTAACCCATTTAAAAGAGTAAAACTGAGGTCCAGATAAAAAAGGCAGCAAAATGCTAGAAGCAGAAGGAAAAGAATGTGAGAGAAACCTAGAGAATGAAAAGTGAATGCCCAGGATTTATGAAAACCATGGGGGAACCAGGGAGTAGCAGAAATAAGCTGGGGCCCTAAAGAGGAAGTCACTGAAATGACTATGGTGATTCCCATGATACTTCATCCTCTATTCCATCACCACTTCTTTAGAGCACCTGAATTGTTATGGTCTAAGGAATAAAGTTTTATGAAATTGGAGCTAAATTGATATATTCATTCATTTATGTAGTCCCTGAAAGTATGTTTTACTTTTCCTTTGTCCAGCTACTATGCAACATTTATAAAGCAGCTTAGAAAAGACCGTTAGTAAAGAAGGTGGCAGAGGATTTCAGAGGTTTAATTCATTCTCTGTGTTAAAAGTAATATGCCAATTGCTCAGCAGTTCATATGTTAGAATGTATTATTAAAATAAGAGACACATCAAGAGTTATGGTAAAAATGAAGACTAAAATATAATTACACTTTTTTCTGGAGTCATTAATAAATTAAATACTTTTCAAAATCAAGTTACACAACTTTTAGCTTCTGTGCTGAAAACTTTTCTGAGAGACTGGTTAATTAAATTAGTGTTGCAACTAAAATTCTTTAGTTTTAGAGATTTTCAATTTAACTTTTTTGTTACTGACTAAACAAACAATTCAGAAAGCCTTCTATTATTTTAACATATATTAGCGGAAATTTTACATTAGGAATACATTGTTCTTGACTTATAAAAACGTGACAATATACTGGCGGCTTTACTAGAATTTTTAAGGGATTCTATATGAGTAACAGTACTCCTTACTGATTCTTCCTGCATATAAAGCATGAAAAATTATTAATACAACCAAAAAAGTCTTTTGTGATATCAACGGTATTTTTCTAGACCTAAAATTTTTAGTTACTAAGTCTTTTAATATTAGATGTGTGAGATTACTGATTTTGCTTTTTCTAAGGCTTTCTATTTAGGCTGCATATTTTAATAAACAAAGGATGTCATACTTTTAATTCTTATGGTTCCACACATTCAAAACTCTTTTACTTTACTTGGTGAAACTGTTTTTTAAAAACAGTTGGAATAATAATAATTCTTCTCATGGTATACATTCAATACAAGCATGTCAGACTGTGATACATTCGTCTCACTACTCTATAGTCTCCCTGGAAAAAAAGAATGCATTTTCTCACTCTTAATACTACATATAGATTGTAAAATATGCAATCCTTTAATTTAAAATAAATGTTTTTTATAAATAAAATTTATTTAGACTACAGTATTTATTTTTATATTTATTTCATAGTGATTTTTGAAATTATAATACATTATACTTCCCATTATTAAGAAAACCTGCTCAATAAACAGATAAGTATATACAATTAATTATAAAGTTCACACATATCACACTCAATGAATACCAAATATAACATAAACTATTAAATGTAATTTTTTTTAAAGCATATGGTTGCTTCTTACATGGCTATGTCAGAAATATCACATATTCTTTTAGTAAATAATGGGAATGTAGTTAAGTTAAACAGAAAAGTGAATAAAGATGCTATCAAATAATAATAATGTTTATTTGTAGGTCATAAGTAGAAATGAGGCTTACATTTTAAAACTACATTTTGCAAGTGATACTAGTTTTAGAAGTCTGATCCCAGATTCTTCCCAATCCCATCTTAGATTCAGTGAGCATATTCTATATTGTGTATTTTGGTAACTACTGTGAAATTTGTGTCTAGTTTCCCTTGTCCAGAGTTCAAAAACATTTTTCATATTTTTAAATATTTACTTATAGTAGAAAAATCAATAATTAAAGGATGAAATTTAAAAAGCAGAAACATTAAACAGAATTTTCTACTCAGTAGGCACAAAGCAGACCCTCAGAGAAGGGAAAATAGTATTATGTGGGCATAATATCCTGCCCCCTTCTAATGAAGAAACTGAGATCCATTCTGCACTCAGATATCACTTCTCAAATGTTTGAGGATACATTTTCCTGTTGTCACAAGAAATCAAGGCACAGAATGGGATAAAGGAGGGAAAAAAGCAGCTACAGAGAGACAGTATTATTATCCAGAGCTTCAGTGCAAGGGTTCAAAACCCAGTTCTACTCCATGACCTATGCAATTTGTTGAATAGGTATAATAACCAACCCACCTAGAGCACTTATGGTGTGTCAGGTGTTGCTCCATGCATTCTGTCATTTTCACTTAAGCTTCTCAAAATATTATTTTACAGATTAATAAATCAAAGTTACTTTGCTTCTCTCTGCTCACTTTAATAGTTAAGATCGTATTTCAAGTCATCATCTCCAGTGCTCATACCCTAAACCACAAGTCTACATCCCTTTAAGTTAGAGTTTACAGCCAAACAAAATGAGGGCATGAATGAGTATAACTGTATGCTCTGCTTACTGTCATAATAAATTTAATTATATCTAAATGGATGTTGAAAACCTCTCATATAATAAGTTTTAGGTAAGTATAGACAATTGCAAAGCTGTAAGCAGAGTAGATACAATGCCTGGAATCATAAAATGGAGTTTTAGAGTTTATCTTGTTCCATTAAATTTAGATTTGCAAATCAGATAAATCAAATCTAATCTTGAAAGGGAATGGACTTCTCAAAGCCACTGACTGCTAATCAAATAAACTAATTTTGAAATATCAACTTTGTTTGATATTTCCTAGAATGTTGACTTTTGAGAAAGACTTAATGAATATTTCACATGCAACAAAGGATTTAAAAAATAGTTACTCAAGTTGGCAAATTCAGGAATCTAAAAGTTTTTGATTGACATTGGCATGATAGAATAATAAATTCCAGCACGCAGTTTATTTGATTGATGGCCTGGTATTGTCCCAATAATGTTAAACCCATAGCTTTTCCACTCATATACAATATTGGTTGCTATATAAATGTCAGATACCACAGGCTTTGATACTAGGGGCCAGCCTGGTGAATTGAACAGGGCAGTGGCCTGGGAAACCATAGGCATATCCTCTCGACACAGTTTGCATAACTCTGAGCAGATCACTAATCTTTGTTGAACCTCTGTATGAAGAGCATAAGGTATTTTATTTAAAGAAATAAGTCATGAACACTTTGATATGCCAGGAACTATTCAAGGTAGCCTTGATTCATGTCCTGAATGTGTGTAGATAAATGTACAATTTAATGAACTGAGGAGCTCACACTTTATTTTGGTGAGTGTGTATTGTGGTTGGAGGTCGAGGAAGGAAGGAGCAATAATGAATCAGATGCAAATGAACTGGCTATATGTCTAAAAAGAGTGATTATATGTGACATGTTTTATTTTTAAGTCTATAGAAGATGTTTGGTCATCTAAGAGCCAAGAGCTAGTACTGAATGATCTTCAGCTAGAAAGCTGAACTGGATGACCTTAAATTAAAATATTTGCATCAGTGTTTCAGTGTTATCAGCTCAGAGAACTCTTGTGTTTCCTCAACACTTTCATACATAACTCTTCCTCTGTATGTAACACTGCTGCTATTCATTTTTAGCTTTCTTTGCATAATATCCGTAGAGGGCAACTAAATCTAGACAGTGATTTTAAAACAAAATAAAACATTGTATTAGTCACAGAGACAATATAGCTTTCAGAAGTTTTATTAATGTCTGCTTTGAAAAATGACATGAGAATATCATAAAGCAAAATGCTTATAAGATTCAGATATACTAAATATAATTTCCTTGAACTTGATTAAAATTATTACTAGTTAAGCAAACTGTATTTCATCCACTGCTTTCTACTCTTTGTCACTTTTCAGCAAGAATTTTGAGATAATTCACAGGGAGGAAAACAAAGAAGCAAATACCTTGTAAGGAAAATCCAAATAGAATAAAATTGCAAGTAAAAAGAAAACTGTGTGATTAAAAAAGATTTTCATGCTTTAAAAAAATACATATATGCCTCCAAGTTTGGGTAATTAGAAAATTGTCTGTTACAAATAATTTTCTTTTAGATATTTTCTAAATTATTGCCCTATCATTTAACAGTTTTTCCCCCCAGCTAACATCACACTTGTGTTCTTGTTCTATTGAATAGGGGGATCAAGCTGTTACTTGAGTTGTGGCACCATAACAGTCTTTAATAAACAGAAGCATATCCTAGGTGAACATAAACATTGTTGTAATTTATGGAAATATTAGTTTCAAGTAAAATGAGCAGCTTTGGTTGTCAACAAACAAAAACAAATCGGCTAAATTTTAAAGATATAATATTTAACATAACTAGATTACTGAACTAGTGTCTCAGGTGTGTTTGTCTACTAATAATAAAACATTCACATGCCTTGAATAATTTCCTATTAAATCTTTCATCTGTTAAGCCAACCATAAAACTGCTCCTTTACTTACTAACAGATGACAACATTGATTTATAGTGACATATGAGTTCAACTGAGGAGGTAAATACTCCTAGAAATATACTTTGTCCTACATGAGCAAAATAGAACTTTAAATTAAAAATACTATGAAAAATATTTTATTTTTGCCATATGTACTTTTCACTGTGTACTCTTATTTAGCTAGTAAAAATGTTTCACATATAACTATTTCAAAGTTTTGTTGGAAAATAATTCTGTTGAAAAAGGACAGATGAGAATACATACCTACTTATATAAATTTCAGACTTATTCTTACCTTTTCATTTTTGGTAAAATTTATAAAAAATACCTTATGCAATGTTGGCAGATAGCTCAGATGCAAGGCTGATTTCATGAGCATGCAGCATGCACAGTCAGAGAGGGGTCTGGACTTAGAAGGACTCTGCTCTTGATTTAATCCTCCATTGTCACCATATTGAAATTCTTAATATTTGAACAAGGACCCCCCATTCTTATTTTGCACAGGACCTTGAAAATTATGTAGCCTGTCCTTCTCAGATGCTCACTACATCTGTGATTACAATATTGCTTGTATTGGTAAAAGAAATATAATCAATTTAGACATGTAAATAAACCATCTATTAGGTAGCTTGGCAGCACTTTCACTGGGACAACTGCTCACTGAAGACTGGGCTCTAAAAATTACATTGCTGCTTTGAGACTCTCACCAAAGCTGATTGATATCATCTTTCCCAGACTGAACCATTTCAGCTCTTCATGGGATATCCCAGGAACCATTTAATTAATTCTTTTTTAGCTTAGCGGAGCCTGTACAGATTTCAGTTGAATTGAAACAAATAAGAATTAAGTTATACACACATCATAAATAGAAATTTCATTAAAATAAATAATAGAAACTCAACTAAATATAATATAATATTAAGAATAATGAGATGGAACTATAAATATGTCCAGAAAATTATACAAAGTATGAGAAAGACGCATGACAATATAGGGGGCAGTGTCTCCTTTATGTTGTTTTGTTTTAGAAATACATTCAAATATAAACAGATTTTGAAGAGATCAAAGTGTTAACAGAGATGGTTATAGGAGGTGGCTTTACATATAGTATGTGGGATATATGTAAAGCTTTGCATTCAGATTCAGATATGTAAACCTTTACATATATCATATATATATATGGCCTTATATATAAGGGTTGGCTATAAGATAATTTATATTTCTATAGTATAAATACATACATAAAATTTTGCTTTATTTAAAAAATTTTACCAAAAATGTTTCCTTTGTAGCTAGAGGAAACTTAAGATTGGTCTTTCTAACAAAACAAATGTCTGATATGACTTCTTTTGTTGAATATATTCTTCCACATTCTCAAAAATATTTGGTCATTCCCTAAATAAACACTTTAAATTATTGTGAGTTTGAAACTGTAACTAGTAGAGTTAAAACGTGAACTATTGCAATCATCTATATTCCCCCTAGATCATGTTAGTTACTCAACTATTTCAAATTTATGAAAATGAATTCATGTTTGACATTGTGCATATACAGACTCTTTAAGCTTTAAATATAGCTTACAGCCAAAAAAAAAATCAGTTAAGGAATCTCATACAGTGATTAGATATAAAAATGCAGCCCTTATCCTCAAAAAAATCACAGTTCAGTGAACCAGAGACATAGTGATAGGACAACATGTATTTTAAAAGAGATGAGCAACCTATTGGGAAACGTTATAATATGTTAAATGTCAGAGCCAACTCCCTGTTTTGTTCTCTTCCTGGCCATAAATGAGAATTTCTTCTGAGTATCATAAAAATGATTAGCTAACTGTGAAGCAAGAAAAAGAAAGAATTCTGTTAGGATATATTTGGAGAAATTAATCTGTTAATCTCAAAATGGTCCAAATATAATGATGACCTAACAAAGAAGATCAATGAATAGTGCCATACTAGATGATCTTATAGTGTAAAATAAATTATATATACCTTAAATATAAGGTATTGGTAATTAAATATAAGGTATTGGTAAATTAAATAAGCTAGTGGTAAATTTAACTGACCATATCAGTATGCCCTTTTTGTAATTATATTAATATTTTGATAAGTTTGTCCATGAAACAGGCAACTGCTAAAAGTTTTGGAGTATTCTTATTGTTTTCAGGTCCTCTTTGCAATATGCTTCTCCCAAATCCCATATTATAATTGAAAATTATCACTTATCTATATTCTCCAAACTCAAGTTTATAAGATTTGTTGTTAATGGAGAGTAAATGCTTCTGATTCATGCTCCAGTTAAACATACTCAGAAATAATTTGATATTGAGTTGTTTCAAAAAGATATCATTTTACCAGATGCCCCCCATAATCTCCTTTGTTTAGTGACTTCCCTTTATGATAACTTCATGAAATTGAAGAATCATTAACAGAAACTTTTGCTAATAAGGTCAACATCACCCAAATCTTGTCTAAACAGTTTGCATGGAAAATTACATTAAAATTATAATGCTCATGTTCAAAAATATAAGAAATATCAAATGACAAGAAAATTATTTTGCTATTATAACTAATAATAATAAAGGCTGAGCCCTGACAAAGGTTTTCAGATTCGAACTTTCAGATTTGAATTCCAAAAACTTCAGTTTTTACTTCTTATATCAAATCTTATATATTTGAGTAAATTGCTAATTCTATAAGGATTTTACTTAAACACACACACACACACACACACTACAAATCAGGAAAAATATAAAATGATGTAATTGTAAAAATGTTTATTTATGCAATTAAACTGATTCTTATTTCCAAATCTAAAGACTTTTTCAAATATCATAAGCCTTGTTATGATGAATTCTTTCCCCCCCAAATTCATATATTAAAGTTACAGTACCTCAGAATGTGGCTGTATTTGGATACAGAGCTTTTAAAGGTAATTTTAAGGTAAAATGAGGTCATATGCGTGAGCTCTAATCCAATATGAATGGTGTCCTTATAAAAAAAAAAAAAGATAAGGACACAGACATACACAAGAAGACAGCCATATACAAGCCAAGAAGAGAGGCCCTTAGAAGAAATCAACCCTGCCAACACCTTGATCTTAGAAGTCTAGCTTCCAGAATTGTGGAAAAGCAAAGCAAATTTTTGTTGTTTAAGAGACCCACTCTCTGGTGTGTTTTCATGGTGGCCCTAGCAAATGAATATAAGCCTTAACATGGACTACTGAAAAAATGCAATGTTTTGTACTTATATTTTGATACCATTTGCATTCAGAAGCATAAGTAGATTCTCAAGACAAGCTAAATAATTTAATTAATTCAAGCGATTACTTCAGAGAGGGATTTTGAAGGCCAGCTACCAAGTTCTCAATACTAAAAATTGAATGTGAAGCCTTAAGCATTTTAAAGTTTTCAAATAAGTAGGGTGGCAAATATCCAGGATATAGTAGCTATTAAATCTAACACAAACATATTTATGGGCTTTTTAGAAAACTGATGAATAAATTAATTGTTCAAAACTTTGACCAGAAACCAAAAGGGCACAAATGTGCCATGACCCGAACTTTGAGCTGATGGATGCTGTTGTAGAATTGAAATGAAGGATAATCATAAGCGGTCAGTTAGATATTCTGTAAAATAATACATCTCACAATTGGTATTGTGAAAAATAAATGAAAACATATGGAGAAGTATATGACACAGTTCCTGAAGTGGAATTGATACTCATTAAAAGAATAAAGGAAGTGAATAAAAACAAATCAAATGGTTTGGAACTGAAGGGAAAATGTTTGACTTTAAACAAACCTAATGATAGAGGCCACTCAGGAGGAACTCCTTTAGGCTTCAAATTTCTTCCGAGTTAAATGAACAATCTGAGTGTGTATTGAAGAATTAACAGCTGAGCATATAGTTTGTGTCCTGAGATGATCTCACACATCAATAATATTTAGTTGGGTTCATCTGCATTGTGCAGGAGTGGCATATGAGAAATAAAGGAAGACTAGAATTCAGTATCAGTCCTTGACAGGATAAAGTCGTTCTTTTAAAGATCAATGATGGCATCCAGACTGCATCTTACATAGGAAAGGGGATGGGGCTCAAGATTATGCTAGCTTTATTCCATTTTTCTATTTCTACATGGAAAAAAATTGCTCAGGTTTTCCTTCCTTTGTATTAAAATAACATCATTTGTCTCAAAGTTAATTCTGTAAATTTAGACAATGTAATAATAAGCTATGAAATTCTCAGCTTTCAAGATGAGGGAATACATTACACAATGTTGAAAACAGTGATTAGTACATGTGAATGATGGTAGTTGACTTGTGATTTTCACAAATGGCTTTTAGCCTATATAAGGCTTGGAGAGCCATGGGTTTGAAAACTACAAATGTTAGATACATATATTTTTAGAAAACTATACTACAGGACTACAGTAACCAAAACAGCACAGTATTGGTACAAAAACAGACACATAGACCAATGAAACAGAATAGAGAGATCTGAAAAAAGGCTGCACACCTACAACTATCTAATCTTTGACAAAGTCAACAAAAACAAGCAATGGGAAAAGGACTCCTTATTCAATAAATGGTACTGGGATAACTGGCTAGCCATATGCAGAAGATAGAAAATGGACCCCTTCATTATACCATATACAAAAATTAACAAAAGACAGATTAAAGATGTAAATGTGAAATCCAAAACTATAAAATCCTGGGAGACAAACTAGGCAATACCATTTGGGACATAGGAATGGGCAAATATTTCATGACAAAGAGGCCAAAAGCAAGTGCAACAAAAGCAAACTTGACAAATGGGATCTAATTAAACTAAACAGCTCTGCACAGCAAAAGGAACTATCAACAGAGTAAACAGACAACTTACAGAATGAGAGAAAATTTTTGCAAAATATGTATCTGACAAAGGTCTAATATCCAGCATTTATAAGGAACTTAAATAAATTTACAAGAAAAAAAAACATTAAAAAGTGGGCAACAGACATGAACAGATACATTTCAAAAGAAGACTTATGTGTGACCAAGAAGCATGTGAGAAAAAGCTTAACATTACTGATCATTAGAGAAATGCAAATCAAGAACACAATGAGATACCATCTCACACCAGTCAGAATGGCTACTATTAAAAAGCCAAAAAATAACAGGTGCTGGCAATATATCAGAGAAAACGGAATGCTTATACACTGTTGATGGGAGTTTAACCGTTATAGAAAACAGTGTCGCAATTCCTCAAAGACCTAAAAGTGGAAATACAATTCAACCCAGCAATCCCATTACTGGGTATATACCCAAAGGAATATAAATTGTTCTATTGTAAAGACACATGCATGCTCATGTTTATTGCAGCACTATTCACCATAGCAAAGACATGGGATCAATGCAAATGCCCATCAATGGGAGACTGGATAAAGAAAATATGGGACATATACACCATGGAATACTATGCAGCCATAAAAAAAGTGAAATCATATCCTTTGCAGGAACATGGATGGAGCTGGAAGCCATTATCCTTAGAAAATTAACATGGGAACAGAAAAATTCTGCATGTTCCCACTTATAAGTAGGAGTTAAATGATGAGAACACATGGACACAAAAAGAGATACAATACATACTGAGGCCTACAAAAGGTTGGAAGTTGGGAGGAGGGAGAGGATCAGAAAAAATAACTAACGGATACTAGGCTCAATACGTGGGTAATTAAATAATATGTACAACAAACCTGTGTGACACAAGTTTACCTATATCATAAACCTGCAAATGTACTGAGAACTTAAAATAAAAGTTAAAAAAGTAAACTTTGAAGCAAAAAATAAAGCCAATCAGAGCCATTAAAAAATACTGAAATCTTGAAAGCATAATTTTTTTTATTTGTGAGAATGAGTGTCAATTTCTTAGTTCCAAATTTTGGGTGGTTGTGGACTTTGTGTATTAATACCGAAAGGTCCAGAAAAAATGCTACTGAAATACTTTATTATTATTTCAGTGGAAGAAGGAGGGGCAAGTCTTGAGTCATCTCAGTTCTGAACATTTGCCTGAGAGATAGGGAATACTTCTTGGTGATGACCACCTGTGGGTAGTTATAGGAACTTATGATAGATCTTTCCAATTCTTGACATGTTTATTGTAATGAATTCATTTGTTGGATCTCCATTGGTGAGTACTCCAATAACTTCCTTTGGCTGAAAAAGGGTAAGTTAATTCATGAAATTTAAGGCTTTTATGGGCTTTGGAAAGATAGGAAGGCTTTTTTTTCTCGTTCTGAGTCTCAGAGAGTCTAGGTGGTTTAGACAAGATCACTGAATTAGTTAATGTCCGAAACAAAACTAGTCAGATATAAAAGGTTAATGTATTTTCTAGTACAATATAGTAGGCATTTATGGTTTTACCTATCCCAACTTTTGTGAAGTTACGCTTTTCCTTAACACCTTCTTTCACATTTTTACAGTGGGAACAACTGTGTGAATGGAGCAAAACTCTACTCCTCCTGGCTACAGTTGATTGTCCAGGGCCATTTAGCTGACCTAAGTCCTGGACATACTTCCTCCACCAAGGATTTGGAATTGAGACCAAAACTATCTAGTTTTAATGTTTGCTTTTAGTGTTGCTGGTCTCTTGAATGAAGAAGATGAAAACCTGAGAACTCTGGACAGCTTCATTCTGCCTTGTTGGCAGGTAATCAAAAAAGCTGCAATTGTACCAAGAGAAGAAATAAGCCACATCATAGAAAGGAGCATAGGCAAGACTGGGCTATGATGACATTCAGATTCCTGGTTCCAGTTCACTAGGTCCTAAAGTCTGACTACATCCCTGCCCTCAGGTTCACTTGAATATAATCCCCTGTGGAT
This sequence comes from Hylobates moloch, assembly GCF_009828535.3. Taxonomy (NCBI): domain Eukaryota; kingdom Metazoa; phylum Chordata; class Mammalia; order Primates; family Hylobatidae; genus Hylobates; species Hylobates moloch. The sequence goes on along the minus strand of NW_026652276.1, from coordinate 177,404,179 downwards.
TCTTGAAGTATATTTCTCTTTTCTGCCTAAACCGGTTTACTTATAGTAAAAAAGACCAAGTGAATACATACTTTATGTGCCCTTGCAATGATCAAAATGACACATTTAGACTCTGTTAAATGATAAAAAATAAAAAAAAATAAGACAGAAAAACCTACATAGAAATATATGAAACTGCACACATTTATGTCATACATATTTCAACAAAACAATCAATTCAAACATTAATTTGATTAATTTCTTGTGGTTTATTTTTTATGCACCTACTACTGATTCTAGTGGTGGTATAAATATACCACCATTTCATGGCAGAGGCCATATTAGTGTGCCAACACGGTCTCTGAATTATTGGCTATGCCTCTGTGGATATTGTACTTATGAAGACATTCATATTTTATGTATGAACATGCTTTTCTTGAAAAATTTACACCATTTGCCAACTAGATGCTAGTAATTTCCTCTATGACTCTGTCCTTTCAAATATGCATGAGTCTTTGAATCATCTGTCCAGCAATGATCATATTTCTACTATCATCTATTATGTCTAACAATTGTAATACTCCAGAGACTTGCACATTTTTTTTGTTTCAGCATTTTTGTGGAGTTTTACTCAAATGTCTGTGCTAACCTCTTTGACAGCTAAGAAATTGTATTTTATCCTTTTCCCATGGTTGAAAATCAAATCACCCCAAATTATTTAAATGGGTATTTTAACCTTCATAGACTTCTCCATTAAGGTCTATCAAGATTTTTCATTGTCCTTGGTCAAGAACTTTCATGTAATAAATTCTTTTTAATGCATTCTTCCTTTTACATAAAATTGAAGCCTCCACAACAACCTGCAGCTATTCACCAAATCAACGTTCTTCATAGTTCTTCATGAAGCCGGCCTTGTCAGTTATATAGCTCACTACGATCCTTGGTCAGACTATGTCACGTGGTAACTAAGTTAGAGAATTTTAACTTAATGAAGGTAGAATGATTTCAACTTTGTGGATGAGATTCTCTGTAATTATATGAACTAAGGAAATTTCAACTATAGTTAGTCCCCATTTGCTTCCCACAAGTGTGTGGTAACAAATATATACACATTAGGATTCTACTGAGGCATAGGAAGCAAAGGTCTAAAAACCGTTAATCAGTCACATTTCTCTAATAGCCTTAAACTAGCAACCAAATTGTTGGAGTTAACTGAGCAAGAAGTCCGAAGTATCACTTCCATGAAATACCTCTTTTTGGCTATTATTTGATGGCCTATTATGTTATAAAATAAATCAACACTGGACCAAAGAAGGTAAGTGTTAAAAATATTCAGAAAAATAGAAACAGGAAAACAATATTTCTTATTCACTGGTGCTGCCGCAACATAAAAGAAAGAAAAATAAGAGAAAATGGAAGGACTGGTAAAAGAAGATGTGGGACTTTGGAGCTGCACTGCTCAGAACTCCCTTCAAGAGAGCCTGCTGTAAGGAGCTTGTCTGGCTGACAGCCTCCACTGGCTACATCTCCACCTTCAACAGAGTACTCAAGCCCACACTGCTGAGGCCACACTGCCACTGGGTAGCTCCTGGCCATTGGCTGTGCAAAGCAGCAATAGTAGAGCTGGCTAATTTCTGCCTGTACCTAGGACTCCTCTATAGGGCAACCTTTGCTCAAAACCTCACCAAGACTTTCTCAGAACTGCATTGCAATATGAAGTTATTCATATTCAACAGCCTTCTCTTTTTTTTTTGTTTGTTTGTTTGTTTTTTTCTCCTAGTGTCTAGTATCAGGCATTATGTACACATCTATCTGAAGGCTATCTACACCTTCCTTTACTCCCTCTCCTCTTTATCCTTTACAAGCCTTTCCCTCCATAAATGGGGATTTGCATAACAAGTCCCAACTTAGTATCAACTTCTCAGAGGCCCCAAGCTGACCTAGAAACTAAGGTCAAAGAAATAAATTTTCCTTTATGAAATATAATTTTTACACCCTATTTTTGCTTTTTGTCACTTAAAGGTGAGAAAAATTTATGATTTGAAAAATGTTTGACATCAATGGCAAAATAAATTAAAAAACAAAAAATGTTTTTGTGTCTCTTTCTTTTACCCTTCCTCCCTCCCCCTTTCTTTTCCTCCCTCCTTCCCTGTCTGTTTTCCTCCCTCCCTCCCTTTAAAAATTTTTTTTAAATACGAAAACTGAAATTTGGCAAGGCATTTTATTTAAAAATTCTGTCCTCTCTATTGTAGATCTGAAAGATTGTAAACAATTTTTTGTGGTGTTCTTTGTAGTGCCACTCATAGTGATAACTGTGGTAGTCTTTGATAGCTATTCTTGGTGTTCATATGTGGATGCACACAGATTTAAGAAGAAAGACTGCTATTACCAATGTAATTTAATCAAACTCATTATTGGACAATGACTAGCTTGCATACATTACTAAGAAATAGACATCTTTGGAAAGACTTCACTGGTGGATTTTTTGGGATAATAGTATAAGGAAACAAAAAACTTCAATTTAATATGTTATGATTATGTTAATATGATAATACATTAAGAATATGCTATACACATATTCTTCATATAGGTAAGATCAAATTTGGGGTAGCATATGCCAGCTAAAGTGCTTTGTTAAAACTCTCTCTTTTACTTTCACATCTATTCCTTTATCTTTTCATTAATATTTAGAGACAACATACTATTCATTATTAGAATGCTCACAATAAACTTTAACAATATTTGAATTATGACACATAGGTAAAGAAAGTTTCATTCTCTACTATCTGACTGTTATGATTAGTTTATGGACTATAACCAGACCACCACAAAGACAAAATAAAGAATTACATATATTTGTAAGAACAAATATATGGAATAAAAAGCATAATATTTATTAGTGTAATTGTAGTAGTATTCTCACAGAAAGCATTAGTTAAGGTACAGAAATAATAAAAAAGAAGAACAGTTGGTATAATTTTGAGATTGCTTTTAGTTTTGATTTTGCCTTGTTTTGCTTTAATACAAAAAGGTATTAAATGCTAATAAGTAGCATCCTATTTTGTTCACTTTAATTTTAATATCAAGATCACTGTATTCCTATCATACTTTCATTCTGATCTCTCACTATTTTCCAGCAGTGATTCAAGTGTGACTGATCCATTTGCCATTCCCTAAAATCACTTTTTCTTTCCTATCTCTATACTTTGTTTACAGCTCATCTTCACCGAGAGACCTGTAACACCTATTGAAATCCACCCACTTACCTTTCATGTCCAAAGCTACCCAAGCTGCTTCTGATCCACACAGATAAAATATATCACCCTTCACAGCTAATATTAACTCTTTTGTTCAGGAAATGTGTGCCCTCCTATATTTAAAACTCTTTGGACATAACTGTAATTTCCTTTAATAACCACTATCTCTTTTCTAATGACTGCTTCTTATCTATCATGTCCTTCCAGTTTTTGAACTTATTTTGTTCATATTTGGTAGTACCAACTTGAGCAAATCTTTAGAGAAGGCCCAAACATAGCACAGTGCCAGCATCCACAGACATCTAAAAATGTATTGTTTCCTCATATTTAAATGAGAATTTGCCTGAATAATGAACTGAGTTCTTTTACCTTTCTTTTGAGATTTTGAAAACATACTTCATTTTCTTCTTGTATCTATTATTAAAGATAAGATGTCTGAAGTCCACCTGTTTTTGGAACTTCTTTATAGATAAGTTGTAGAAGATTTTGTTTTAGGGGTTGCGATACTTTTCCAGGGTCTGTATAAGTGCTGGTCTTTTCTTAGTTATTTTGCTCAATCCAAAGAGTTTCTTTCAGTCTGAAGAAGGATATTTTTCTTCAAGTCAAGGAGACCTTCTTTTCTTATTTGTTTGATTTTCTGCTCTCTTATCTTTTTATCTGTTTCCACTGATATCTCTTTTTAGGAAGACATGGCAAGTTCTTTCATTTCCTAAAATTTTTGGAACATCTTCTTGACTCATCTTTGGGTTATTCTTTTGACCTATCATTATTTAAATCTAATATCCAGCCCTTTCATTGATTAAAAAAAACTTTTCGATCTATTTTGAATAGTTCTCAAACTTTTTGTTGTTTTCTGATTGTTTCTTTTTATAGAAGCTTGATTTTGTTTTCGGATGCAGCATCCTCTATAATCCTTCTGAGGACATCCATCAGAATTTTTTTTTCTTTTGTTCCCTAAATTATCTGTTCTCTTCCTTGTCATTTGTTCTGATTAAGCCTTCTATTTCATGCTGTTAATTTTCCTAAATTGTGCTGATCTTTGGTTTCCTAGACATACATTTAGGTGGCCAGCAAAGATTTTCTCAGCAGTTGTGTCATCTGTCTCTCACAAAAGCATCCTTCTCAGTGGGAGGGCTGATAAAGCTGAATTATTTTTTATCTCCAGAGCTTCATCTTTCTGCACCAAAAATCCTGTCAAACTTTTCCTGGGCACTTTCCAGAATGGGTCTAACTAGTCCCTATATGTCTCTAAGTGCACATATTTTCTCTCTTTTCAAAACTGTATGCAAAAAGCTCTTAACTAGTTGATTAAACTCCCACTGTTTTTTTCTTTCCTTTTTGTTCTCATAAGAATATAAACACAATAATTTTCCCCTTCCTAATTTTCTCTATTTCTTTCCAAGGCCTTGCTGACCTTACTTATTTCATTGAATTCATTGCCTTTCTACATTATATTTCAACTAAGGAACTCGTTTTTCTCTCCTTTTGAAGAACTGAATTTCATCTGGCACTTCAATTCTGATCACACTACAATCTTTGTAACTTGCTCTCTTGTCTTTCTGTTGCTCACCATGTGGATGACTCAAATATCTGTCAGTGGTCAAAGATCTGGGAGGAGATCTGAGAGGTATAGTTAAATGATGTCCTTTGTCTAAACCCATTTACCTGAAATGGGAGACTCACTGAACAGTGTACCTGCTGGGCTATTTCTTTGACTAGAGAAGAATGTATTCTCATTGATTTTCTCTTCCTCAAACCTTTTCTCCATGTCTTCATTCACCACTTCTCTTTTTCAAGGCTGTGTTCGTTACCATCCCCTTCTCTTTGAAATCTTTTGATCTCCAAATGGGAATTGCCTACCTTTTTCTGCTGCTGTATAAAGGGAGGCAGTAGAAATATGTAGGAGAGGAGAAAGCAAATCAGGGTAAGCACGAGGGACTTTGTGACTTTAGATAAGAGAGAAAATATTTTGCAAATATTAAATCTTTGATTTCGTTTTGCCCTCAAAACATATTCTTTTGCAGCCTTCTGAATTCAAGTCCTAATCCCATAGTGTATTACGCAGGAAGAAATAGAAAGGTAAATCCTAGAAGAAAGAAGCCACTTGTCAGGATTGAGTCCTGAGGCTGAATTTCTTCACATCTTTAGCATGACAATGATTATCAATGCTAGAAACACTTATAAAGAAATGTTTCTAAATTACTTTAGATGCTAGCATATTGATATTTGAGATCTTTCTTACTCTAACCACAGCAGAGACCTTAGGAGATTCACATAATTCCAACGTTAATTCAATGACCTTCTTAATCTCTCTTTTATTGCATGGTTATGTAAACTCCTACTCCATGTACATTGATACCGTCTAGAGAGGAGCATGAGAGCGCCATACCTGGGACACATTTGAGCACATCCCTGAGACATCCAAGCAGAGGATGAGTTACCCGAAAAGACTATTTAAATTATGATATATGCAATTACTTATTTATACATTTAATTATCTATATTTATTATTGATAAATATTATTTTATATGTATTATTTTTATTTACTGAGAATTTACTATGTGCTCAGTAAATATATTAGAAATAGAGTGACAAAACAGAATAATGAATCCCCATTCTTATGGAGCTTTTATTCTACAAAAATTATTGGATCACAATAAGTTCACCAACATTGGACCAAACATTTATTTTCTGAACACTGTGACTTTTTTTGTTTTTTAGTGTAAAGTCTTTGGTGGTTTCCCGGCCCTTTTAGCACTTTTGCATCTTCTTTGTAGAGCACAGGAGCAATTTAGATTCCTTTATATGTGAGGCAACACAAAGGATCATATTGTCAAATCCAAGTGACACCCAAGTCAGATATATTATCCAGTGTCTAACTTTCCTAAACAATGTCAAATATACAAGTAAGTAACCAGATGAAGAAGGAAAATGTCTGGATACACCAGGTCCCATGTTCTATGTGCTTCCTTCACAGATCAATCATGCTCTATGACCAAGAAAAATACATGAGCTCTTTAATAAAGTGCACAAGACTGCCTCACGCAACAGGGAACATCTCAGTTATTTAATGTCCTCATTTATACTTACATATTTGCATAGCTCACATGATACAGTCTGGAGTGATGCTTCATGAATCCGTAGATTCTATAATTGTTTACCATAAGCAATCCTAAACCAGGAATATCCTGTTAAAAGAATTCCATAGGTAAAATTCTCTCCCTGATAAATATTGGTTTATTTTCCAGGAGGTTTGTTATTAGTACTTTTACCAGAAGATTAGACCAGATTGCCTGCTTTTTTCTTCCCCAGGAATATCCTGGCCTCCCTTCTTATAGGATTAACAGGGATTACAGGAATGTTGCTTAACTCCATCTTTTCCAAAATGGAACAAGTTCTGAAGAACCAAGACCACACAGTCTTACGCTCATCTATTTATCTGCTTTTCTCTGCCATGTTCATGTACCTACTAATAGGGCATTTTGATATGGCAGAACTGAAGGGAGAATATTTCCTAAGGGCCTGCAGCTTTCTGACACTGTCCTCCCCTGGTTAAATTTGGAAGCCTCTATGGCACCCAACCTGAGCTGCGGACCAGGTGGGAGCATGAGGGAGGATAAGAACTCTGCCTCTGATATCCTTGCTCCTTCTCACTCTCCCTTTTAATTCCCAATAATCTACCAAGACATGAATGACTAGATTTTTCTCTTTGTCCTCATCCTTTATAAAAAAGTTGATGTTCTGCTATGCTCTTAGTATCTTAAAAGTAGAGCCAAAAGGACTTAGAATTTTTTAAAATTTCATGACAAAGTGCAGTTTTCAAAATTTCTTCAAAGGAATCAAGAAAGCTAGTCCTGTAATTGAAAGTTAACATGAGGTCCCTTTGTTTTAAGCAAATCATGTATTTTCCATGTATACTAGAAAGTCTAGAAATCAATGACTTTTGAAGCTGGTTTAGTAGCTCAGGAATGTCAGGGCCAGTGTTTCTGATCTTTAGCCTTGTCCTCCTTTCTTTCTCCTCATTGTCTATTGGATGATGCTTCATCTCCAGACAGCACATCTGTGCTCAAAGCAGAAAGAAGAATACAAAGAGAAGTGACAGTCTCATTTTTCCACTAATTACAAAGAGAAACCCTCTCAGGACTTGCAAAAGGATGCTCTATCTCACAGACCTGAAATATATTATATGGTATTACCTAGCACTAGAGAGGCGAGACAAATGAATATTTTTCATGGGATAAGAAATAATGTTGCTCTAAATAAAATTATATTTTGGTCAGTAAAAAAAGAAGGGAGGAATTTAAGATTTGGCTTATAATTAATTTTGTCAGTCACAGACCTATATACTTGTTTCTACTGTATCACATGTGCACACCCACTTACATAGTCTTTTATCATCATTGAGTTAACATCGTTTTCATTTAGGTAACCTAGACTTATTTAAGTATCATTATACTATTTTTATGGAAGATAGATATATCTCATAAATATTTTTTCACAGTTTGAATTCTCCAAGAAGCAGACTTTGAGAAAGAATTTTGCATAAACGATGATTAATAGAAATCTCTGGGATCAACATCTGTAAAGGAGAAGGGAAAGAAAGTGTTGGGTAGCTACATCCTAAACTGAGCCGACAGGAAAAATTTGGAAGAAGAATGGTCCTCCATAGTGGTCTTGAGTTCAAAAGAAATAATTAGTCCTTTGTAGCCCCATGTCCATCAATCATTGAATGTGAGCCATGTAGCCTTGGACCTGGAGGCTGGGTTAACACAATTTCAGAGGGGCTGGCTATGAAAGGGTGGCAGCGGACATACTTGCAACAGGAAGGACAACAAGATGTTGATTGTTTCACTGAAGGAAAATCTGAATGGTGCATCACTAGTTAACAAGATAATTATTTACCACAAATAAAATGGTACAATTGTCTTATCTTGATCCTTATTGCTTGACATATTTTATTATACACTGCTATTTTATTCAAGTCAGAGATCCATAGCCTTAAACCTGATATTGAATTCTAGAGGGAAAATGCAATTACATGCAATAGCAATTACATGGCTAAGAGCTAAGTATCTAATTAGAGTTGAGGTTTATCCTTTTAAAGAAACTGTGGATAGAACTTCTGCTTATACAGCACTGTGAAACATCTATTATCATCTATTCTATAGATGAAGAAACTGGTTAGGTTACTTGCCCAAATAACTTTTTTATTTATGGAAAGTATTCGTCTTTAGAATTAGCATATTTATTGCAATTTGGGAGACAAATTAGACCTAGAAACACTGTTAAATAAAGTAATATATGTGAAAAAGCTTTATTAACTGCCAAGTTCTATACAGACATCTATTAATTTTATTATTCCAGAGTAGTTAAATGGTGACATTTTAGCGACTATTTAATCTACCTTATTATTTTTATGTATGAGGAAAGCCATTCAAAACAGTCTCAGAATCTTTGAATTTTAAAATTTATGATTATGTAGTCATTGTGTTAATAGCTAACTCTGAGGTTCAACTCTTTAGATTCTAAGCTGAGCTTTTTCTTTTATCCGTAACTCATTCTAAAGAGGTTTCCTCCATATCATTGGGGAGGTGATAATTTAAAACGTAAAGAGTGAAAGAATATTTCTATTTTATCATTTAAAACACAAAGATGAAAAACAATTTTCATGATGCTGTTAAAGTACCATGAAGCAGGAGAGATGTTACATACAGACAATTTTTTTAAGTGAAGAGTGAAAACCAGACCTGAAGAACAAAAATACGTCGTATTTTTCTGGCTCACATCAGGAGAGAGTGCTATTATTCCAAAAAAGTCTCAGTGTTTAAGCAGATAAATTCTAAGAATGGAGAAGAACAATTCATTGGACTATGTTGTCCTGATGACAGTATATAGAACACTTTTAATTTGCTTTTAGCAAGTACTTTAACTTTGAATTGTTTATCAATAATGCATTAAACAACAAGATGCCCCATGCAGATTTGAATTTTGGTACTTGGGCAAGGTATAAAATTGTAGGTGATAAGAGAACAGCACATATAAATCATTCCATTAAGGTGATTTTAATCCATGAGTCATAAGCATTTTGTGGGATAGACTATCTTAAGAAAAGTGAATCTGAACCTGAAAAGATGGACTTCCAGATGTCATGTGACTGCATGAAATGGCTATCAAAACTTATGTTCTATTTCATATGTTTTGTGTTTTCTCATAGAAGTTCTCAATAAACACTAGGCAAATACCTGAATTAAAACAGTATATCCATCATTCGCAAAAATATATACATTAATACATGTAAATTAGATACATCAGAGAGTTTTTATATTATAAAAATTCTCAATACATTAAAATATTTACCAAGTTTTAAAGATGTACATTTGAAACACAAATATTATATAAAGATTTATTTGATTCACCCTATAAATTATGGAGAAAGTTTTCCTTTTTAAACAAAACTTAGAAAAAAAGATTATAACTTGTGATAGTTTATTATTCAAAGTACACTGCACTGGTAACCAAGAGAAGTAGATGTTTTTTTCTTTTTTCTTTTTGAGATAAGGTCTTATTCTGTCACCCAGGGTGGAGTGCAGTAGTGTGATCATGGCTCACTGCACTGCAGCCTCAAACTCCAGGGCTCAACTGATCCTCCCACCTCAGCTTCCCAAGTAGCTGGGGACTATAGCCGTGCACCACTATGCTCCGCAATTTTTTTATTTTTTGTAGAGATGGGATCTCACTATGTTGCTCTGGCTGGTCTCAAACTCCTGGACTCAAACAATCCTCCCACCCTGGCACACCAAAGTGCCGGATTACATGCATGAGCCAACACACCCAGCGAGAAGTAGGGATTTTAATATGCACACTCTCCCTGAATATAAACACTAACAAGCTATATTTATTAATGAATTTGGGTAGTTAAAATCTTCCTAAATGCACACATTTAAGAATCACTCTGAGGCAGGGCATAGTGGCACATGCATGTAGTCTCAGCTACTCAGAAGGCTGAGGCAGGAGGATCGCTTGAGCCCAGGAGTTCAAAGCCAGCCAGGGCAACATAGCAAGAACTCATCTCTAATAAACAAACACACAAATAAAGCCCCTGAAAATATCATTTTACTATTGAAATCTGTGAAAAATGTGAAAATTCATGTATTAGGCAAGTATATCTGATTTAAATTCTGAAGACATGACTGAGCCTACACAATCAAAAGCTCAATCTTGTGCCTTCAAATAAGTGTTTATATTTTTCTATATTAATATATGTGGTCATAAAATGGTATCAGTAATTGTATTTTTAAGTAAGAATGACTAATTTATCACACTTAATTATGACTAAGAAATAAGATTAGAATAAATTATATTCACTTCTGTGGTGAATATAATATAGAGTGGCCTTGCTAGGCTGTGACTCATTGACAATGACAGAACATTGATACATGGAAAGAAGAGCTTTGCATTGTTTTGTATGTGTGACAGGATCTCGCTTTGTCACCCAGGCTGGAGTACAGTGGTGTGATTTGGCTCACTGTCACCTCCACCTCCTGGGCTCACTTGATCGTCCCACCTCAGCCTCCAGAGTAGATGAGACTACAGGCGCATGTCATGAAACCCAGATTTTCTTTTTTAATTTTATTTTTGGTAGAGACAGGGTTTTACCATTTTGCCCAGACTGGTCTTAAACTCCTGAGCTCAAGTTACGCCCCACCCACCTGGGCCTCCCAAAGCATTGAGATTACAGGTGTGAGCCACCATTCCTGGCCAAGAGCTTTTCTTTATGAAGTAGTTATGGTGGTTTTTAATTTTTTGGTTGATACTATTACTGTATCACTTATTCCTATGTGGAATCTTAAATAATGTACTAAGTTGTTTTTTTTTTTACTATTTTTTAGAAGACTGTACTAACCTGTATATTTTGCTTGCTGAATTCTTTTAGATGTTCTGCATACATAGAAAAGCAAAGTCATATTTCATTACCTAGAGCATTATAAAAGCTTTATTATTTTTAATGACATCTTTATTAATTCATTTTTATATTTTGATTGCAAACAAAAGGTAAGGTGGTCATTCTGCTTTAGGAAACAGTATCGTCGAACTATTAGAAGAAAGTCAAAGTTCTACAATATTTAAAAATTACAGATAACAAATGAGAAAGGTAAACATTTGAGTGTTTACAGGTTGATAGAGGCCCTCTTCTGAAGTAAATGTAGACATTTGACGAGCAGCAGTGAAAATTGCTGAACAGCTCCCATAAGTTACAACTAAAAATTAATGACGAAGAAAATGACTTTTTACTTCTTTTCAAAGTGCATAAAAATAAATTCTAGATTTAGAGAAGAAGCTAAAATTTGCTTATTTTTAAATTTAAGACAGAAAAGCAGTAAATAATGCTTAATATACTAACTATGATTGACGCTGAATTGCAAATATTTTTGAAGAAGAAATAAATTGTGACACAAATAAATAGTAAGTGTAGATTACATGATTGGGAATTCTTGTTTCCAAAATCCCATCTCCAAGAAAGAGTGAATTGCTTGTGCTTAAGTCCTTAGCGTCTCATTGTAGAGGCATCCTTTCCATTTCTTTAAAGTATTGTTTAGAAATTATTAACCCGCAATGGTATTAATTGATTTTACTTTGAATGCATATTGAGCTCACCTGGTGAATTAAGTGAAAGAGGGAGAAAGTGAGAGAGAGAGAAAAAAAAATTTTAGCATAGAGCTAGTAATTTAGAGAGGCCTGACCTCACACTTATAAGCAATTTTATCATAAAAAAATTCTTTTAAAAATTCTTTCTAAGGGTACACACTAAGTAATATATTATGGAGGTCTCAATGTATACCCACAAGGAAAATGTTAAAAACACAACCAAAAACACTTTGGGAGACCGAGGCGGGCGGATCACGAGGTCAGGAGATTGAGACCACGGTGAAACCCCGTCTCTACTAAAAATACAAAAAATTAGCTGGGCGTGGTGGTGGGCGCCTGTAGTCCCAGCTACTCGGAGAGGCTGAGTCAGGAGAATGGCGTGAACCTGGGAGGCGGAGCTTGCAGTGAGCCGAGATCGCGCCACTGCACTCCAGCCTGGGCGACAGAGCGAGACTCTGTCTCGAAAAAAAAAAAAAAAAAAACCAAAAAACAAACTATTCCAAAGTTATGTGAATGAGCAATTGGGCTTGTATAAAATTTCAAATGATCTTCAAAACTTGCTGTATCTGAACAATTTAGTCAGTCAGAAATAAAGACAGTAGGTTCTGAAAAATTGTTAGATGAGTCCAAAAGTGCCTCTAGTACCAATAAACGTACAATGTCAAATTTATGTGTGAAGACATTGACTAAAATAGTGTCATAAAATGTGAGAATAAAATTAATGTTTTGAAAAATGCTTTATATATGATATTTCTAGTGTATTTATAGAACTAAATTTAAAAATGAAAGAACAGAATTTTATCTAGATCCATAAGAATACATATCACAACATTTGGGGGTTATTCTAATTAGGAAACTATGAACCTAAATTTGGCATCACCTAATAAATAAACATACATATTATTTAAAATTAAGTGAACTTAATTAAGAAGCAAGTCATTTAAAAATTCTTATTAACTCTAAATTTCAGCTACATTTTTTCTCGATGTAAAACAGCAGTGCAAAATATAGCCATATTTCTATGTGAAAAAATATTACATAGAAATGGTAAATTACCTTTTAATGATTAGAAAGTTTAGGCAAATTACTCCATTCTTCAGTGCAAGAATTAAATTATATAATAAAATATACTTTAAAGGATTCTATTAAAAACTAGTATTTTAAAAAATAGATGAGGAAAAGTAAAATTGTATGATCATAATAGAACTTACATCTTTAAATTAAACATTCATATCTTTTGATACAAGTCCTTTGATTCTCTTAAGTCATAACATCTTGGTGGAATTCTACAAAAGATGCTTGCAATTTAAGGATTTTTCTGAGATGCTAATTATTAAATGAGATATCACATAACTCCACTATTATTGATCTTAAAAAAATCAGAGAATTCAGAACACACAGCACAAACTGCTGAATCATATATTATCTCTTTCAAACCGGTTCTTATAAAATAGCCTGTCAGCATGGAGCATTTCTGGGAATGCGATCAGAGAGCACTTACCCGGCAGAAATTCTGAACATTTTTGAAAGATAAATTTGAGCCTGAAGAGCTATTTTTATATTTCCCTCTCTTTAGTCAGAGTTTGGATTAATAAGCCTAAGGATATTTTATTGTATATAAGGTATCCTGATGGTCAACAAGAAGATACTAGCTTTCATTATCCCATCACATAATGTATGAGGAGAGTCAGAAAACATTGCTTTGTTTCTGCCTTCTTCAGGACAGGGCCTTCTTAAAAATGTAGATTCTTGTGCTCCATCCCAGACCAGATACTAGGGGCAAATATGTACTTTTTTAAAGCTCTTGGGTTTATTCTTATGTATCCTGAGGTATGAGTTTCATCTATTCAAAGAATAACAGAGTGACCTAATTTATATTAGTCTTTAATCGATATAATTATGCATATACCTATAGAGGTGAGTATGAAATATGTCATTGTAGAGGAAGAAATCTATATAGATATGCTGTTTGTCCATTTATTTCGAAGCGACTTTTTTAAAAATGAAAGATGTGTTTGAGAATCCTGTAAGATAATAGTGGCTGCTTATATCCCTTTCTAACAGTCCAAAAAGTCTCATGTATACATTATAGATTAATACAGCAAATAAAATCCCTGACGGCTCACACCTCTACATAAATAGAAGTCTACACACCCAAATCTACATGTTATTGAGAAAATAAGTGCCAGAGATTGTCAGGAGACCAGCAGAGATGGCTCTGGAGTCCAGAACGCGTGGGGTGGGAGGTGATTGGGCAAAATAAAGGAAAGGGTCACGGGCTCTAGCAGCAATGGAGCACAGATAACAGCAGTTAGGTTTTGTTCCCAGAAAGCAAAGGACTATTAGTAGAAACTACTGAAATAACTTCCAAGTCAAGGTAGATGATAATCCTGGATACTGAGTATCTGAAAGGAAGGGTCCTGGAGAGTGTGCAGGATCTAATGTGGCAGTTTCAGGAAGGCACTGGTGCTCAGAGAGAAAGTGGCATCTTGGAAGGCACCAGACTTTTTTGGAAATTTATTGGTGAAAGGACAAAATGAGGTTAAAAAAAGTTCTCAAAAAATTAGAAGAGGTCAGACATAACAAAAGGCACAATTTATTACTAATATAAGGAAACTATCCTTTAATAATTGAAGAAAGAAGCAAATGGACTGAAAAACTAAAGGAGTTGCATAGTTTCTCCCAGCCACTTGCCCATAGGATCACCAGATATTGCTGATTCAGAAAAATATAACCCAATTAAAATAAAATAAGAACAATTTCAATGTCATTCTTGTAAAGTTACTATAAACATTTTGGGAGGATGGGGCGGGAGGACTGCTTGAGGCTGGGAGTATGAGACCAGCCTGGGCAATGGAGCAAGGCCCTATCTCCACAAAATAGTTTATAAATTAACCAGGTGTGGTGGCGTGTACCTGTAGTCCCAGATATTCTGGAGGCTGAGGCAGGAGGATCCCTAGAGGCTATGAGTTCAAGGCCATAGTGAGCTATGATCATACCACTACACTCCAGCCTGGGCAACCGAGCGAGACCTTGTCTCATTTTACTTAAATAAATAAGTAAAGTTACTATAATATATATACATATATGTGTGTGTGTGTGTAATATATAATATTTATATTATTTTTAAATTATATAATTACATAAATTATGTTATTTAATTATTATATTATTTATAAATCTTAAGAAAAACAAAGAGAAATTATGGCACCTGAGATCAAGGCTTATACACACAACAGTACACCTGAGGAGAAACAGATCAATAGAACAGAATAGGGGGTTCAGAAAAAGATGTACATGTATGCTGTCTCCTGATTTACAACACTGCTTTGCAAATAAGTGGAGAAAATGGGATATATATGCAATAAAACGAACTAGCACAATTGGGCATCTGAATGAAAAATAGAATACAGAGTCCTACCTTAGAGCATACCAAAAGGGGAAAAAAAGAATCATGTAATTTAAAGTGAAGGGTAAAACTATTCGTCATTTAAAAAGGAAAAGAATTGAGAATATCTGCCTGACAAAGGATGTCTTAAGCAGGACACAGAAAACATTAACCATAAAAGAGCAGATCACAAGGCACAGTGGCTCATGCCTATAATCCCAACACTTTGGGAGGCTCAGGTGGGAGAATCATCTGAGCCTAGGAATTCAAGACCAGCCTTGGCAACATAGTGAGACCCTGTCTCTACAAAAATAAAATAAAATAAAAAAAATAGCCAGTCGTGGTGGCATGCTTCTGTAGTGCCCGCTACTTGGGTGGCTGAGGACAGAAAATCGCTTGAGCCCAGGTGGTCAAAGCTTCAGTAAGCTGTGATTGTGCCACTATACTCCAACCTAGGTAAAGGAGTGACACCCTGTCTAAAAAGAAAAACGAAAAGGAAAGAAAGAAAAAAAACCACTAAAACTGGATTTCATAAACATTAAGAACTTTTCTTAACCAGAAACATCAAGACAGTCAAAATACTCCAAATATTTATATCTGACAAGGGCTTATCTAGAGAATATTTTAAAAAATAGAAATGAAAAAGAAAGCATAACAATAAAAAATGAAAACAAGCAAAAGATGTGGATAGGCACTTCAGAAAAGTTAATATTGAAATGGTCAAAAGGCACATCGAGTTCTCATTAGGAAAATGTAAATTAAAGCCATGATATTATACCACCAATCATCAAATAGAATGGCTGAAATAGAAATAAGATAAAAATATTTATGTGAATGTTCATAGAAGCACTCTTTATTATTATAAAAAATATTTTTTAAAATTAACTCTTCTTCAGGAGGAGACTGGAAAAACTGTAATTTATTAATCCAGTAGATTATTATAAGGTAGTTCAAGTGATCAAACTAGGGCCAGGCATGATGCCTCACGCCTGTAATGCCAGCACTTTGGGAGGCCGAGGTGGGCGGATCATGAGGTCACGAGTTCCAGACCAGCCTGGCCAGCATGGTGAAACTCCGTCTCTACTAAAACTACAAAAATTAGCTGGGCATGGTAGCACACACCTTTAATCCCAGCTACTCAGGAGGCTGAGACAGGAGAATCGCTTGAATCTGGGAGGTGGAAGTTGTAGTGAGCCAAGATTGTGCCCTTGCACTCCAGCCTGGGGGACAGAGCGAGACTCCATCTCAAAAAAAAAAAAAAAAAAAAGTGACCAAACTAGATCTGATGTATCAACATGCACACATCACCTTTAATGGTAATGGGGGATCACCAATTGCAAAATTATATATACCACCTGAAATCACATACCTATTCTCTATTTCATGGTTATACTGATATAATAGAGTCTACAAATGCATACTGAAACTAAAAAAAAAAAACAAAAAAAAAAAAACAGCAAATGGAGAGGAAAAAGTGTATGGGTATATGGACTTAGGCTACATCTATATTATTCTTAAAAAATGAAAGAAAAGTTGAAAGCAAACATTTTTTAAAATGTTAATATTGGCTTAATTTTAGAAGTCAGCATATCAATACACAGTTTACATTGTTTTAGGTACTCATCTCTTTGTTTAAATTTTTCACAATATTTAAATGTAAAACCAAGAAATAAGAAGACAATCATAAATGAAACCGTCTTTTCAGAAATACTTACAATCTACCTTTTAGACAACTATGAGAAATAAGATTTTGCTGAAACTGTTGAAGTAAATAATATTGAAAAATATGGTTGATGATGGTGAAGAGCCACACACTCAGTAAGTACCTGAGATAAATAGATGTTTCAAGGACCCAGTGCTTTAGTGAGAATAAAACACTAGTTGGAAGTGAACTGTATGTGCTGGGTAAGACAGTGAGCTATCGTAAAGAGACAAACCTCAAAATATTACATCAACATTCCTCGTACAACAGGATGGTTGGAAATGGCCAGGTTCTCAAAGCTATTTGAGAAATGTTCACAGTAAGCCAAAATCTAGTGTTATTTTGAGATTTTACTATTATAAAGTTTTTAAAAACCAAAAGGCATTTTAAGAGAAAATTAAATTCCTAATCCCAATACTCCTCCATTATATCTGCAAGGGGCACTGTTCCCATTGTATTACATAGAAATAGTCTACGTGCTATGTATATGTGGCAGTTTTGGAATTCTGCTAATAGCTTATTTCATCAGGTAGTCATATTTCTTGAGATATTCTACACTCTGGAATTAAAATTGGAATTGAATTCTCCACTCTGGAATTGAAAACAGCTGACATCTTTGGTTCTCACCTTGACTGTATGTTTGGACTTGGGAGTTTTGAAAACACCCAGTGCCGAAGACACATGCCTGAAAAGTTAATCAGTCTACGGTTGTGGATCCCAGGTATCAGTATCTTTTAAAGCTCACTAGACTTGTGGAATATATAGACAAGTGTAAGAGCTTGACCTAAGAACTGACTGTTCTTTTTTAAAAAACTTTTAAGTTCAGGGATACAAATGCAGGTTTGTTACATAGGTAAACTTGCATCATGGGGATTTGTTGTACAGATTATTTCGTCACCTAGATATTAAGCCTAGTACCAATTAGTTATTTTTCCTGATCCTCTCCCTCCTCCCACCCTCTACCCTTTTAAAGGCTCCAGTGTGTGTTGTTCCCCTCCATACGCCCATGTGTTCTCATCACTTAGCTCCCACTTGTAAGCGAGAAAGTGCTCTATTTGATTTTTCTGTTTCTGTGTTAGTTTGCTAAGGACAATGGCCTCCAGCTCCATCCATGTCGCTGCAAAGGACATGATCTCATTCATTTTTATGTCTGCATAGTATTCCATGGTGTATATGTACCACATTGTCTGTATCCAGTCTATCATTGAGGGGCATTTAGGTTGATTCCACATCTTTGCTATTGTGAATAGTGGTGCAATGAACATGCACATGCATGTGTCTTTATGCAGAATGATTTCTATTCCTTTTGGGTAATGATATGGTTTGGCTGTGTCCCCACTCAACTTGAATTATATCTTCCAGAATTCCCACGATTTGTGGGAGGGACCCGGAGTGGGGTGGGTAATTGAGTCAGGAGGGCCAGTCTTTCCCATGCTATTCTCCTGATAGTGAATAAGTCTCATGAGATCTAATGGATTTATCAGGGGCTTCTGCTTTTGCTTTGTCCTCATTTTCCCTTATTGCTGCCATGTAAGAAATACCTTTTGCCTCCCACCCTGATTCTGAGGCCTCACCAGCCATATGGAACTGTTAAGTCCAATTAAACCTCTTTTTCTTCCCAGTCTTGGATATGTCTTTATCAGCAGCATGAAAAGGGACTAGTACAGTAAATTGGTGCCAGTAGAGTGGGGTATTGCTGGAAAAATACCCGAAAATGTAGAAGCAACTTTGGAATTGGTTAACAGGCAGAGGTTGGAACAGTTTGGGGGGCTCAGAAGATAGGAAAATGTGGGAAAGTTTGGAGCCTCCTAGAGACTTGTTGAATGGCTTTGGCAAAAATGCTGATAGTGATACGAAAAATAAGGTTCAGGCTGAGTTGGTCTCAGATGGAGATAAGGAACTTGTTGGGAACTGGAGCAAAGGTGACTCTTGTTATGTTTTAGCAAAGGGACTGGCGGCATTTTGCCCCTGCCCTAGATATCTGTGGAGCTTTCAACTTGAGAGAGATGATTTAGGGTATCTGGTGGAAGAAATTTCTAAGCAGCAAAGCGTTCAGAAGGTGACTTGGGTGCTATTAAAAGCATTCCATTTTAAAAGGGAAACAGAGCATAAAAATGCAGAAAATTTGTAGCCTGATGATCAAACAGAAAAGAAAAACCCATTTTCTGAGAAGAAATTCAAGCTGGCTGCAGAAATTTGCATAACTAGCACAAAGCCTAATGTTAATCTGCAAGATATGGAGAAAATGTCTCCAGGCCATGTCAGAGACCTTCACAGCAGTTCCTCCCATCACAGGCCGGAAGGCCCAGAAGGAAAAAGTAGTTTTGTGGACTGGGCCCAGGGTCCCCATGCTGTGTGCAGCCTAGGGACTCGACGCCTTATGTCCCAACCTCTCCAGCCATGGCTGAAAGGGGCCAAAGTAGATCTCGGGCTGTGGCTTCAGAAGGTGGAAGCCCCAAGCCTTGGCAGCTTCCACGTGGTGTTGAGCCTGTGGGGGCTCAAAAGTCAAGAATCGAGGTTTGGGAACCTCCGCCTAGATTTCAGATGTATGGAAATGCCTGGATGCTCAGGCAACAGTTCACTGCAGGTCTGGGGCCCTCGTGGAGAACCTCTGCTAGGGCAGGGTGGAAGGGAAATGTGGGGTCAGAGCCCCCACACAGAGTCCCTACTGGGGCACTGCCTAGCGGAGCTGGGAGTAGAGGGCCATCATCCTCCAGACCCCAGAATGGCAGGTCCACTGACAGCTTGCACCATGCACCTGGAAAAGCTGCAGACACTCAGTGCCAACCCATGAAAGCAGCCAGGAGGGAGGCTGTACCCTGCAAACCCACGGGGGTGGAGCTGCTCAAGACCATGGAAACCCACCTCTTGCATCACCATGTGCTGGATGTGAGACCTGGAGTCAAAGGAGATAATTTTGGAGCTTTAAAATTTGACTGCCCCGCTGGATTTCAAACTTGCATAGGGGTTATAACCCCTTTGTTTTGACCAGTTTCTCCCATTTGGGAGCTATATTTACCCAATACCTGTACCCCATTGTATCTAGGAAGTAATTAGCTTGCTTTTGATTTTACAGACTCATAGATGGAAGGGACTTGCCTTGTCTCAGATGAGACTTTGGATTGTGGACTTTAGGATTAATGCTGGAATGAGTTAAGACTTTGCGGGACTGTTGGAAAGGCATGATTGGTTTTGAAACGTAAGGACGTGAGATTTGGAGGGGCCAGATTGGAATGATATGGTTTGGCTGTGTCCCCACCCACATCTCAACTTGAATTGTATCTCCAAGAATTCCCACGTATTGGAGGAGCGACGCAGGGGGAGGTAATTTGATCATGGGGGCTGGTCTTTCCTGTGCTATTCTTGTGATAGTGAATAAGTCTCATTAGATCCGATGGGTTTATCAGGGGCTTCTGTTTCTGCTTTTTCCTAATTTTCTCTTGCCACCATCATGTAAGAAGTACCTTTCACCTCCCACCATGATTCTGAGGCCTCCCTAGTCATGTGGAACTGTTAAGTCCAATTAAACCTCTTTTTATTCCCAGTCTTGCGTATGTCTTTATTAGCAGCATGAAAATGGACAAATACAGGTATATACCCAGTGACTCAATTCTATTACTGAGTTTGCACCTACCTGACATAAACTCAGGCTTTTGGCTTTCTCATTCTGATAGTAACTGTTCACATAAATAACGAACAAACAATAAACAAATAGCTACGGTCTGTTATTTGGGAAGGTTATTACATTATTTTACATAATATAATTTTTGCTCATCTTCTGGACTTGCTCAAACAAATGTCTGGTCTTTTGGGAGATGCTCCACAGACACATGAAGTTGTTTATATGCTTTATGAGTCCTCATTTGCTCTGGAGCCATTTTTATGTATAGTGCTCCTGGCACGGTACAGTAATTATGTGCTTTCCTATTTTCTCCATTAGGTCAAAACAATTTAAGGTAAAGAAATGTTTCTTATTCATCTAGCACATAATAAATAGTAAATAAATATTTGTTAAGAATGAATAATCCAATTAAAAGATAATATTTATTACATTTTTGTAAATTCAATGTATTCTTCATTGCTGATATCATGTCTTTAGTAAAATGATGCTAAATTTATGTATTTGTTTGGCTTTTTATTTTGAAATAATATAATTTCTCTCTGATACCTCCTAGTAGTGTAACAGGACACTTTTTCTGGGATGAGCACTTATAACAACTGTAGGAACACTACTGATCAAATATGACTAACTGTCTCTACTTATTCATTTTCTCTCTCTGTCGAGGTACTCACCAAAATTATGGTCAACATTTTTTCAATTTTTTGAAAAAAAAATCTATGCGCAGTTTTAGAGGTTGCACAGCTTTACAAAGAGTTTTACCAAAAAGCAGTTCTTTCTGCTCAGCCCTCTTTTATCCTCCCAGAAACAGCCACTTTGAGCTCCTCACTATTTCTTTATAATTCTTATCATTCAATCAGATACTAAGACTCCTTTTTTATTTTTCAATTTCAAGCATTCTGCATTGACTTCCTAAAATGGAAGATGAAAATTTAGATTATTTTCATAATTTCCCCACCTCCACTACACACTTGCACCCACTACAAACATGCATCCAATGCATACATCCTCCAAAAAGAGTTATAGCGTAATTTTGCCTAGATTCAGTATTGAGCATTTATAGTATTATGATAATAAATGCTTTTCTTTGCATAAATTGTTCTTTCTTTCAATTATTTTCTATCTCTGTTTTTATGGTTGGGTCTAAATTTTATGTTAGTTAATTTTCTAAAATGTTTAGTGAACTTTGGCTGCTAACTCATAATTGAGACTTGGGCTTTAGAATGCTGATTGGAAGTTTTGTGTGTACGGGCAGATTTGGCAAATATGGCTTTATTTTAGACCGAAATGACTATGTTCTTTTTTTGGAATACCATCAGTATCAATCCCATTTATAAATGTTTTCTTTTAGATGTCCTGGAGAATAATTGTCACATTTCTTGCTTAGAGGTTGTAAGTCTAATTTCCAAGATTCTAGGAGCCAATAGGTGACGGGATTTGGGAGATTAATGACCAGGGAAAAGCAAATTATAGGTACAATGGGATATAATAATATTTATCAGACAATAAATAGCATATGTTGGTGAAGATGAGAAGCAGTTGAAACTCCCACACGGTGCTGATTGAAGTAGAAATTGGTACAACCACATTAGAGAATGGCTTTGCAAAATCAACTAAAGCTAAACATATCTATACCTTATGATTCAGCAATCCCACTTCTTAATATATACCCAACAATTGTATACATATTCCTATAGATTTCATCTTAAATAATGAAAGAATCTTACAAACATGTTTAGCAAAAGAACCTAGAACAAGAAATATTATATACTGTAGAATGCTGCTTAGATAATGTAGAAAAATAGGCAAAACTAATCTATGTTGTTAGAAATCAAGATACTGGCTAATTTCAGAGGGGAATAGGAACTGGATGACAGCACAAAGTGGTGCTTCTGGAGAGCTGGTGATGCTCTAATTTTGTGTGTTTGTTTTTCAGTACTTTTTACATGGATGTATTCAGCGACAAAAAATTCTCACACTGGTAGGCGAAAACTGATTCTTTTTTATTTGTGGTAATAAGTAGTCATCAGAACCAGTTTTTAAACTTGTTCCATTGATCAAAAACTCACATCAGTGAATGTGCTTTTAAAATCAGTGACAGTCCTTTAGTTCTGAAAGTTAGTCTGTCAGGAATAGATTGTCTGCACTAAAGCACACCTCTGAGTGACAGCTTATCAACTAAAAATCACACCCGGCTGTATACTACAGCTGATGTTAACCTCTACAAAATGACTTAGCCTCTACAAGAATATCAATACCTGAACTCCATACTTTCCCAAAAACTTTATATTAAGACCACCAGTCTGCTCTGCTCAGAGACACTGACTGACTAATATAATTCCCCTTCACAAAAATAAGCAATACCTTCCACTCTTTTTTAAACTCTGTATTGAGTAGTGGTTTTATCCTTTAATTCCAGACTGTGAAAATTTATCTTACTGCCTACTTATGATAGTGGCAGGTTTTTATGGATATCAATTACAATGCAATTTTTTTTTTTTTTTTTTGAGACAGAGTCTTGCTCTGTCCCCAGGCTGGAGTGCAATGGCACGATCTCGGCTCACTGCAAGCTCCTACAATGCAATGTTTTTTAAAAATTGAGGGGGATATCCAGTTTTGACCAATTTGCATGAGTGGGACCAGATTTACCCTATTGCCTTAAAAAAACAAAAAGCAGACAAAATATATAAATCAATGGGCTTCAAGACATTGGACATTAGTCAACGAAGGGCACAGAGTTCTGAGAAAATGTCAACAAACTGATTCCTAGGGTTGCCCCAGTGTACCACCTTGAGAGAATTTCCAGGTGACGGCAAAGGCAGGAGGAACCCGAGGGGAGCCTGATGGATTCCCTGGGTTGAAGAAACAGAGCTAAGTATCTAATTTTTAAAAAGCACTCAGAAAATTCTGATGTATGTAATCTGTAAACAACAATTTTAGGTGAGAAACTGTTGTATAAACAGTAATATTGTATTTAGCCTTTTCCTGGTAACTTGTTGATTGATTACATTTTGTTCTTTTTGGCAAGTCACTTCAATTTCTCTTCTGTAAAAATGAGAATAATAATAGCAACTACCTCATGGAGTTGCTTGAGTAGGTGAATTAGTAGATCTAAAACTCATAGACTAATTCAGTGTATATGAATAGAAACCAGAGTTAGTCGTGATACATTTGATTGCTGTCTAGGCTCTTCACAATGTACTGTGAGAAGCTTCAAGATTATCTGATGGACATCAGGTAATTCAGATGTCTAAGTAAAATATTTCTACCTCAATGATGATATGGCTGAGTAAATTACTAAATTTCTTTGGTAAAAATGAGATTATCTATGATTTACTTTCAAAATTCTTCATGGAAATAATATAAATAATGATGTGCTAAGTGTAAGTCTTTTCTGACATGACATCTAAAATAATATTTGTTTAGTCGTTTTTTCCTTGAAGTGTCACATACCCTCAATATTCTGATCATATTTAAAAGACAAATTACTAGTCATTACTAGTCATTGTGTTTTTAAAAAGGTTTTTTTTTAATGACAATGCATGCGAGTTCCTTTTCTGCTTTTTTTTTTTTTTTTACAGTGACAAAAAGATTGAACAAAATGTTGTGAGAATAACTTAGCTATGTTATACAACCATATTGACATATGTTTCCATCTAGAAACCTTGGAACCTTTTGAAATTTCTTCTGAAAGCTTGGCTGGACAGAATGGATGAGTTGGCATAGAAAAGCCACATGTTGTACTTGCATCTAAGTGAATTACAAAATTACAAAGGTTTGCTAGGTACTCTAATACAATTTCAAATGGTACAAGGAAATTAATGCTTTAGACATGAAATATTTACTATAAGATTTTTGGGGAATCATGGCAATGTATGTATTATTTGAAAGAGCAGAACCAAATGTGATAAATAGCCTGTAATGTTCACCTCTTCCCAGGAGATAGCCAGATGGCTGTGTAATGCTTTAATCTGGCACAACTACCACCTGTCAATTGTTTAGACTTTCGATTTTGAGCTGGATATTAATCCCTTGTGTCAACATTCTCTTTTATGGTTATACTCATATATAATCTTCAACTCTACTTATGTCTAAAGGTTAAAGATCCTCTAGAAATTACTTTTGTCAATGCGAGGAATTTCTAAGAGTATAGTACAACAATTACGGGAACAATTTTAAAATATATATTATATTTTTATGGATAGTATTATATTTCCAATTAATACATTTTAAATATGGATTTTTGTTTGTTGGAGCCATTTTTAATGCTACAGTATAAGCCATTGCAATTGTGCTTTGCTGATTTAGTGAATTCAATTGCTGAAAAAAATCCTCAAGACCAGGTATAATCCCAGAAGTACTCATCTAAAGACATAGTAATCTATTTAAAGAAAATCCTGGTTTATTGGTTCAGTACAGATACTTGCTTCTTTAAATTCATTTGTATTTTGGAGTCTCAGAAGGAAGCAGAATAAAGTCATTGACAGTAGGCATGGTTACAGAGGCAAAGTCACTGATATAGGAAGAATGAGGAATTATTTTATTCATATTAATTAGACACTTCCCCTCTGAAAATAAATATATTTATTTTAACATTTTTTCCACTTACCTCTTCTTCTAACCATAGAGCTGGTTTCTGCCTCAGCCACTCTAATGAAATTTTTGTCTCACAGTTATGGAGGGATGGCCTCCCTATTGCAAAATTAAATATATTCTGTTTTTAATCTTTTTCAGTGTTTTTTGTGCCGTATGAATTCCACTTCTCTGGAATGTGTCTCCTTTGGAATGCAAGACTTCCCGCCACCTTAACAAATACTATTCTGTGAATTATTCTGATCTCATTAAAAAGTCTTTGTTGCTTTCTAGATCCTTTTTTCTACTTACATGTCTCATGCAATTCTGTCTCAGAAGTTCCTTAATTCTAACAGTGCCTAATAAAGTGAAGCCCGATGTGGCACCCCAATTCTCTTCCTCATATTTCAAATACTGTACATTCAAATCCAATCCTATTTCCTACTATTAAAACAGTTTCCCTTTAATTTTCCTACGACTTTCATCACATATCTTTGAAAGTAGATACTTGAATTCATCTTTCCCATTTTCCCTAATATTTATTCAATCACAAAGTCCTGGCCAGTTTTACATAAAATATGCCTTATATCCATTTTACTTTCTTTAGTTTCACTGGGATGATCTGAATCTGGATCATTTCTTAGAATCTAAAATGCTAAGCATCTTCCTAGCTAGATTGCTAGTATCAGTCTTCCTTATAACCAGTATTTATTCAGAAAATAATTCTCTATTAATATTTTTACATTTCTACACAGTCTGGGCTTTCTGAACAGATTGCTGACAACCTGGGTTGGGTTAAAGGATGAATGAATTGTAAACTGCCTTGGAAGTTAAAGATAATGAACTGCTCTGGAAAAATTTGAAGACATTTCCTGCTATCATGTGATTGTTCCATCCCTTCCCCCAAATTCATATGTTGAAACCTACTCCCTAATGCAATAGTATTAAGAGGTGGGGTGTTTAGGAGGTAATTAGGTCATGAACATGGAGATCTCATGAATGAGATTAGTGACCTTATAAAAGAGGACCAAGGGACCTTGCTTGTTCTTTCCACGGTGTGAGGACACAACGAGAAGGTGGCATCTGTGAAAGAGAGAGCAAGCCCACACCAGACATCAAATCTGCTGGTGCCTTGACTTTGGACTTCCAGGCTCTAGAACTATAATACATTTCTGTTGTTGATAAATTATGCAGTCTATTTTGTTACAGTAGCCTGAACAAACTAAGATATCTCCCAAAGCCATTTGCTTACACTGTAAAGGTAATATAACCCAGACATATTTCCCCCCTGCCCTGCCCCGCAAAGACAGTTACTTTCTTCCAGGGCAGTGCCCTCTTCCTTCCTGGAAAGGATTTACTTGTTTACATTATGGAGTAAAAGCCAGTCTCTCTCTCTCTCGCTCTCTGAAGGGAAGAAAGTATGACACGTCAGCCTTATTATAGAAGCTCCAAGTCTCAGAATTTTGGGGTTTCTTCCTTGTGATGCAAACCATGCCGTATGCACAAATGTCATCAGGTCCTCATTGTGCAAAACTTGGGGAACTGGATTGAAGCCCTGCTAAGATGCTCTGTAAGTAAATGGTCTGTTTTCTGATCCATAGATTTCATGTTTCCTATTAGGACAGATTAACTAATTAAACACAAAAACAAATTTAAAATTTTGAACAATCTAACCAAATAAATATTATTTAAACAGTAATTTTATCCAGTTACTTCTTTGCACAAAATAAGGGATATTAATATAGTTTTTCATTTGTTTATTTTTTACTGCTGGGCTTTTAAAGTCTTTACTGTTTCCTAACATGATTATATATTCCAGTTAGTCTTCTCTGTTTCATAAACAGCTGGGCATGGTGGCTCATGCCTCCAATCCCAGCAATTTGGGAGGCAGAGGCAGAATGATTGAGCCTAGAAGTTTGAGACCAGCCTGGGCAATACAGTGAGACCCCATTTCCACAAAAATTAAAAAAAAAAAATAAGTTTAAATGCCGTTTCACAAATAAAGCACATTTATTATTGCTTCTTGAGAAAGTGAAATGTTTTCCTTACTAAGTGGCATTATTACAATACCACTTATTAACAGCCTTATGGAAAAAGGTAAAATTTGATCCATAATTCATATCATAGGCCAGGATAGATAGATTAGAGAATTAACTGTAAATAATGAAACCATAAAAATATGAAAATACGAGTGACTTGCCCAACTATGACACAACACTCAAAAGCATAAAATTAAAAAAAGAAAAAATCATGGCAAAGACATCATATGCAAAGTAAAAAGAAAAATGAAAATCCGTATTAAAAATGTTGATATTTATATAAATAAAGGTTTAATAACCCTAATGTACAAAGAGCTTCTGAAAATAAAAAAGGCAAATGTACAAACTTATAGCAGAAAAATCACAAAAACAAAACACTGACAGAAAAAAATATGCAAATGCCATATAAAACGATGTTGGGTTTCCATCTTTTCTGATGAAAAGTCTATCATCCTTCATAGCGTTGTTCCTCTGTATTTAGGGTCTTTTTTTCCTTGTGGTTGCTCTCAAGATTCTCTCTTTTTCTTTCCTTGTTAGCAGTTAAACTATATGTAAGTAAGAATAATTCTTCTTACTTACTATGTTTGTAACAGTTTGCTGAACTTCTCTGATCTATAAATCAGGATTTTTTTAGGTCAAACTTGGGAAGTTTTCACCTTTTACTGTTTAAATCGTTTTTTTCTCTTTCTGCCCCAATCAATAGTTTTCTCTGTCGGTGGCTTCAATTACCTATATGTTAGAAACTTCTGCTATTGTTTCACAGATCCCTGAAGCTCCATTTTTCTTTAATATTTTCAGATTGAATAGTTTCTAGTGCTTTGAGTTTACATTTAACAATTTTTTTATTCTCAATCATCTGTTAAGTTCATTCAGTGAAAATTCCATGTCAATCATTTTATTACTTATTTCTAAAATTTTTATTTTACAGATTCCATTTCTCTGCTGAAATTTCCTACATTAAGGAATTAATAATTAATATATTTTAATTAATAATTTGAGCACATTTTTCTTTAAATATTTCAATATATTTGTAATAGCCACTTTGAAATATTTGGGTGCTAAGTTAAACATCTGTGCCATCTTGGATTTGGTTTTAACTGATTGTTATTCAGTCCCTTTATATATTTATTGATTCTTTATTGAAAACCTTGGATATTTGGATTATACAATGTAAAAACTCTGATTCAGTATTAGCAGAAATTTTACTTAAAATGGATCACCTTGTACTTGCAAAGACTTGGTTTTATGACCTTGTGAAACTGAATTTGTGAAAAGGCCAAGGTCTTTCCCAAGTCCCTCTAACTTAGTGGAACTCAACTTTCAAATTATGTCTGTCTTGTTAATCTTATTAAGCCTTTTTAAAGGCTTCATTTTGGTGGGTCTAAAGTAGGCACAGGCCTTTGGTTCTTATGGTTCCGAAACAAACCCATTAAAACCTAATGAGTCCAAGCATGAGCACATTCTGTCACAGTGCACGTGCTATTCTTTACCTTCTTTTCTTCTCTGGTTTAGCACTTTCTTGTCATCTCTTGCTTCCCATTATATTCTTTATTTTCTTCCTGCTCACTTAATTTTTTAAATATCCTTTTAATATTTTACCTGACATTTATATATGTTCTGTACCAGAAATTTATTCCAAACATATAGTCTGTTCTATTTTCAGAGAAGAAATTCTTATAATACAGTCTTCATGTTTCCAAAAAATGGTGTTTCTTGCAATTGGGAAGAACCTTACGCAGATACAGAGCTTTAACAGAAGAGTGGATATTCAGAAGAGAAAATTGGAATACATAAGTGAAACTGGAATTCAGTATTCTTGAGCTAAGTAAATTAGCAGACAGAACTGAAACAAAACAGAATCATCTGTATGAAAGTAGAGAAGGAGGCTGGAGTCAGGCTCAAGTATTCTCTGATAAGAATATGTACCCAAAAGAACGAGAAATGGTATGAAAACAGATCAAAAAGAGGAGCCAAGAACCTGTGAATTATTGTGACCAATTTGTCTATTCATTATTTATAATACGTATCTTATATTGAACTGCAAAGCCAATCTGAAGTTTCATTTATTTTACTCCCTTTTTGCAGTTCCCTGAATTATCCTTTCAACAGTTACTTTCTTTTCAGACAGCTCAAAGATATTTTCTATACATACCTATGATTTACAAATAGCTGTAACTTTTTACTGATATGAGGAAAGTTATTTAAACTCTTTGAACTTTGTTTTTCTTACCTATAAAATAGGAATAATAACTTTCTTAAAGGAGTATTAAGGAGATTAATAAGAATTATTATCAATGAGAATAAATTAATAAGAAGTATGTAAAAATTACCACAGCCAATTATTTCTTTTGCAAATATTCTGAAAAAATAATAGATACCTCTATTATTATTTCCTTAGTAAAATTAAATTTAATTACATAGTATCTTCTTCTAAATAGCATATCCTGGCTTGGAGAAAAACAGTAGACACAATGGAACATTTAAAACAATTGTAACTTCTTAGCATTCCTTCCCGTTGCCTCTAAATTTATGTTTAACATTCTCCTTAATTTACAATTTTAAGCTTAGATTATTTTTAGGTAACTTATTACCTACCATGATTGAATCAAATGATTCTAGACCCAGGGAGATAGAAATCATGTAGTCCTGCACGTCTATTTTATAACAAGACTGATACAGAGAAAGAGGTTATGACTTGCTGAGTGGTTCCTGCTTAGGGTGAAATACGCAAAACTAGGATCATTTCTCCTGACTCCTTTTTCAAGGCGTTTTCCACTCCATAGGGCAGTCTCTACTTACTGAATCCTAGCATTCATCCCATGCAATGTGTTTTAATTTTAGAGGGTTCTGTCTGTGATGGTAAGAGGTCCTAAAAATTACTAAGGGTTTTGAATATTTTAGTGTAAATTACTACCACTTCTATAAATATTCTCGGTGGGGATTTTTTTGAGCGGTGAAAGAACAGCCAGCAAACTATCTTTGAGACCTATTTAAATACTAAGAGGTGACAAGACAACAGCAATGGCTGTACACAAACTTTATCATTGTATTTTTTAACAGTAATAGCTTATGTTCTTAGACTATGAGTGGGAGTTAAACAGGGTTTGATCATTAAAGAAAACTCATAGGACCCAAAATGAAATGCTTACAAATCTACAGTTTGCTGCATTATTGTTGAAGTAAGGATATGTGTGAAGTAAGAATATGCCTCTCAACAAAGGCACAGGTGCAAGCTTCAATTATTTCCCTTCTATAATGGTGTGCTGGATATACTCCTGGATCAGAAATCACTGGTGTGTGTACAGAACATCTCAGAAACAAGGAGTCCACATGGAGTCTCACTAGGGATGTCCGAAAACCGGGATATTTTTACTGATTATATAAAAATATTCCTGCTACATAACCCACCCCCAAAATACAACCTTGCTATATAACCAACCCCCAAAAGACAACCTTGCTACATAACCAATCCCAAAAGCACAACCTCAAAAGCACTTCACTGAGACAAGGTATAATTCACCAATCTCTCTGTTATCAATAAACAGTGCTAAGAAGCACTATAAACCTCCCTGAAACTCTTTGGATCATGGTTGCAATGAATACAATTAATCTTATTTTCATATTTCTTATTTTAATTAAACAGATCAGGCTCATTCCTGACTTGTTGGAATTAACCTTCACAGGAACACCATCCATGTCTCTTATCTGTGCTCAAGGCCTTGATATGACAAGACAATCATTCTAGGTTGACAGCAATTACTTGCCATATTGTGTAACTAGAATCCATAAACAAAATCACATACCTATTCCAAACATTTGTAATAACCATTGAGGAGTTATATGGATTTAAACAGAAAATAGAATCAGAACCATATGATAATACCAGCACGAACTTTCTCATAGTTTTCTATTAACCTAAGTTTCTTGTTTCGTCCTTGATCTATATATACCTGCACTTTAGGGTTTGCATCTGCTGAATGACTAAGAATTATAATATATTTATCATTGATAAGGTTTAAATTTTTTTCAGGCCACTTCCCTTTCGATGACATCCTGAAAAAGTTTTAATTCAATCTCTCAATACACTTGATCTTCAGCGTTACTAGGTTCCATAATATTACTAGGTTCCATAGTATTACTAGGTTCCATAATATTAAATTTACATGTGATCTCTATTATTCTGTATAAGAGCATCATGGCATACTCTGAATATACGGTTGTAATGTAAACAAAATATTATTGCAAGATAATTATTTTGTTTCTTCCATAAAATTTACCCCTTCCCATATATCATATATTATTTCTGATAGTAGGTTAAAGATCATGTGTAACAGGCTAAATTTTGTCCCCCACCAAATTAATATGTTGAAGCCCCAGTACCAAGAATGTGACTGTGTTTGGAGATGGGGCCTTTAAAGAGGTGATTAAGCGGCCGGGTGCGGTGGCTCACGCTTGTAATCCCAGCACTTTGGGAGGCCGAGGTGGGCGGATCACGAGGTCAGGAGATCGAGACCACGGTGAAACCCCGTCTCTACTAAAAATACAAAAAAATTAGCCGGGCGTGGTGGTGGGCGCCTGTAGTCCCAGCTACTTGGAGAGGCTGAGGCAGGAGAATAGCGTGAACCCGGGAGGCGGAGCTTGCAGTGAGCCGAGATTGCGCCACTGCACTCCAGCCTGGGCGACAGAGCGAGACTCTGTCTCAAGGAAAAAAAAAAAAAAAAAAAAAGAGGCGATTAAGCTAAAATGAGGCTGTAGAGTGAGCAGTAATCCAATCTGACTGGCATCCTTATAAGAAGAGGAAATGTGGATACACAAAGAGATACCAGGGATGCCTATGCACCAAGGAAAGACCATGTAAGGGACACAGTAAGAAGGCAGCCATGCTAACTAACATGCAAGCTCATTTCACTTGCTGATTTGGGACATGTCATCTTAATGTTTGCTTTAATTGCAAGGTCCATTTTTGTCAGTGTTATATCATTCTAGTTGGTTTGCCATCTTCTGGAAGAAGACCATGCGCTATTTGATCCCCACAGATCTTCCCTAATTAAAAGCAAACTTCACCAGGCAATTATTCCTATCCTTACTTCTAATTTTTTAAAGCTCTTTTTTTTGAACTGGCCTGTGCCATTTGATCCATTAAAACTGATGTTGCCGTTAGGTACTAAACACTTCAGAATGTATAGGAAATAAATCTGGGAACAAAATTGTTGAATCTGCCAAGATAAGGTCACATTAGTAGTAGTCATCATTATCCACATTTTACGTTATTATCCACATCAAATCTCTAACATCTCATTTCCAGTTATGCAGGCTTACCAAGGTATACCTGGTTATTTTCCTTTGTCAGTGCTTCACAACTCATTTTTTCCTCCACCTACTTTAGAGTTTCCACCTACAATAAGGCAAATTGCTAGTTTCTCACATAATATTATGACAGATGGGACTTGCTACTGTCATTAAACCATAATCACAATTAATGGCCACATCATGTTCTTTTAGATTGTGAATTAACACACAGTGTTCTCCAGATTCAACTGGGAACACACATTCCCATACTTGCTTCAAAACACAGGTCCTTGATAATAGTTGTACTTTGGAAATGAGAACTGAAAGAAATAGCCACATTTGTATTGCTCCACATAGCCATAGACAGAGTAAGGCTACAGATCATTTCCAAAAACATGCTCATTAGGTTGACCATTGCTTAGCTAATTTCTTGGTTCTTTAAAAGAAGAAGAGGTTTTGACAAAGTACTTTACCCTAAGGCACTTTTCAACCTAAGTTGAGAAAGCTTATTATTCTCTTGCTCTAAGCCTTTATCTGGCTTATATGTTAGAATCCCTTGTATAAAACCCACTCATTGGCTCTCTTTCTTTCAGAAACAGTCACAACTTTCTTCTTTTGATAATTAATTTTAATCCACCTTTCACTTCTGAAGTAGGTCCTTCTG
The DNA here is from genome assembly GCF_009828535.3 of Hylobates moloch. Classification (NCBI taxonomy): domain Eukaryota; kingdom Metazoa; phylum Chordata; class Mammalia; order Primates; family Hylobatidae; genus Hylobates; species Hylobates moloch. The sequence goes on along the minus strand of NW_026652276.1, from coordinate 177,371,023 downwards.
GTTTGCGCTCTGGTGTGTTTCATATTACACGCATCAAGATGTACTGTGCCAGGGCTTTCACTTTATTCTCAATAGTAGGAAGTAAGGATAGATGAGTACAAAGAAATGGAACAGTCACTTCCAACTTGATGATGTGTAGGTAAGAGATAAAACATTTCATAAATCTTTTTGGAATTCTTGGCAGTTGTGTTCAACTTAATAGACATGAATTTTGTTTTGCAGTATTACCAGCTATTCGGATCCTTAGTGATAGTGTCATTGCAAGGACTATTGGGCCTTTTTCATTGAAAAAGAAAACTAAGTTGAAGTACAGAGTATTTTTATGTTAGTTGCTGTGTCATTTTCCAGCCCTTCTTTCCTATTTCTAACACAAATATATAATAATTTACCTAATGGAGACTCATGTTTAGTTTCATCAGTTTATAATAAGTGGTAAACAGAATTCTGTTTGGAGACTAGCTCTTCAATAGTTTGGCGACCCCCATATTTTTAAGAAGGGGTTATATTTGTCCATTCCAATTTTCTATTAACCCATTGGGTGGCACCAAAAATATAAGTTTATTGAACTGATATTTCTTCATGCATAAGTGCTTCATGTGGGCAATGAAATTAACATATTGATCTGATGAAATCTAAGTAGAATGGCCAGACTATTTACAATATTCTTGTTCAACATATTGGATCGTATTATCAACATTGATCTCAGTCACTGCTTATGCCAGACCAAATTCAGAGTATATTATTAAGAAACCTTGTTTCTTGTTTGGCTCATCTCTTCATGGCCTGATTTCCCTCATGTGTACTCATTTCATGGGACTGGGTTGCCATTTGAAGACACAGATCTAGGACATGAACATTTTGATTCAATCACCATCAGATTTTGATATAGGGTTTCTTTGGTGAACAGTAACATATCCTTTTCAATGTGACCTCAAATTTTCCATAGGGATTCACATATAGCAGTGTCCTACATGAGAGTCTCTTTTATCATGCAGGTAGCTATGGACCGTTTTCCAGAATAAGTTGCAATTCTTTTTTTTTTTTTTTTTTTTTTTTTTGAGACGGAGTCTCGCTCTGTCGCCGAGGCTGGAGGGCAGTGGCGCGATCTTGGCTCACTGCAAGCTCCGCCTCCCGGGTTCACGCCATTCTCCTGCCTCAGCCTCCAGAGTAGCTGGGACTACAGGCGCCTGCCACCACGCCTGCCTAATTTTTGTATTTTTAGTAGAGACAGGTTTCACAGCGTTAGCCAGGATGGTCTCCATCTCCTGACCTCGCAAAACACACGCCTCGGCCTTCCAAAGTGCTGGGATTACAGGCGTGAGCCACCGCGCCCGGCCAGTTGCAATTCTTTTGACAACATGCCATAACTTAGCACTATACATAATTAAATTGTGTGTGTGTGTGTGGTGGGGCGGGGGGTGTGTATGCAGTTTTTTATCATTGCTGGAAACAGAAATTGTAATTCAGGCCACTAGGCTAACCAACTATGAACTTTCTTGACAAGGAGTTTGATTTGCTAAAAAGAGAGCAGGGGTAGCTTTCCATAATGAGCCTTGGCCCCTGATTCTGGAACTGCTATCTGAACTAAGCCAACTGCCTGGCAACCTTGGTCAATTGGTCTAAAGGAAGGGCCCATTTACCAGCAGCAGTAGGGAACTCCTTAGGAAAAATCTAAATTAAGTACTGTTGTTAGAGGTAAATTGGCTACTTGTTCGTAAATATAATGATATCTGTTATGGACTGAACGTTTGTGTTCCTTCCAAATATGTATGCTGAATCCCTAATCCCCACTGTCTTAGTTTGTGCCACTCTAAAAATACCTGAGATTGGGTGATTTATAAATAACATAAATTCATTTTCTCTTCGTTCTGTAGGCTGAGAAGTTCAACATTAAAGCACGGGCAGATTCAGTGTCTGCTGAAGGCTTCTCTCTACTTCCAAGACGGTACCTTCTTGATACTCCCTCACATGGTAGAAAGGAGCAAAAAGGGATGAACACTGTGCTCTCATGTGGAAGAAGAGATAGGCTACTTTCTGAAGCCCATAATTTATAATTTTATAAGGGCATTAATCTTACCCACGAGGGCAGAGCTCTCATTGTCTAATCACCTCCCAAAGTCTGCATCGCTTAATGCCATCAGCTTGGTGTTTAAGTTCCAACATATGAATTTTGGAGGGACACATACATTCAAACCATACCACCCAATGTCATCGTATTTAAAGATGGGGCCTTGGCAGGTAATTGGGATTAAATCAGGTCATAACAGTAGGACCCTCATGATGGGATTAGTGGCTAAGACAAGGAAGAGTTAGAGAATGCTCTCTCTCTGTCTCTCCGTTATATAAGGACACAGTGAGAAAACAATTGTCTACAAGACAAGAAAGGGGTTCTCACCAGAACTTGACCATGCTGACACCACAATCTTGGCCTTTCAGAGTCCTTGAGTGTACACAAATAAATTTTAGTTGTTTATGGAACTCTATAATATTTTGTTTTGGCAGCCTGAGGTAGCCAGTGCAACTTTCTGTCATGCATCCCAACCATTGTTTCCTGCTCCTGTGTATATCTTCATATTATGATAAAACTTCTTTGATTGCCTTGTTGGCGTGCTTTTCTGGCATCATTCATGATATGGTGGGTATTTCAGGTCTTAATGTAATATCACATACTTCAGTTATTGGGGCTGTCTCAGTGCACAATAACTACTTCTAGAATGTTCTGTTACTTCAGCCTCAACATGCTCAATTTGAACTCCTGTTCTTTTTCTTTCCTTCTTTCAAATGGGATGTATTTGAGAGCTGTATACAATAATTTTCCAGTCCAGAAGCCCAGAGATTGCTGTTGAGCAGTGATTATGAGCTTTTGCCGGAGATTCTAAATAGCATGAATCTGTGGCTAACACTTTAAATATAATTCTAGCATTATGATCATATAGCCTTAATAGAATGGCTTGGGCTGCAGCTTCTTGTGGTTTAGGAAAGCTCTGGCTGTTGGGTGCCCAATCAAATTATACATATATATATATATTTTTTTTTTATTTTGAGGAAACTTTCTAGATGGGTGATAGCAGAATGCTTAATAAGATATATGATTTCACCAAAAGCCAAATAGATTAACTAAGCATTGAGCCTTCCTTTTAGTCTGAGGGGTGAGGAGTAATAACAATTTATGCCAAGGCTATATGGTATGTCATATATTGCTCCAGCCTATGTAATCACCCAAAACTCCATAGGCTGTGCAGTGTCTTGAGTTTTGCTAGGATTAAAGAATGATCCCCAGTCAGCCACATGATTTATGACTTTAGTATGGTCATTGTTAGTTTGATCCTCAGTTTCAGAAATAATTATATTACCATCAACATATTATAGGAGAACACAGTCAATTTGTTTTGTATCTAAGCCCTGCCTTACCAGATTGTCATACTTTATAGGAAAGTTCAAATGCCCTTGAGGTTGTTATTACAATAAATGCATATGATAACTTTTTAACATGATTGAAAATGTTGTGGCTCTCTTTGCTGACATATTAAGAATAACCCATCAGTCAAATTCAACTACAGAATACTAGTTACCTTTACCTTGTGTTTGTGAAATAGCACCGTATCAAGGACTACTAAAGCTACTGAGAACACTGTTCTTTTAATCTTCCATAGTCAAGTGTCATTCTCCATCATACACCAACCTGCTTCACTGGCTATGCTGGTCTATTGTATAGCAAGTTTGTAGGCATTAACACACTTGAATTCCACACTGCGTTAATTATTCTGGCAATTTATTGTTGCCTTCCACATATTCTGAGTTGCTTCAAATACATCACTCGTATTGCTTAGGAACTCTAAAGGCACTCATGTTGCATTTCCAACTAATGCTGGATAGAGGGAAAATCTACAAGTTATTTTTTGATTCTCACACTATATCTATACCTTTTCATTATTATATCCAATTATTTATTGACATAAAAAAGATGCTACCACAGTATACTTTTTAAATCAGAATTTCAACCTTTATCCAGATTTTCTTTTTTTTGCTCTTTACAGAGTAATAGACCAAAAAGAATTTCTTCTCTATCCATAGACATTTCACCCAAGCTTTGTAAAAGGCCTCAAGTGTCCCAACAGGGACTGAGTCAAGAGACTGACTTTCATGTCAATCATGTCAATCTTCTTCCTATATCACCATATTAATATTTAAACATAGTATTTTCACATCTAATGCTAGAGGTTCAGCTGAACCTTTCCTTTGAACTTCTTCTGAGCTCAAATAAATCAATCATCTAGGTACCCTGGAATCTTCACATCCTGGAAAGTTTATAGAGAGGCAGTTGGGGGCCCCTTCAGCTTCTATAAAATTCTATCAAGGCTTTGCTGCTTTGCTGGGTACTCCATCAATTTCTTTCTTTTTTATGCCATTTGAATGAGGCATTCCCAAACTTCTACACTTATTGCCTGAATTGTTGTCCCCATTCTTTTTTTTTTTCTGTTTACAAAGTCCTAACATTCAGGTATGTATTGGTCCATTTTCACACTACTGATAAAGACATACCCAAGATTGGGCAATTTACAAAACAAAGAGGTTTATTGGACTTACAATTCCATGCGGCTAGGGAGGCCTCACAATCATGGCAGAAGGCGAAAGGCATATCTCACATGGCAGTAGAAAAGAATAGAGAACTTGTACAGGGAAACTCCCTTTTTAAAACCATCAGATCTCATGAGGCTTATGGTCCTGCCATAAAGACCTGCCCCATGATTCAGTTACTTCCCACGGGACCCCTCACACAACAGGTGGAAATTCAAGGTGAGATTTGGGTGGGGACATATCCAAACCCTATCAAGGTTTTATGTGAGATAGCTTGGATAAAAGTTCTGAAAGTACCTATTTATATACTCCTGAGGATCCAGCAACAAAATCATACAGAATGCCCATGCTGGAGGGTTTTCTTTTAATACAGTAGCAGTTACTACATAGGTGAGTGGAATATCATTAGTGAGGTTGCTTTTGTTGTCATACAGACACTCCAGTATTGCTTGTATCCAAGTCATCACCATAAAGAGAGCAGCCACTTGAGTATCCATGTGAGCCCAAACATTCTTCTCTAATCCGAGTTGTTCAATGCCATAGACAAAGCTCTTTGATCTAAAGTTTTCAAGAGTCATTTTAACAAGTACTCATCAGAGAATTTCTTCTAATGATCTGCAGTTACTTGATTTCTTCAGTATACTACTTTTTACTTTCATGACTTTTTTCCTTTTGTTATCAACTTGCCCAATTTTAACCACCATTTTAATTGTAACTGGTCTCATAGGTGTAGCCAATTTATCAAATGTTGTAGTTGCCCAAGTTCCTATGGTTGGAGCTCCTCTTGCCTGAGGGCAAAGCTCAACTGAAAGATTTTCTTTGGCTAGTCCTGAAAGCAGTACCTATTGAACTAAATTTTTAGCTAATCTATCAGCTTGAAGTTCCTCTTAATCCATTTTCATAGTTCCTAATGTTCAGATTCTACCATTTTTACATTCCATGGAAAGTATTATTATCAGTACTGATTCCAAACTTGTATTAGGCAACTACGCAACATCAATGGTTCATTTTAACACATTTAAAGAATCATTTTTTATTTCTGAATAATAGTTTAATCATATTATTGGTTAACAATAAGTAAATGATCTTTTAATAAATCCCACTTTGACACCATCTTTACTAACTGGACAGTATTCAATTGCTAAATAAGACTCAACAATACTCAACATGCAATGCTTACAAAATTATAATTTACTACTGGAAATGTGTATCATTCAGCAGCAGCATTAAAGCAAGGATATGAATTATAACCAATGTCTGGTTCACAGCAATTAATCTAGAAAGGCCAAGTTCCAATTTACAGGTGCAAGCTCCACCTGACTTCCATTTGTAAAGATCATGCTAGATGAACTTTCTCTCTGAAGTCAGGAACCACTGGCAAATATACAGAAACCTCAGAAATCACAGAGTGTAAATGGAGCTTCAACCAGGGTTACGCATTCCCTGCTAATCCTACTGGCATATTCTTGCTATGTGATCAGCTCCAATCACAGAGCCCTTAAAAGGTCTCACTGAGACAAGTTTCAAGTCTTTAATCCTGACAAGCTGATATGGACCTGTCCCCAAACTTCTCAGATGCATGATTACAAAGCAACACTCATAATCAGTATGATTTATGCTTTGACCATACTTCAGTGCTCGGTACATTCTTATTTCAGTAAAACGTATCAGGCTAATTTCAATCCTACTAGAATTAACCCTCACAGTCCAACTCATGTTAATATCTTCTTCCAATATCTTAATCTAATAATCATAAATTATAATATATTATATTGCCCTGAAAACTTTCTTGGCATAATATAGAGATAAGATCAATTAACAAAAATCTGTATTTAATAATAATTTAGGTATTGGTATATGTACATATATGTATAAAAGTATAATTATTTTTAAATGCTCTTTTCACCATATGATGCCTATTTCAAATTGTCTGTGTGTTTATCATCTCACTTATCATGAATTAAGATATGGAGTCTTTCCCTTAGCAACTCATCATCAATAGGGCATACCCGTCCTGCTTTAAACTTGTTGGATGCTTTACTGCGGAGAGCTCTTTCCGTCAATTTTCTGTTTTTCGGGATCCATGGTTACTTGGCATTTGCTATCTAGCCTCAACTTTCATGTTTCCCTGAAAGATTTACTGAAAAACCTTAATACACATACAAAACACTTATGTAATTTGCTAAGAAAATATTTACTCCTTTGAATGTCCCCTATTCTAATGCCTTCTTTTCTTCACAGGCAATATAGTTACTTCTATCCTTTTATCTCTCATCTTCCATGAATATCCAGTCCCTGACAACATTTCACTTGTTAAGTATGCCCGTTTATCGTCAGGTTACAAACATTTTAGAAACATTTAGAACATTTTGAAAACTGAACAAATTACACAGTTTCCATCACATAGGCTCACCTTTAATATTTCAATAGTCCATCTCAGTTTCATTTTTTGTGAATTTCTTTGTTATGATCAGCATTATGTACCAATCCCTGAACTAACACCTGTGGCAAACAAGGCCAGGCAATTCCATTACCTGACTGCTCTATGTCTATCACATTTAAATTGCAGGAAATTGTTATCCACCATTTCCAAATATACATTTTGTTATCATAAAAAGAAAAAGAAGACTATGCTGGGGAGCAAAAATCATAGTTACCATGACTCCGTACATATAGCAAGATTGTAGTAAAGAGAGATGTAGAAGTGGGAAGCTAGGCATGCTCACAGCAGGAAGCTGCTCAAATAAGTGAGTATTGGAGATTTTGTTTGTTTGTTTTTAATCCCCTAAGTACTAGGCTGAAACAGCAATTTTCTAGGTTTGACTTAATCTTCTTCTGAATTCAATTCCAAAAGAATAATATCTTTTAAGCTTGTTACCCAATAAATAAAAAATTCTAAAATAAAAACTCAGCATTTTTTAAAAACTAAAAGAATGATACAGGACATGCCTTGAGTTATAGATGTGACTGCCTTCTCAGCCATCTTTAACTCCTTACTACATAAAGGAAACAAAGTGGAAGCCTAATGGAAAAAGAGTCCAAAATGAGGATAAGAGTGTGGGGATGGTGAGAGGGGAAAAATAGAGTATCTTATTTAATTATTTGAAGTGCATGTTCATTATCTTTTACTAACTTTTCTCATGACTCACTGAAGGATATGAGATGAATTTAAACATGTTAAACCCATTATAATATGCTCTACAATTAATATTATTTAAGAAGGTGAATACTTAACTACAGCCATTAGACTTACAAAATAGAAAGGAAACAAGAAAAAAATGCGCAAGTTTTAAAGCAAGAGTTACAATCTACTGAAAGCTTATAGACAGGTATATATTTTATATGAGCTTTACTAATTTGTTTTTTCATTTTTTTAATTGTGGAAAAATACATATTACATAAAATGTACCATCTTAATCTTTTTAAGGTTATAGATTAGTAGTAGTAAATACATTCATAATATTGTGCAGTCATCATCACCATCCCTATCTTTTCATCTTGTATAACTGAAACTCTTACCCATTAGCAATAAATTGTCATTACCTTCTTCCTCTAGACCCTGGCAACCAGAATTCTATTTTCTGTCTCTATGATTTTGACTATACTACCTACTTCATCAATGGAATCATGCAGCATTTTTTTTTTTTTTTTTGGTGTGTGACTAGCTTATTTTACCTAGCATAATGTCCTTAAGATTCATCCATGTTGTAGCATATGTCAGAATTTCCTTCCTTTTTAACGCTGAATAATATTCCATTAGAGGTGTATATCACATTTTGTCTATCCATTTACACCAAAGGATACTTTGGTTGGTTCCATATTTTAGCTACTGTGAATAATGCTGCTGTGAACATGGTGTTTAAATACCTTTTCAAGACCCTATTTTAAAATTCCTTTAGTGAATTACTGGATCTTATGGTAATGTTATTTTTAATGTTTTAAAGAACTTCTATACTGCTTTTTACAATGGCTCTACTATTTTACATTTTACACAAGTGTTCTAATATCTCCACTTCCTCTGGAAAACTTACTATCTTTTTTTATAATTACCATCCTGATGGGTGTGAGGTGATGTTTTATTGTTGTTTTCATTTGAACTTCCTAATGATTAGCGATGCTGAGTGTATTTCCATGTACTTATTTGCAATTTGTATGCCTTATTTGGAGGATAAATTTCTATTCAACTTTTTTGCCCATTTTGAATCATATTTTTTGTTGTTGAGTTTATGTTTTCTATGTGTATATTCAGGATAGCAATCTCTTAGCAGATATATGATTTACAAATGTTCTATCACATTATGTGGGTTGTCGTTTTACTCTGTTGCTATTGTCTTTCTAAAAAAGTACATTTTATTGTATATACTTAAGGTGTACAGATTTGTCTTGCACACTGTATTTTTACGAAAATCCAATTTGTCTATTTTTTTTTTGGTTGTCTGTGCCTTTAGTGTTAGATGATCCAATAAACTAGTGCCATATCCAATGTCATAAAGGTTTTGCCTTATGTTATATTCTAAGAGTTAAATAGTTTTTTTTCTTTTTTTTTTTGAGACGGAGTCTCGCTGTCGCCCAGGCTGGAGTGCACTCGGCTCACTGCAGGCTCCGCCCCCTGGGGTTCACGCCATTCTCCTGCCTCAGCCTCCCGCCTAGCTGGGATTACAGACGCCTGCCACCTCGCCCGGCTAATTTTTTGTATTTTTAGTAGAGACGGGGTTTCACCGTGTTAGCCAGGATGGTCTCCATCTCCTGATCTCGTGATCCGCCTGCCTCGGCCTCCCAAAGTGCTGGGAGTACAGGCGTAAGCCACTGCGCCCGGCCGAGTTATGTAGTTTTATGTCTTACATTTAGATCTTCGATGCATTTTGAGGTAATTTTTTGCATATGGTGTTAGGTAAGGGTTCAGCTTTATTCTTTTGCATGTGCATATCCAATTTTACTAGTATAATTTGTTGAAAAGACTGACTCTTCTTTCCCACTGAATGATCTTGACACCCTTGCCAAAATCATTTGAAAACAGATGTGAGGGTTTCTTTCTGGGCTCTCTATTGTATTCTGTTGGTATATATGTCTGTCTTTATGCTCTTATCGCACAGTTTGATTACCGTAACTTTGCAGTAGGTTTTCAAAATCAAGACGTGTGCATTCTTCAGCCTGTGCTTTTTGAAGATTATTTCAGATATTCCGGGTCCATTGGGATTCCATACAAATTTTAAGATGGATTTTTCTATAGCTGCAAAAAGCATATTTAGAATTTGATATTTTTATAGGGATACATTGAATGTATAGATTTCTTTGAGTCGTATTTGCATTGTAACAATATGAAGTCTTTCAATCCATGAACATGAGATGTGTTTCCATTTATTTATAACTTCTTTAATTTTTTTCAGTAATGTTTTGTAGTTTTCAATTTACAAATCTTTCACATCTTTGGTTAATTCCAAAGTATTTTATTCTTTTTAATACTATTATAAATAGAATTATTTTTATCATTTCTTTTTCAAATTGGTCATTGTTAATGTGTAGAAACACAATTGATTTTCCTGTGTTGATTTTGTATTCTACTACTTAGCTGAATTCATTTATTAGTTCCAATAGCTTTTTTTTTGGTAGAATCTTTAGGGTATTCTACATATAAGAATAGAGATAATTTTTCTTTTTTCTCTCCTATATGTCTTTTATTTCTTTTTCTTGCCTAGTTGCTCTGGTTAGAACTTCCAGTACTATATTGAAAATAAGAGATAAAAGCATGCACTGTTGCTTTGGTGCCAATACAGCAGAAAAGCTTTTAGTCTTTCACTATCAACATTTTTTGTGTGTTGTTTATAAATAGCTTTTATTATGTTAAAGTAGATTTCTCTTATTTCTATGTTATTTAGTGCTTTTATTGTGAAAAAGTGTTGAATTTTGGCAAATGTTTTTTCCATGTCAACTGAGATGACCATGTGGGATTTTTTTTTCCCTTCGTTCTCTTAATGTGGTATACTACATTCATTGATTTTTTTATGTTAAATCATCCTTGTATTCCATGAATTAATCCCACTTGGTCATGGTATACAATCCTTTTAGTATGCTGCTGAATCCAATTTACTAATACTTTGTTGAGAATTTCTGCATCAAAGTTCATAAGAAACACTGGCCTGGAGTTTTCCTTTTTTGTATGTTTTATTATGGTATCAAGATAATGTTGGCGTCATAAAATGAACTAGGAAGAGTTCTTTCTTCTCCAAGTTTTTGAGAAAAGTTTGAGAAGAATTGGATTAATTCTTCTTTAAATGTTTGATATAATTCACCAGTGAAGCCATCAGGTCTAGATCTTTGGGTATTTATGTCACAAAATTACGTTTTTATACATTGTGTACCCCAAACCATAAACTAATAATTTTTTAAATGTATTAATCTCAAATCATATAGAAAACAAAATATAGTGTTATGAACCAAGTTGCAATAATACTTGCTTTTAGACAAAAAATAATTGTTTTTTTAAAATGTACCTCTCCAAAATCACATAGAAAACAAAAAAGAGCAGTTACCAACTATTGTTACAATCACACTGGCTTTTGTAATTGCTCACATATTTATCTTTATTGATATTTTATTTCTTCATACAGCTTTAAGTTACCATCTAAGTTGTTTCATTTCATCCTGCAGGACTCCCTTGACTACTTCTTGCTTAAAGGTTTATGGTAATGAAATCCCTCAGCTTTTCTTTATCTGAGAAAGTCTTAATTTGTTCTTTACAGTATTTTTTTCTTTTAGCACTTTGAATATATTTGCCCTCATCAGTTTCTGATGGGAAATCTGCTGATAATCTTACTGAGTGTCCCTTGTGTGTGATGAGGCACTTATCATTTGCTGCTTGCAACATTTTGTCTTAGGCGTTCAAAAGATTGATGATAATGAGTCTCGGAGAGGGTCTCTTTGAGTTCGTCTTATTTAGAGTCTCTTAAGCTTCTTGAAGGTTTATATTCATATCTTTCATCAAATTCAGCAAATTTTCACTGCTTTCTTTAAATATTCTCTCTGCTTTTTGATCTCTTTCTTCTCCTTCTATGTTATTGGTTCACTTGATAGTGTCCCAAAGGTCCTGTAGGCTCTGTCTACTTTTCTTTATTCTTTTTTTTAATTCTGTTCCTCAGACTTAATAATTTCCATTGTTCTATCTTCAAGTTTGATTATTTTTTCCTTCTGCTTGCTTAAATCTGCCTTTAAAGCCCTCTTTTTTATTTTTGGAGACAGAGTCTCCCTCTGTCACCCAGGCTGGAGTGCAGTGGTGTGATCTCAGCTCACTGAAGCCTTTGCCTCCCAGGTTCAAGCGATTCTCATGCCACATCCTCCTGAGTAGCACCGCCACACCCTGCTAATTTTGTGTATTTTTAGTAGAGACAGGGTTTCACCATGTTGGCCAGGCTGGTCTCGAACTCCTGACCTCAGGGGATCCACCTGCCTCAGCATCCCAAAGTGCTGGGATTACAGGTGTGGGCCACCATGCCTGGCCTAAAAAGTCCTCTTGTACATTTTTCATTTCATCTGTTATTGTATTTTTCAGCTCCAGATTTTTTTTTTAGGTTTTCTCTTTATTGGTATTTTATTTTGTTCACACATAATTTTCTTGACTTTCTCCACAACTTACTTTAGTTCTTTCAGTATCTTTAAGTTATTTATATTAAAGTTTTTGTCTAATAGTTCTGCCAACAGCTTTCTGTTTCAAGAATAGTTTTGAATGATTCATTTTTTCCCCTTTGAATGGGCCATACTTTCCTACTTCTTTGTATGCCTTATGTGTTTTATTGTTGTTGTTGTTGAAAACTGAATGCTTGAATCTAGTAATGTGAAAACTTTGGAAATCAGATTCTCCCTCTTCCCCTGGTTTTCCTGAGTTTTGTTATTTTTCTTTCTTTCTTTATTGTTGTAGGTTGTCTTTGTGGAAAAGATCAACCAGAGGTACAAACCTAAGGTCTTCTTAGTTCTTTTCTGAATCTGTGCATTTCTCTGGGCTTGAGACATCACTTTCTATATTTCTCTGTGTATACAGTTGTTTTTGAATATTCTAGTCTTTAATATCTCACTCCCAAAAGAGGAAAACAGGAAAAATTAAGAATAGAGAAGAAAAGAATGCCAGCAGCCATCTAAATCTGCTGGAAGTCACTTCAATCAGCAGGGGATAGGCTTTCAGAAATGGGGGTGAATGCTACAACAATGACTAACCATCTCTTTGTCTAAACTTGTGTGATTAGAAACAGCAATGAATCATAAGAGCACAGATCACTAATATTTGGAACACAGTTTTTGTTTTTGTTTTTTTTTTTTGCTTTTCCCACTCTGGCTTCCATAACACATGCACAGATGCACGCTGTGGGGCTGAGGTTGGGTGGTAAGCAACTGCTACTGTGCTAGAACTCTAATTGACTGAAATTAATCACAATTTGAAGTCCGAATTTACCTTTGAAAGTTGAAAGTCTTCAATACACACCAGAATTCACAAAAAAAGTTACATCAGCTAGACTCTGACAGTGCAATTGCTATTTAGATGATGAGACAGATTCTTGGTGCTTTTTATTCTGCTATCTTCCCAGAATTCTCCTCTCCATTAATATTTCTATTTGATATATATCCACAATACTGATTTCAGAAGTCATACAGAATGTTATCTGACTTGCTTACAAATTAATATTTCCAAACGATTTCTGGCCAGCTATGACTAAAAGATGTTTGAATATCATAGCCTTTCAGAGAAGCTTAAACAGGTACTTAAGTATATTTGTACTACCATTGGCAGAAATCACCTACAGAACATTATTAATTCAATCATCTTTTTCATTTCCTATTAAATATTTCCCAAATCAAGCTGAAGAAACATGAGAGACTGTGGTTTGAGTCTCTTCAAATCCTTTGGTCTCTAATGGGAACACATATTTTACAATATTTTTTTAAAAAATAAATATAATGCAAACCTATTCATTATTTAGGAATTCAAATTATAGAAGTTCATATTCACTTAAAATGGTTAACATAGGTAGGCAATCAATATGTAAGTTTATGTGTAATTTTAAGGTACATACATACTTAACTATATGGACATATAAATATGTAAGATACATATATTACATATGCATATGATTTAGAAGTCTATTCTTTCAGAAATCTTATCTATACCTAATGAATTTAAAGGATATTTATTGCATCTTTTTTCTAATTATCTTTATATTGTATTGTTTTATATTACAAAATTTACAAAATATTTAATATTATATTTTAATGAAAGATGACATGGGTATTATCATGCTTGATATATACAGATGATCTCACTTATAATGGAGTTATGTCCTGATAAACCCATTGTAAAACTGCAAAATCGTAAGTCAAAACATTATAAGTTGGGAACAAACTGTCGTTTACTTTGGATAAGAAATTAAGTTACAATTAAATACTATACTTTGTATCTTTGCCTGATAATTGCTTGTCATTCATTCATTAATCATAGACATCCTCTGATGTTGGTTGAGGTGATGGAAACTCAAACAAGATAGAATAAAATACAGCTAGTATTGAAAACCCAATAAATATATTTAAGCATTTTAAAGCTTTATTCTAAGTTAATCATATGAATATAAATATCAGACCATTCTAAAATATATTTATTTTAATAATTTAAAAATAACTTCAAATTTTATTGATATTGATAACCCTTCCACATCATTCAGATTCACGGTTATTATCAATATCAAAAAATATGTATTAGAATGTACAGCTCTCTAGAAGATATGTATGTTTATATATGAACAGGGGAAATGTCTATTCTCCATTGATTTGCTCTCCTTTCCTTCTGTTTTACTCATTTGCCCCTTATGTTTGGATACCCTAATCTCCCTGTTATGAATTCAATTGTGTTCTCCAAAAATGCATACATCAAAGTCCCAACATCCAGTACTTCAGTGTGTAACTGTATTTAGAGAAAAGATCTTTAAAAAGTGATTAAGTTAAAATGCAGCCACATGATGACTCAGCAAGAGGACAGCCATCTGCAAGTCAGGAGAGACCTCAGAAGAAATTAAACCTGCCACACTTTGATCTTGGACTTCTAGCCCCCAGAAATGTGAAAAAAAAAAAAACCTTCAATTTTGCTGTTAATGCCGCATGCATTATTTTGTTGTGGCTGCCCTAACAAGCTTACACCCTTCATTTGCCCCATCTCGTTATGTTAAAGTTTTGTTTGTTTGTTTGTTTGTATTTTGAGAGAGAGTTTTGCTCTTGCTACCCAGGTCAGAGTGCAATGGCTCAATCTTGGCTCACTGCAACCTCCGCCTCCCCAGTTCAAGCGATTCTCCTGCCTCAGCCTCCCGAGTAACTGGGATTACAGGCACCTGCAACTATGCCTGGCTAAATTTTTGTATTTTTTAGTAGAGACGGGGTTTCACCATTTTGGTCAGGCTGGTATCGAACTCAGGTGATCCACACACCTCAGCCTCCTAAAGTGCTGAGATTACAGACGTGAGTCACCACGCCTGGCCTGTTCAAGTTTTATCTATCTAGCAAGAGTCTATGAAATGCTACATATTCCACAATATGCTATTTATTCCTTTCCTCCCACACCCATTTTGAGTAACCATTCCATCTTCTTAATTCACAGTGTACCTTGTCACTTTTATCTCTACTGGCAAACATAGCTCTTTGAAATCATGTCCATTTGTGAATCTAACAAAATGCTTAAAATACTTTCTTGATTCATCAATACATGCTAAATGAACAAATGGAGAGGTATGTGATGGGGGAGCATGAGTGGATAACAGAATCAAAGGAAGGGTTCCTGAGATATGAGACAGAATGATAGAAGTTGAAGGTGCAGAATGATTTCAGGGTGGATAAAAGCATAGTTGTAATTCCTGGCAAATGGCTCTTATTTTAGTAGGACAAAAATGGATATTGTTAGTAAAGGTGGTAAGGGTAAGTCTAGGAATTTGAAGGGAGATTTGAAGCAATACACGTTCTATAATTTATAAAATTTGCAATTTGTTATCTAGAAAAATATCAGCACCTCTGTACTTAGTAATAAAAGCAGGAATATCTATATAGTCCCTTTGTAGGGTCACAGCAAGCCAGATATTCAGAGCCTAAATCCAGGCTTCAAGAAAAGCGGGGCCCATGGGCTTTGGTGCAGTTATGTGTTTGGATAGCTTTATGAGCCCTGAGTACTTAGGGACTAGAGAAAGGGAAGAAGCACACAGTTCATGAAAGGGATTAGAAAGTGAAAAACAAAATAATTTTTTTGAGGCAAGAACTCCACTGGAGATTATATAAAAGGATATGATCTTAATTTGGCATTCCACTTTACTCTAGCAGCGTCGGAGTTCGAGGACTAAATAACTTGAGAGATGTGAAAGGAAGAAAGGACACTATTTAAACATCATTAGTATAGAGTCTTACTTTTATAACTATCTTTTGCCTTTTTTCACAACATAGGGCGCTTTAGAGAAATAAAGTAAAAAGGCAAATGAGACCTTCTGAACTCAACCCACAGAAAGGACTTAAACATAAACCCTCTATAACAGCAAAGGTCTCTGTAAGCATTGTGAAATACAGGTGGGGCATGATCAGCTGTAAGGTGTATCAGAAGTCATGGAATATTACAAAGCATGTGCTTAAAAATTAAAATTTTGATTTTAAAACTGCTATTCTCATTTATTTATATTTACACATGCTTCTTTTAGCGGGAAAAATAGGTAGAATTAGAATACTGTTTCTCAAATCACAGTCTAAAGATCCTTGAGGTCCTCAAGCCTTCTTGAGTTTGTGAGGCTCTCTCTTTTCTAAATTCGTATCAGTATGAGGCTGGACTTCATTTCTTATACTACAAATATACAACATATTATGACATGTGGAAAGCAGAAACAGCATTCAGTTCTCATATAATTTTTTTTGTTTTGGAAAACATTTTTTCACCAAAACATGAAACCAAATTAATAAGTATGTTTTAAATTCTATTTTTCAATTTGTAGTATGGTAAATATCAATAATATAATTTACATAAACCAAACCAAAGTTCTTTGAGCTCCTCAATAATTGTTTTTATATTTATGGGGTACATATGATATTTTGCTACAGGCATATAATGTGCAATAACCACATCAAAGTAAATGGGTCATCCACTACCTCAAGAATTTATCCTTTTTTGGAGTTACAAACAATCCAATTATATTCTGTTAGTTTTTTGGTGTTTTTTTTTTTTTTTTTTGAAGGGTCTCACTTTGTTGCCCATGCTGGAGTGCAATGACATGATCCTACATCACTGCAACCTCAGACTCTTGGGCTTAAGTGACCCTCCCACCTCAGCCCCCCAAAGTAGCTGGAACTACAGGTGTGAGCCACCTCATCCAGCTCATTTCTCTTATTTGCAGAGACAGGGTCTCACTCTGTTGACCAGGCTGATCTCAAACTCCTGACCTCAAGTGATCCTCTCACCTTGACCTCCCAAAATACTGGGAGTATAGGTGTAAGCCACTGTGCCCAGTTGTCTTTTGGTTATTTTAAGATGTGCAATAAAATATCATTGACCGCAGTCACCCTGTTGTGCTATCAAATACTAGATCTTATTAATTTATCTAATTATAGTTTTGTACCCATGAATAACTCCTCCCTCCCCCATCCCCACCCACTACCATTCCCTTTAATGCACTTTATTTTTAGGGTAGTTCCAGGTTCAGAGCAAAATTGAGCAAAAGATACAGCAATTCCCCATATACCCACACATACACAGCCTCTCACCTTATCAATATCACCAACCAGAGAATATATTTGTTATGCTTGATAAACCTATACTGACACATCATTATCCTCTAAAGTCTATAGTTTACATTAGGGTTCACTCAGTGTTGTGCATTCTATGGGTTTTGACAAATGTAAAATGAAACGTATACACCCTCATAGTATCATACACAGAAGTTTCACTACCTGAAAAATTCTCGGTATTCCACCTATTTATTCCCCTTCTCCCTAACCCCTGGCAATCCCTGATTTATTATCTCTACAGTTTTGTCTTTTCCAGAGTGTCATAGAGTTGGGGAATTGTACAGTATGTAGCCTTCTCAGACTGGCTTCTGTCACTTAGAAGTATACATTTAAGTTTCCTCCATGTTTTTTCATGGCTTAATAGTTCATTTTAGTGCTGGATAATACTCCATTGTCTGGATGTGCCACAGTTTACTAATATAATCACATACAGAAGGACATCTTGGTTGCAAGTTTTGGCAATTATGAATAAAGCTTTTATAAATATCTGTGTGCAAGTTTGTAGATACAGGTTTTTGATTCACTTGAGTACACTCCTTTGCTTATGTCTTTGTCCCCTGAGAATAGTGTTGGTGTAAAACAGACCATTAAGAATTATTTGTTAATTAAAACAAAATTTACACCAAACTAAGAAAGTACCTACAGAAGCTATCTAGAGAATATAAATTGGTGGCTGGTGAAAGAGCACTAAATTCAAAAGCTTATGTAGATACCCATGTTTTTCTCACTATCGAGATACATATATTATATATATATATATTTATACATGTATAATATACCTATTGAACACATCTTTCTCACTATCAAGATAGATACATATACACTTATGTATGGATAGATGGTTATATACATATACATCTACATACACATATGAATGTACGGACAGATGGATACATACATATATATCTAGCCATCCATACACATGTGTATGTATGTATCTTGATAGGGAGAAAGATGTGCAATATATAGAGATAGATAGTGAGAAAAACACATGCAATAGGTAAATTGACAATTTAAATACTTAGGCCAGGTGCGGTGGCTCACGCCTGTAATCCCAAACACTTTGGGAAGCCAAGGTGGGTGGATCACAAGGTCAAGAGTTTGAGTCAAATATGGTGAAACCCCGTCTCTGCTAAAAATACAAAAATTAGCTGGGTATGGTGGCACGCGCCTGTAGTCCCAGCTACTCGGGAGGCTGAGGCAGTAGAACTGCTTGAACCCGGGAGGCAAAGGTTGCAGTGAGCCAAGGTCATGCATGCCACTGCACTCTGGCCTGGGTGAGACTGTCAAAAAAAAAGTTGTTAACTCACCTCTTTCTGTTTTTACCAACTAAAAATGTCACACAGTCCTTTATAATGTACATACAGAAGACACCAAGTAACCATTGGTTATATGCAGCATTATATTTTTCATTAAAATATAGTGAAATGTGGGCCGGGTGCCGTGGCTTATGCCTGTAATCCCAGCACTTTGAGAGGCCGAGGCGGGAGGATCATGAGGTCAGGAGTTCAAGATCAGCCCGGCCAATATGGTGAAAACCCATCTCTACTAAAAATACAAAAAATTAGCTGGGTGTGGTGGTGCGCGCCTATAATCCCAGCTACTTGGGAGGCTGAGGCAGGAGAATCGCTTGAACCCAGAAGGCAGAGGTTGCGATGAGCGGGGATCGCGCCATTGCACTCCAGCCTGGGTGACAGAGCAAGGCTCCGTCTCAAAATAAATAAATAAAATAAAATAAAATAAAATATAAAAAATAGTGAGATGTATATTTGCAAATCCATTTTTTATAAACAGATTTTTTAAAATTTCATATTTGTTTTAAGTTTTTTCATTACAATACTTGTCTATTAATGTCACAAAAGAAAAATAAAGGCTAAACAACACTGCAAAAAGTCTAATACTGCTTTGGTAATATTTTGTGGGGCTTTTGTTGTTGTTTTTGCTTTTACTGTTCTTTTGTCTTTTTTGCCCCCAGAGAATCTAGCAGTCAACTTGACCTCACTTCATGGTTAATAAATCATCTGTTGTTACATTTCAGACATAAAAGCACAGCCTCACTACCTTTTTAAAAAGCTTATAAATGGTTTCTCAAAAGAATTAAGAAAACCTTTAATACATCAAAACAATGAGATTACAGACATGAAACTACACTATCTGCAGCTTTTCAAAAACAGAGTCCTGATGGAAAATAGACTATGAATACTCAAGAAATTACACTCCTCTGAGTGTGTGTGTGAAATATACTCCATGAAAAAAATTTATTGGAAGCTCTCTTATGAGAGAAATAAGAAGATCAAAAAATAAATCCTCCAAGAAGTAAATACTTTTTATTATTTCTGATCAAAATTCATTCTTAAAAACAAAAGTCTTCGAAAGAAGTTTTCTCAATTACCTCCTTTTATTCTGAATCTACAATTTTGTGGCAATTTATTAGGTAAATTCTGTTTAATCAGAAAACCTACAAGTGATTCTTACATGTATTTAAGTATTCTCCTCCAGATATATGTGAACCATCTTGTAGCCTTTGGCAAAGTTTACTACTGGCTTGTAATAATAATAATCAGACCCTATATGGATATATATTTCCCAAGTCAAATATCAGGGCAAAAAAACAGTGTTATTCAGAGCAACTGACCTGTGCATGCACATGAATTCTTAAAATGAAAATTAAAGAAACATTGTTATTTCCGTAAAGCTTTGCTGGAAGTAATTGATTCATATGTAAAAAACATCAAATCTATTGGGAGGCCGAGGCAGGTGGATCACAAGGTCAGGAGTTCGAGACCATCCTGCCAAACACGGCTAAACCCTGTCTCTACTAAAAATACAAAAAATTTAGCTGGGCTTGGTGGCAAGCGCCTGTATCCCAGCTACTCGGGAGGCTGAGGCAGGAGAATGGTGTGAACCCGGGAGGCGGAGCTTGCAGTGAGCTGAGATGGCGCCACTGCACTCCAGCCTGGGTGACAGAGCAATCTAAAAAGTGTTTTTCATTATATTTTGGTTCACAATTCATTAGTAATTAAATGGAATGAAGGAATATATCAATGCAGGAAAAGTTATGGCTCTGTATGTTTTAGGTAATTCCTAAATTTATCCATGAGGCAAGGCAAAACACTACTTATCTAAGTCTATGTATTGAAGGCAGTTACATTTTTTTCTTTCATTGGCAGTGCTTTTATCTGGAGAGGAAATATAATGAGCAATATCATATTATATTTTATTCTATTTTCTTTCACTGTAAATATTTCGAAGACATTGTTATTATTACTGTATTATTTTATTTTTTCTCTATTCCAGGAGGTAGCCAGATTTTTTTTGTGTGTTGAGTTGAAAAATGATGCTTTTGAAGATAAGTTTCTCATAGAAATCTTCTATCTTTCATAAAAGTTTAAACTCACTGAGAAGTTTAGACTTGGTCACCGATGCTCAAAACGTATCTGGAGACTCCTGGGGATCCATGAGATCATTGTAGGGGTCCACAAGCTCATAACAATTTCTTTTTAATAACTAAAATTATATCATTGTGTTGACAATAAACAGAAAGTGCGCTTGCATACTTTTGTACTCTAAAAGTTTCTTCTTTCATTTCTAATATGATAAATATCAATAGGATAGAATCTGCATAAACAAGAGTTCTTTGATATACTCAATAGCATTTAAGAAAGTAATTTTTTTTTTTTTTTTTTTTTTTTTTTTTTTGAGACGGAGTCTCGCTCTGTCGCCCAGGCTGGAGTGCAGTGGCACGATCTCGGCTCACTGCAAGCTCCGTCTCCCGGGTTCACACCATTCTCCTGCCTCAGCCTCGCGAGTAGCTGGGACTACAGGCGCCCACCACCACGCCCGGCTAATTTTTTGTACATTTAGTAGAGACGAGGTTTCACCATGTTAGCCAGGATGGTCTCGATCTCCTGACTTTGTGATCCACCCGCCTCGGCTCCCAAAGTGCTGGGATTACAGGTGTGAGCCACCGCGCCTGGCCCGAAAGTAATTTTTAAAAAATTTTACAACTGCAGCTTTAAGTAATCTAGAAGGGGAGGGATGAAATTGGAGTGCATTTTTAGGGCTGAGCAGGGTCATGTTGAGAAAGAGGAAGTAAATTTTCCACCATTGCAAAGTAACAGAGATCAGTTTCACCCAATTTCCCGGCAATTATTTTTCCTCTGGGAGGTGGCAAGATCAAAAGAGGCTGAACACTAAGCCCTAAGTACTCTAGCTCTACTAAGATCACTTAGCAACTCCAAGTTGGTAAGGCACTGCAACTTGGTAATGATGTAGCTGAATTGCCTGCCTTCATGGAAATAGGTGGACTTGAGTAATTAGGATACACCAGTGGCAATCATGATGTACTAAAGCATAGAAAGTTCTCTCTCTCTTTTACAGTTAACTTGTGTAATCATTTGTTTGTCCAATCTCTCTTTGGGGAAATCTTTCCTCTGAGTTGTCTAATTTTGGCATGAAGAAGATTCCAGGTGCCTGGCCCTCATTATAGATGCAAGATACCTTCTCTTTTCATACCTTGGCATAACCAGGAGGCTGGCATGAGACTAAAATATGACAACCAGATGCTCTCTCCTGGGATTGTAAATTTTGAGCCAGTAACACCAGGATGGAAAGAAAGTTTGGAGAATATTCATCATAGTGACTCTGATGGCAGTAGCAGTGATAGCAGATGTCCTGGCTGCTGTTTCCTTCCTCTTTTCTTTCAGGACTCCTTTAATTCCTGTCCATCTAAAGCCTGCTCCCTCAACACCGCCCTTGCCAATCCAATATTCTTCCAACAAATTCCCCTACGTTTAAGTCAGTCATAACTTCCCCATAACATACATATATATATATACACATAAACATATATGCACATATGTACATATATACATGTACACACACATATATGTACACACATGTATACATATATGTAGACATAGGTATATACACATATATGCACACATATGTATATATGTATATATGTGTGCATATATGTGTATATCATGAGTATATATGTATATATAGTACATATGTGTGTGTATATATGTATATATATGTACATATGTGTGTGTATATATGTATATATTTCGCTAAGGAGATAAAGGCCATCTCCACTGTAATACACAAACAAACAAACTCTCAAACCACTGAGATCGAACATCTCTCAAGCTCATCGAGATGCAAACATGAAGCTAGACTAAATTTGATTTTTTAAATGATATAGAAAATATCACAATTCATTATATTCAAAAAAAGTAATTCACTCATTTATTATAATTTCATATTTACTGTCAACAATTAGCCACATATATAGTTATACTTTCTGTCATAAATTCCATTTATTTAACAACCCTTTTCTGTAGTTAATATGAAGATTATTGAATCTAGAACTAGAAATATGTAATAGGATTCCTGAAAAGGAGGATTTTTAACATGCAAAAAAGGTGTCATTTACAATTTGGCAGACACTTTTTATTCTAAGAGAAAGCAGCAAAGTATACCTAAGAAGAGATTTTCATACTCTGCCAAAAAAAAAAAAAATTAGACTATAGTGGTCATTATTATATAAATGAAATACCTAGAGAAGGAACTTTTTTGTTTGTTTTTTATGTATTGACAAAACATCCCTTTTCAATATCCTTTGTATGCTGAGTAGAATTTTAGACAGTACACAGGCAAGTGTGAAGTAGCAATGTATTGTAGTAATTGAGAGGACAAGCTCTGGAGTCAGACTGTTAATGGATTCTGATGCTAACACATAAACACATGCACACACACACATAGTTGACCTTTGAATGACATAGCGGAGGCTATGAACCCCCTACACAGTCAAAAACTTAAGTAATAGCTTACTGCTGCCTGAAAGCCTTACTAAAAACATAAACAGTTGATTAACACATACTTTGTAACACATATTACAATTACTATATACTGTATTACAATAAAGTAAGCTTGAGAAAAGAAAATGTTGTTAAGAAAATCACAAGGAAGAGAAAGTATATTATCTACTAAGTAGAAATGGGTCGTCATAAGGGTCTTAAACCTCATTGTCTTCACATTGAGTAGGCTAAGGAGGAAGATGAAGAGAAAGGGTTGGTCTTGCTCATGGGTAGCAGAGGCAGAAAAGGTGGAGGAGGAGGAAGGGGAGGTAGGAGAGGAGACACACTTGGAGTAAGTTTTATTGAAAGTAATCTGCATATATGCAGACCTGCACAGTGCAAACCCACGTTGTTTTAGGGTAAACTGTTTATTTACTACTTTGGGAAATTTTCTTAATTGATCAACCCTCAGTTTCTTTATCTGTAATATAAAACTATTTGTAACATATCATCTGTGATATGGGAGCTATAGGGTTATTGTGAAGATTAAAAGAAAACATACATAGCTAAATACATTTTATCATTTTTGTAAGGGGTTAAAAAGCTCTTGGGAGAAATCTATTCAAGATTTCTAAATATCCCATTTGCAGTTCAACCATTATTAGGGTCTTTTGAATTACCTGTGATGGTCTTGATGGAGGTTCATTGATAGGGAAAGGGGACACATATCTCTAAATGTGAATTCAAAGAAAGTAAAGGGGAGTCTATCAGGTGACACAGGATAGAGAAATCATTAATTTGGTTAAAGAAAATTTCATAAGCCATTAAATTAAAAATGAGATTTTTCCCTCCTATTTTAGTAGATTTGAATTATATTATCTGAAAGAGATCTTAGTAAATACTTATGGAAATTAAGATAATTATTCAATAAGAAAGCTGATTGAGCAAGAAATAGTTTGTATTGAATAACTGGTAAGATTTTCTTGAAGTTTTGTAAGGAATAAAAATCAGCATCTCTTTGGTAAGTTTGAGCCATTCTTTTCCAAAACAATTTTTTTTGCCATTTTATGTACAGAATGAATTTAAATGATTCATAAAGAAGGAATTAAAAAAAGGGAGAAAAAAGAAATGTCTTTACTGAGCTGAATAAGTAATAAATTTTGAAAGTGAAAGCAGGACAAAATAATGGTCCTTAAAATCGAGGAAAATGTGCAGATTTGGGAATACCAGAGGTAGAAATTTTTAAATATAATAACTTCTTAAACTGAAGTAAAATCAGCATAAAAGATAAGTGTTTTATGAAATAATAAAAAATAAACTTTAGTGAATTAAGGACTAGCATATATTAATGTTACGTTCATAATGTTTTATCTTTGCACTGCCTCAGTAATTTTCTATTTAGAAAGAAGAAAAAGAGTCAAAATATACCACTAAGAAATGATACAATCTATGACATGGTTTGGATGTATGTCCCCTCCAAATCTCATTTGAAAGGTAATTTCCAATGTTAAAAGTTAATCCCCACAGGGAAACTCTGATGTGTGTATATGTAGCGGGGGTGGGGAGAGGTTGTTAATGGCCCAGTCTTCCACTCACCTGGGCTGGGACTAGTCGAATAGTGGCAACAGAGCTCTGCTAGCACAGAGACTACTTGTATATTGTTAGAATTATTTCCATTTTCTTATGTTTTTTCTCTATAGTGCTTTTAATAAACACATGATTCTGTGTGTGTGTGTGTCTACAAATATATATATGTACATACACACACACTTTTGGCTGTTGTGGCTGGAGTCATTTTCTATTTAGATTATGTCCATCTCACCTGCAAGAAGAGCTCTCCAGGGATTGCCTTTAGATTACATATTTATTACTGCATTAATTCCATTCTTGAAAATAAATTGAATACTGAAAATGGTAGGATAGGCTCTCCATTTTATAAAATTCCATTGAACTTTAGAGAAGTGTATATATATATATATATATATATGGATATATATATGGATATATATATGGATATATATATGGATATATATGGATATATATGGATATATATATGGATATGTATATATGGATATATATATGAATCCATTAGCATTGCTATAAAGGAATACCTGATAGTGGGTAAAGACGAAAAATATTTAAATGTTAAAAAATCAAAACATGGCCGGGCGTGGTGGCTCACGCTTGTAATCCCAGAACTTTGGGAGGCCGAGGTGGGCGGATCACGAGGTCAGGAGATCGAGACCATGGTGAAACCCCATCTCTACTAAAAACTACAAAAAATTAGCCGGGCGTGGTGGCGGGCACCTGTAGTCCCAGCTACTCGGAGAGGCTGAGGCAGGCGAATGGCGTGAACCTGGGAGGCGGAGCTTGCAGTGAGCCGAGATTGCGCCACTGCACTCCAGCCTGGGCGACAGAGCGAGACTCCGTCACCAAAAAAAAAAAAAAAAAAAAAAAAAAAAAAAAAAAAAAAAAAAAAAAAAAAAAAAAAAAAAAAAAAAAAAAAAATCAAAACATGTCAGAGAAACTAGAGGGGCTTCTAATATCTGTGTGGCCAGTGTTGGTATTTGAAATAAGTATGAGGCCTAGCTGATCTGCTAGATCTCTTCATTCCCCTTCTAATGCTGCTGTATGGGATTTTTGCTGAATTTGGAGAAGTGTAAGTGCAACAGAGTTTGGGGGCTTGCCTAGCAAGAAGAAACAGAAACAGGTTTCTCCAATTCTTCAGTTTCTGTTGGAAATAGAGGCCTGTAATAACCACAAACAGGTAGTCTTTACTGGCTTTTGAATGAGGAAGTCAAGTGAAACCGACTATAGCCATAAGCCAGATCTGATCCAGCTTAACTATTGATTGGATTGGATCAAAACAGTCAGCCACTCATACTATCTGGCTGGAAGAAGAAAGAACATTCTGGGTGGAAATAATATTACTCCAGGGTGTACAAACCTTTTAAATATAATATCAGAAAAAAAATACCTGTTTAACTCATTTCTTAAATACATATATATGGGTTTGAAAGTCTATTAATTGTTTGTTAAACTTAATAACCACAGAACACCCTTTTGAGATACTGGAGCCTGTTCTCCCTACCCTGGTTTCTGATGCCTTGGCCTGCATCCTTCTGCACATTCTTCTACTACTGTAACATTAATCCCACCACCACCATTGCTCAAAGAACATGAACATCACGTAAAAATCTGACTTTTTGATTTTCAAAGATTGTATCATTTTTCATGACACAGAGAGATCAATAAAAATAGGTTTATGTGAGCTCTGAAGTACATAGAAAACTCCATGATACATTGATTATAAATCTTTAAATGATATAAACTTTATATTGAGAAAATAAAATTATGTGCACCAGCATAAAACCTCTAACTGCAATAAAAAATACAGATACAATGAAACGGTAGTCTCTTTGCTATCACAGTACTTCAGTGCATTTCCCTAGAAAAAGCTATTGTGTTAATATTCTTGAATACTTCCAAAAATATTCAATTTCCATTTAAGTGCGTGTGTGTGTGTGTGTGTATATACACATGCACGTATATATATATAGATAATATATATACACATATATAGATAATATATATACACATATATAAATAATATATACACATATATAGCTATATATATACACACACGTATATATATAGATAATATCTATGTATATAGATAATATATATGTATACAAATATGGGAGAAGACTATACTTAACATTTTTAACTTTGAATTTTGTATTTCCTTTTTTTTTTTTTCACTACACCTGGCCAATTTTTTGTATTTTTTAATAGAGACGGAGTTTCACTGTGTTAGCCAGGATGGTCTCGAACTGCTGACCTCGTGATCCGCCCACCTCGGCCTTCCAAAGTTCTGGGATTACAGGTGTGAGCCTGTATTTTTGTATTTCTTAATAAACGTTGGGGATATTTTCATATTAGCACATGTAAATCTACCTTATTCTTTTAGTAGTTGCAAAGTATTCCAGTGGGTGAATATATTATACTCATTTTAGTTAGTGAAATATTGATGGTTTTTTTGATTGTTAATGATCAGTTATCATTATAATCAAAGCTGCAAAATTTATTTTGTCCTGTACAATCTTTGTGTATAATATATACATATTACTTTCCTCAACATTCTTAGCATGATTGTGTATCATTAAATATTTCATCTTTGGCAATTCACTGCTCGAAAATACGTTATAGGCAATTTAATTTGCTTTTCTTTAAGAATTATAGTGAATAGTTTTTCATGTTTAAAATTAACGCTTTAAATGAACTCTGAATCCACACCGTCTACCCATTTTCTTGTTGGCTTTTTAAAAATCCATGGTTCAATATTTAAATAAGCCTTCATATTCCAACATTGAGGCTGTCTGCAACATGCAACATGACTGAGGAGTTTTCAGTATACTCAAGCTCTCAGGGAAAAGGCTCAAAGCAGTTAGCAGTGGCTCATATATTTTTCCCCAAGTCATTACTAAAATTAACATAACAATTGAGGAAAGGTCAAATGACTTTTCTCTGGTATCATATCTATAAGGGGAAGTTCTGTGATATACTGAGGAAAAAATATTGGTATATTTGAAATGCATTGTCAAGAATATTTTCTATAAATAAAGTTAACATTGCTATTAAATATACCATGGTATCATAACTATCTATGTTGTCAGCACCAATCCTTGTGGCTTGAGATTAAGCACATGCTATTACTGCCAATTGCACACACGCAGTACTTCTAAGTTTCCCAGCCAACAATCAAGATTATCTTCATCATTGTGATAATGGAAGATAATCATGATTTAATATGACTCTTCAGGGAGTCTATAAAACACTTGGAATATCACTTGTAGGATCCTGAAAAAATAAATGGGCAACAACTAATAGAAAATTGTTATTACAAGATGCTCTTTGTTTATATGAACGTTAAGTTCATTAGATAGCATCATACATTTTCAAGAATCTAAAGCATATTGTCAGAGCCTATATTCTATGTTTTTAACATCTAGAATGATCAGAATATGAGGAACACTGATGTTTCAAAGACATTATATTTTTATAGTTCCCTCTGTGTCACAGTCTTATTCAATATTCCATAATCCATCATTTCACCTTAGTTACTATCTTGAACATAAGGAATTATTTTTGGAGGATAACCATCAATTACTTAGAAAATTTTCCTATGAAAATCTATGAATTTCGACTTTCAGATTGTATCTTTCTTGATTCACTATTGTGGCCGTTTCCTCAATATAAGCCACAATAATTGTTCATAAATGTAATGAGTCAAGCAAAAAATATAAGTAATTAATAAGCAAACCTTAAAAATCCCACAGCAATTTTCCTAAAGTAATGATTGGCTTATTATCTTTGTGGAACCAGTATTTTATTCAAAAGTATCCTTATTCTTGTAAGAAATACTTATGGCTTAGTCATTAGGCACTAATTTATGTGCTAGGGCACAGCAATGAACACAGTGGGAATGGAATGAAATTCCTCATGGAATTTTCATTCAGTGAGATGTAATGGAAAGGGTGTTAGGTAACAGGGGTACCTTAATGGCGTCGGTTCCGGGTTCTTCTCCCCTCCTTGACCGGGCACTGTCTGAACCCGCCAAAGGAGGGCCAATCAGAAAGAAGCATCTCCCGCCTTCCCTTGGGCCGGCTCCACGTAGGCCCAAGGGATATAAAACTCAGCACACCAGCAGCTCTCTCTCATCTCTTCTTCTCTTCTCTTCCGTCTCCGCTCGATACCTCCAATAAAGATCTCCTGACCGTGACCAGTGTAGTTTGGTCTCTGCCCGGCCTCTTTCATTGGTGCCGTGACTCGGATCGGGAACACCCCATCCTTCTGTGGGATCCCGATCCCTCTTCGGGCTTGGTCCAGACCCCGGCTGGTCTCCGCCCATTTTCCTCGACCTCTCCACCCAACACCAGCCTCATCTCGGTAAGTCTCCCCTCCTGGTGTCCAACACCAGCCGACCAACCCCCGTCTCAGCCGCCCGCTCTCAGCCGCCGTAAATCTTACTCTAGACTCGGCCTGCAGGGAACAGAGTTTTCCCCCTCTCCTCCTCGCGTCTCCGGCCTGGGCCTCCCTTCCCTTTCTCGCCTCAAAAATCCTGGTACCAGCTGGCCCACGGTCCTCGGCCATAGTCTGCCCCTCAGTCCTTTCACTTTGGTGACGACCGAACCGGAAGCTCTGAGTCACGTCGCAGTGTTCGGCTATTAGGGGACGGCCTACTTAGCCCTCACTGCATATCCCCTCCTAGCCCCGCAATGGGAGGCTCCGCATCCCTGCCGGCCGACTCTCCCCTACTATACCTCCTAAACAATTTGTCAGCCCTAGGCTTAGCGGCCAACCTCAAACCAAAACATCTAATTAAATACTGCACACAAGACTGGCCCACTTACCCCTTAGATAACCAAAACAAGTGGCCCCCTTATGGGTCCCTCGATCCTGGTATCCTCCAGGATCTCTAGAACTATTGTGAGCGAACAGGAAAATGGGCAGAGATCCTGAAAGATCTCTTGACTGCGACCGGTGTAGTCTGATCCTTGCCCGGCTTCTTTCAAAGGGAAAGTTGAATAGAATGGAATATTCAGGATGGTGATTTTGGTAAGAAATAACAATTCTGTCCAATATCTTCTGGAGATTTTTATGAGGGCAATCAATCTTCAGAACAAAATCACAGAGTAATTCAAGATTTTGAAGCATAAAAAAAGATTACATTATATTGCATATGCTATAGTTGGCAAAATCAGAGTTCAGCTTTTTTTCCCCAAAGTTAGCACATCTTTATGTTGCCACCATATGTAGACTGACATTACACTCGCTTTGGCTTAGTTTGACATTAAAATGTATCAAACATTTTATTTTAAATGTCCCTTAATTGCCCAGTTGCCTTCTCACTCAGCACGGGGAACCACTTCCACTGGTTTCTTATGTATACTTCTAAAGATCATTATGCATACTGAAGTAAATAAATGTTGATTGTTATCTTCTTGGTTGTTTTCAGCAAAAATAATAACATATATCTCGCCTATAATGTATTTTCTTAACAAAATATTGTAGACATCATTTCACATTAGTGTACAAAGAGTTTCTTCAATTTTTATAACTCATGTGATTTCATTTTATGGATATATCATTTAAAAAATATTTTCCTGAATATATGATAGCCAACTATTGACACCATTCCAAGTAGGTAAAGGTATTGTATAATTTGTTAGTGGTATTTTTACTGTAATTTCTTAAAATATCATATTTCACATTTGTCTCCATCATATTTTAATCTGGCAAAAACAAAATATGCTTCATAAACACTACTATTAAATTTGAACATATCAATGTTATTTTAGGAATTACATTTGGATTTGTTGCTTGCACCTCACCTTTTTAAAATAAACTAACTATTGAAACTTCTCTCTAAAATAGAAGAGTGGAATTCAACCCACCTGGGGAATAACTGAAAAATAGCTGGGATGGCAAAAGGGAAAATATGACTGTGCTAAAAGAGGATGAATTGAATATTAGGGGCTGGATAGAGAGATCTCTAATATCTATGATATAAAGAAAACAAAACTGATGATGGTGGGAGGTCGTGCTCTACCATGGAAATTATCTTTTGAAAAACATATTTTATAAATTGTTGAAGTAAAAATGTTGGGAAAAGCTGAGTTTTGGGAGAAGCTGAGGAAGGGATTGCATGTCTGACATAATGTAAAAGAGTCTTGGAACATGTCCGGGGTACAGGGTCTAAAACCCCTTGTGGCCTTTGGAACACCAAGTTCTGTGCTAAAGGGTGGAAGGCTACCCTGACACACCATAATGTAAGCCCAGGGCATAAAATCCCTCGTGGCTTGGATAGAATCCAGGGCTCTTGGCTCTGGAATGTGTCTAGACTTGCTGGCTCCTTGCTTCTTGCTCTCCCAGGATCGATTGTATCTTGAGTTAAAAGAACCTGCTCTCCATTATCTCAAGTAGCAGAACATATTCCTAATAAGTGCTAAACCGTCATAGCTGTAGATCACGAGCCTGCCCTTTTGACCTCCACATTCTCACCAACTGTTTCTCTGTTGGATTACCAATAAACAGCGTGGGGTCCCAGAGCTCGGGGCTTTCGCAGCCTCCACGATTGCGATGGCCCCTTGGTCCCAGCTTTACTTCTCAAACTGTCTTTTTCTCAATCCTTTGACTCCGCCGGACTTCATCACCCCCATGACCTGGTGTTGGGTCTGATCACCCCAAAATAAAAATGTTATGATTTTAACTTCTCTTAATGGGAAAAATACACAAGAATATGGAATATTGTGGGTGAAATAGTTATAATAAAAGAGCAGCATTCGGTGGAAATAAATATGAATTCATTGCATGGTTTTTGAGTCTTTCTCTTGCCCCTCTTTATTAGTATCAGATTTATCTTGGGGAAATTTTATTAACACTAATTTGTCATGTACACTACACTTACCAAAGGGTGTGGCAGCCATGCAGTTTGAGTAAGACTGAATTCACTCTTGACCCTGGAAGCAGAGTATTTCTTTACCAAAAATATTTGTTCCTTTTACCCAAGACTGAACAATCCTCATAGAACTTGAGACTTTGGCTAGCAATACCATAACATGACTGCTTATTCCCTTCTCAACAGCGTGGAGTATAGACGGCAAACTTAGAACTGCAACAGCCATGTTGCCACCATGAAGGGTGCCACCTGAGCATGAAGGTAGCCACAGAGGAGTGCACCCCATGGGGATCACAGTGAGTTGGCTCCAGAGCCCTGTTCAAACCATGCCTGCATATCATACTTTCTCTGAAATATTTAGGCATATGACCAAAATATACTCCTTAATATTCCATTGGTTTGCTTTGTGTTTTCTATTTCTTTCCGTTTGGATTTACCCTCATGAATATAAATGAAAAAGAAGGGGAAGGGGAAGTTAGGAGAGACAGAAGAGCTGGAACTTATCCCTGGTCTATTGCATAAATTATTTATTTAGAAATTCTCTTGAACTTCTCTGTATAATTCTTTTGAAAATGGACAAGTAAACAAATAAAATTCTGATCATATATCATATTTCTTTTTTTTTTTTGAGATGGAGTCTGGCTCTGTCACCCAGGATGGAGTGCAGAGGCATGATCTTGGCTCACTGCAAGCTCCACCTCCTTGGTTCAAGTGATTCTCCTGCCTCAGCCTCCCGTGTAGCTGAGTATTAGAAGTGCACACCACCAAACTGGCTAATTTTTGTATTTTTAGTAGAGACAGCGTTTCACCATGTTTGCCAGGCTGGTCTCAAACCCCTGACCTCAGGTGATCTGCCCACCTAGTCCTCCCAAAGTGCTGGGATATAGGCTTGAGCCACTGTGTCCGGCCTGATTATATATCACATTTCTGAATTGATATCATTATTTGTATCTTTATCTTTATCTGTATGCCTACATAAAACTTCCTAAGTTTTCCTTCAATGCTGGTGTCCCTATGCCTTCAATTCTTTATCTTATTTTCCTTATACATCTGTATCACAATGAATATACCTCTATAAGCTTTCTTTAATTATACCCTATCAGATTATGTTACTTTTCTATTAACTTTAATGGGAACTTCTCAGCTTCAAAACATTATTTGAAAGTATTCAGTTTTTTTTTTCAACATGTGAACAAAAAACCGAACACCACATGTTCTCACTCATAAAAAGGAATGAGATCATGTCCTTTGCAGGGACATGGGTGAAGTTGGAAGCCATCATCCTCAGCAAACAAACACAGAAACAGAAAACCAAACACCGCATGTTCCCACTCATGAGTGGAAGTTGAACATGGAGAACACATGGGCACAGAGAGGAGAACAACATACACCAGGGCCTGTTGGGGGTGGGGGGTGAGGGGAGGGAACTTGGAGGACGGGTCCATAGGTGCAGCAAACCACCATGGCACACATATACTATGGAACAAACCTGTCCGTCCTGCACATGTATTCCATTTTTTTTTACAAGAAATTAAAAATAAAAGAAAGTATGCAGTTTTTAAACCTAGCCTATGATCATTAACCAGTTCAGAGATAGCATTAATTCAACTCAAAAAAGAAAATTACATGTGGTAAATTTTATGCTATATTTCTGTGTTGTACTCAGTGAGCTTCTAAAATACGAATAATAAAAATGGCCATGTAATAACACAGCTTATATACTTCTGAACAGAGAGAATATTGAATATTTGAATCAAGCACCTGCAATCATTTTCAATGTCCTCCAGACTTGTGATGTTGTACCAAAAAGAGAAATGAATTCTGGACAGATCAGAGCCACTGAGGAAAAGAGCCTCAGAACTTGAAAACCATTGACACAGGTTCTTGAGCATTATGGAAGAAAAGTTGCTTTCTAACTAGCTGAGCCTTCAGATACTTATAAATAAAAATCATCACTGTGCATTTCACCAAGAGATAAAGAGTCTTTTCAGCTGTACTCTATCTACAATATTTATTACTAAGAAGTTACATTTTACATTGGTCAACAAGGGTATACAGAAAGTGTTATGTTTTGGTGATAATAACCTTTTAAGATAAGGAGTAGGACAAACACATGTTACAGTTTATTTGGTACTGTTCTTGGATATACTTCTCTGTCTGTTTAATTAATTATTAATAGTTTCTCACTTTTAAATATTTCCTTGTTTGGATGACAATTTATAGGGTCAACCTACTTAGGGGTGGCTAGTAATCACGTATATGTAAGAAAGGCTAGTTAGAGAAAATATTAGTTATATATTATATACATATATAATTATATATATACATATATATACATATATGTATATATATAATTATATATATGCAACAAAATAATTGTCCTCTTGTTACCAGAACATCTGCAAACAGATTATGAAATTGAGTTTATCGACAATTGAAAGTCTTCACCCCTTCGATGTTCCTTCCAGAAAAGTATTTCTTAATTCTTATATTTTTCTATCTTAATACATGTTAAAGTACAAATTTTCTGGGTTAAAATAAACAACCAATTCTTAATCCTGCCAAGAGTACAAATAGAGCCATGCCGGTAATAAGGTTTGGGGAAAGTGGGGCAGGAGAAGAGGAGGGAGGGAGGAAAGAAGGGAGATAAGAGAAGCTGATTAACATCAGCATAAAATCCACTACCTTTTATTTTACAAAGCAACTTTTCTATTGTGATGAATAACATAATGAACAATCAAGAGATAACCTAAAAGTTAGAAGACATCCTTCAGATATGTTTATTCATTCAACAAATATTTATACTCATTTGTAAAGAGCCTAGAAATCTTACCTTGCTTTATTTAACTTTTCCCTATAATATTAAGCCTAATATGCAGCACGTGGAATATTCTTTTTAATCTCATGACTCAGATGCTGTTCTTAGCCTCCCCAAATGTATATCCTGAAGTCCTCCATCAAAATTTCTTCAGGCCACATGTAAA
Organism: Hylobates moloch; assembly: GCF_009828535.3. NCBI lineage: Eukaryota > Metazoa > Chordata > Mammalia > Primates > Hylobatidae > Hylobates > Hylobates moloch. Next base: position 177,336,416 of record NW_026652276.1, on the reverse strand, counting down.
GTGAGGATAGATGTTGTGAAAACTGTCTCCTATGGAAACCGTATTACAGCTTTGTGTCTTTATGTGTAACCAGGAACAACATTCACTTACACGAATTGAAATTTTATGAGTAACACATTGTACTATGGGTCATGAATTTTATGTGATTTATAGCTTTGGATCTTAAGCTGAAGGTTTTACAATGTTTTATTTGTTAAACATTTTTTTCTGTTAATCTATTTTATGGAATGTATCTTCGTAAATAGAGATGCTATGATATTCTTCCCATTTTATTTCCCCTCATTTGCTTGCATATATAAACAAAAGGAAGATAGAGAACTACGAAATGGCAGGGCTGCTTGGATGCCTGAGTGATTGTGAAATGCTAGACTTAAGGATGTTGCTAGGAAGCTGCTGCGGCTCTCTCACTGTAAATTAGCCACTCATTACAGCCAATCAGATAAACAACTTGCATGGGATGACTGGAGGGGTTTTCAGCTCTTTACATTATTTGCTGAAGATTGCTTTCCTACCCACATTTCCTTCGATTTGATTAAAATGCATATATTTCTCTAACCATCTTATCTTGTCTTGCAGTTCTAAATTGTGCTGCTAAGAAATTGTCACATAGAATCACAGAAAGGATGATTTTATGATGGAGGAATATTCATCCCATATTTTCTTCATTTCTTTTAGCTTTTTCTTAGAATGGGTTTTTTTCAGTCCCCATAACCAAGAAGTATTTCTTTGTATCTCTCACCCAGGAGAGTTGTCTGTAGTTTAGTCAAAATTATTCCGTTTAAGCCTTGGTGTTGCTACCAATGTGAAGTTGATGGGTCAGTAGAGCTACTCTCTCTCTCTCTCAATTCTCTAATCTTAGCAATGGTGATGATGGTATTTCCTGCATACTCCACCTCAACAGCTCATTCTCAGAGTCAGGTAAAATGTCACAGGAAAAGGGATTTTGAAAAACATATAGTACTGAAAAAATGAAAGATACTATGAAGATGTTTCTGTTTTGTTTTGTTTTAGTTAACCCTCTAAGCTATGATACTGTTCAATAGAATTTTCTGCCATGATCAAAGAAACACTTGAAAATGTGGCTATGAGCATGTTAAATGTGGTGGATGTGAGTAAGGAACTAAATATTTAAGTTTATTTAATTTTAACTAATTTAAATTTAAATGGGAACATATAGGTAGAGGCTACAATGTCAGACAACATAGCCGTAAGACATTAAATTGTTTTTTTAGTTACTACACACTAAGACTTTTTAAACACTTGAAAGTAATCAACCACTAACCTAATAATTTAGGTAAGTCTAGAAGAGATAAGAATTAATGAGACCTAGATTTCTAGACTTCTCTGGGGTAGACTATCTTAAATATATATGTGCATATATATAATATATATATATATATATATATATGCTATCTTAAAAACCTCTCAGATTAAGAAAGTAATTTGTTAATGACTATATTATCAGTAACTATATTTTATAACTATATTGTTAACAAAACAACTCCATATAGTTGACTCATATCATGAGAATACATATACACACATACATAAAGTATTTATATAGTATATTCTGTCAGGTTCAGTGATTTTACTGTGGAATAGTTCATTAGTGAGTCAAAAAACTTAGATACAAGGTCTTACCTAGGATGCTTTTGTACATGACTTTGGTCGATTTACTCTTCTCCCAAAACACCATCAGTGACAAAATAAAATCTTGACTCTTCAGCTTGACCTTCACAATCTACCTTCTTCTCTACATTTTTTCATCTTCTGTCACTCCATAACCCATAGTAGGCAACTCAACTATTTTTCAGCTTTTTCGTATGTTCAATGAATAATTATGAAGAACATACTATGTACAATACATTTTGCTAGATACTAAGGATACACTAATGAACAAAATACCATGTCTGCCACTCACGGAAAATAGTAGAAAATATTGCTAAAAATTGCATATTATGGACGATATTAGATTCAAATTATATGACATAAAAGTTGTGATTGGAAATTACAACTGGGGCACTGGTTTGGTTTGTGAGAGTCCCAGAAAGTCTTCTCTTTGAGTGTGACAGTTAGTCCTAAAGGTTAAAAGCATTTAGCCAGGATGGAACATTTAGGGGAGAAACGCGACATGACTGTCTTATGGTGCTACCTCTGCCTTTAGCCCTCCCCTTCACATGGTGAAATACTGTTTGTTCGTCTCATCAAACTCATATATTGCTACCTTTGAAAAACAGTCCAAGAACCTTCATCACTGCTAATCTATCTCTGTCATAGCATCTAAGTCTGACAAATTATAATTGCTTGTATTTATGGCAGTCTCCTCTCCAGACTTTGAGTCCCTCTAGAGAAACATCCTTTGTATTTATGTCCTCTAGCATTTATTTATTGTGGGGCCCTGAATAAATGTGAGGAATAAAAAATAACAAACTCCCTTCCCTTTTAGAGTTCAAATTAAAAAAGGGAAATAGCTTTGAAATAAATTTTTGTTACTCTACTTGATCCATGCTACAAGAGAGACCTGCCAAACTGCAATAGAATAATGAATAACAGGTTTTAGGGGTAGGAGTGGTGAGAAAAATAAGAAGCAGGTATCCAAATAAATATTTTGTATAGTCTGATAAAATCTACTCCATGATTATTTTAAAAAGAGCTACTAGAATAAAGATTGGTAAAAACAGCACAAATATAGTAAGGCAAATGTATTAAAAAGTAAAGATGAATGGAATCAATCTCTATGGAAATAGATCTACTGTCAATATTATTGTGTCCATCAAAGACAGCCCTTGACTGTTGCTAACTAAATTTATAGCATGGGCAATCACTAACGTGAACCTGTTTCCTCTTCTATAAAATGCAGAGTGTAGATGGATGTGAGCAGTGTTTTCTAAAGAATATTCCATATGGCTTCCTAGAATGTTAATACTAAAAAAAATGTTCGAAGCTCTGAATTCCATATAATTCATTAGATTTCTTTAGATTAGGACTTCCCAGAATCTATCATAGGCTAATAAACAGTGTGGCTCACTTGAAGCTCCCATCATACACTTTTCTCAAATCTATTTGAAACATGAAACCTGTGAATCATTTATGTATATAGTTACAATGTACAATAACAGAAATAAAAGGAAAAGAATACGGTGCTATGAAATAGAATAACCCACTTTAGATTGGGTGGCCTGGGTACACCTCTCTGAGATCTGAAGTGTGAGATGAAGGATGAAAAGAAATCACAGAGAGGAAGGGACAAGCATTTCAGAAAGAGGAAGCAGTATGTGCATATGCCCTGATGATAAAAAGTAACTTGGTTCATTCATTTTAGGTGCTGAAAGGCCACAGTGGTTTGAGCATCTGAAGCTCTGGGTCAGTAAAAGCCAAGTGGCAGAGGTAGATGTAAGCATGGGGCACACTGAGACAGTGCTGCAGTGTTCATAGTTAATCAAGGCATGACTTCATTGAGAAAGTCTTTATAAGAAAGAAAAAGGTCAGCTGAATTAAACAGTGTGCTTACTGATAAGATTGATTTTTCCATGTGTCATCAGTACGTCACAGCAAATCTGTAACAAAAGTTCATATTCTGGTACTTTAAGTAAAACTCCAGGAAGCTGGACTTAATTCTGAGTGCAGTGGAAAGCTACTGAGTTTAAGCAGAAAAGTGATATTCATTCTGAAAAAAAAATCACTTTGAAGGTGATGAAAACCAGAGATGGATGTTTCTGCCCTCACATTGCTTATGCATGCATATATACAATGTAATGTTGCTCATTCTGTTGACAAATTTGACTATACTTATGTCCAGTGAGAAACAAAAGGGGAGTAAGGGATTCTCCTTTTCACAGTTTTAATGTCCCTTACACATTTTTAAAAGTAGGTATACAGGGCTCAATATCACCATTTTAATGCTCTAATTTTTCATCCTTCCCTTTCATTTTTGGTCATACTATTTCTATTCTACCCCAAAGTAAAATGAATAGAAGACTTATTTGGGCAGAATCTATTAGAGAATATCTCTTCTTTCTCTTAACTGTTCTACACTAAAATTATTCTAAAGAATGAATTTTAATTCTTCTATTCCTTGCAACAGAAACTCTGAGTTTGGAAAGCTATATTTCCTTCTGTCTTATCATTCAATATACTTTCCCATACCCTGGAAGCAAAATATGAAGTGTTCAAGGACTGTGCTCCTTTCTCTTGAATGCTGTGAAGTTTCTTTACTAAGGGTAGCCCATTTAGAACTGTGTGCAGCACCATCTTGTGACAAATGAAGTAACTGCTTTTAGTGAAGAACATCTGCACATTACTATCTGATCTGCATAATTCAACACCAAATTTAGAGGTTTTTATAAAGTCAGTGAGCAGTGAGGAGCAGATATGATATCTTGGCATTTCATGTTATTTTTCCATCAGAATTTGAAGTAAAAAATAGAGAACAATAACAATTGAATTATTCAATGCTAAAAATGTTTTCTAAAAAGTTATATCCTAGCTTTACTAAAAATATATATATTAATGAAAAAGTAAGCTAGAGGTTAATGATGCACTTAAGTATTTAATATCTCCTAGGCTAAAGTTTCTAGATACTGAATCATAATTACCTTGCGCTGGTGACATCACAGGTGATGACCCTTTCCCAAGAGCCCTGCTCCACAAGCAAGATAAGTACTTAGTCTTGTGGCCAGGTGTGGTGGTTCACACCTGTAGTCCCAGGAATTTGCGAGGCAGAGGCTGGCAGATTGAGCCCTGAAGGGCAAGGCTGCAGTGAGCTGTGATAGCGCCACGGAGTGACAGAGCGAGATCCTGTCCCCAAGTTACTCCTTCATTTTCAATGTACAATTTATAGTCAGCACACAGTTATTCTCAACTAGACATAACACATTGCTTTATGGAATAGAGGAATTTTCTGTGTATATGACTGGGAACACAAAGTCCTGATTTGTTATCATGGCCCTTGCTCTGCTTAGCACCTTTGTCTGGAAAACATCTTCAAAAAAGATAGAAACTTTTGAGTTCTATAGAAGGAAAATATATTCTTTATAAAATAGTGGAAAAAACATTTTCTGCTAAATATTATTGAATGGTATGCATTATGTGAAATAGTGTTATTTATAGATGTTGCTCTTTTAGTCATAAGGTTCTCAAATGCTGACTTAAGAATCCAGCTTGTTTTGACCTCACACAGAGAACTGAATAAAATAGGTTAGCACTCCCAACTTAGTAAGTCTTTTAGTGAGTATGCTCAAGAAGGAAGAGAGACTTCAGATTATACAAAATGTTGACCATAGAAGCAAGGAACAATCACAGCATTTCTCCATTGTTTCCCTTTTCTGGTGAAGTAGAATAAACCCCTGATTAAATAAATTCAACTGCTGACATTCAAATACACACTTAAATGTTATGATTTTTTAAATTTCAATAGCTTTTGGGGTACAAGTGGTTTTGGTTACATGAATGAATTATATAGTGGTGAATTCTGAGATTTTAATGCACATGTCACCTGAGTAGTGTACGTTTTATCCAATATGCAGTTTCTTGTTCCACACCTCCTTCTCACCCTGTCCCTTCTGTGTCTCCAAAGTCCATTATGTCACTCTGTATGCATTTGCATACTCATAGCTTAGCTCCCACTTATAGGTGAGTACATATGGTATTTGGTTTTCCATTCTTGAGTTACTTCACCAAGAATAATGGCTTCAGTTACATCCAAGTTGCTGCAAAAGCATTATTTCATTATTTTTACGGCTGAATAGTATTTCATGGTGTATATATACCACATTTTCTTTATCTACTCATTGGTCAATGGGTACTCAGGCTGGTTCCATATCTTTGCAATTGTGAATTGTGCTGCAATGTACACATGCATGTGTCTTTTTTATGCAATGACTTTTTTTCCTTTGGGTAGGAAAAGTACATTTACCATTCAATCCAGTAATTCCACCTCTCCTCTTTATTTTTTGGCCGTACAATCCCTCTGGGTAGTGGAATTACTGGATTGAATGGTAGATGTACTTTTAGTTCTTTAAAGAATCTTTGTACTCTTTTCCATAGAGGTTGTACTAATTTACATTCCCAACAGTGGTGTGTAAGGGTTCTGCTTTCACCACATCCCTGACAACATCAATTGTTTTTTGGCCAATGGCCCTTCTTACAGGAATAAGGTCGTATCTCATTGTGGTTTTAATTTGCATTTCCTTGATGATTAGTGATGTTGAGTATTTTTTATATGTTTATTGGCCACTTGTATATCTCCTTTTGAGAAGTGTCTATTCATGTTCTTTGCCCACTTTTTGGTGGGATTAGAAGTATTTTTCTTGCTGATTTGAGTTCCTTTTAGATTCTGGATACTAGTCCTTTTTCAGATGTGTACTTTTAAAATATTTTCTCCCATTCTTCATGAGAACAAACAATCATGAGAGAAAGCTCTTTAGTTTAATTATGTCCCATTTATTTATGCTTTTGTTGTATTTGCTTTTGGGATTTCAGTCATAAATTCTTTTCCTAGGCCAATGTCCAGAAGAGATTTTCCAACATTATATTTTCATGGTTTCAGGTCTTACATTTAATTCTTTAATTCATCTTGGGTTGATTTTTATACAAGGTGAGAGATGAGGATCCAGTTTCATTCTTCTACATGTGGCTAGCTAGCTCTATATGTGGCTAGCTAGCTAGCATTTAATAAATACCCTATTTATTATTTATTAAATATTTAGTAAATACCCTATTTAACATTTAATAATTTAATATTCAATATTTATATTTAATAAATACCCTATTTATTAAATATTTAATAAATACCCTATTTATTAAATAGGATATTCTTTTCCTAATTTATGTTTTTGTATGCTTGTTGAAGACCAGTTGGTTATAAGCATTTGGATTTATTTCTGGGTTCTCTATTTTGTTCCATTGGTCTATGTGCCTACTTTATACCAGTACCATACTGTTTTGGTAACCTTAGCCTTGTAGTATAATTTGAAGTCCAGTAATGTGATGCCTTCAGAAATTTTGCTTAGAATTGCTTTGGCTATTCAGGCTCTTTTTTGCTTCCATATGAATTTTGAGCTTTTGTTTCTAATTCTGTGAAAAATGATATTGGTATTTTGATGGGAATTGCATTGAATGTGTAGGGCACTTTGGGCAATATGATCATTTTCACAATATTGATTCTTCCAATCTGTGAGCATAGAATGTGTTCACATTTGTTTTTGTCATCTATTATTTCTTTCAGCAGTGTTTTTTAGTTCTCCATGTAGAGATCGTTCACCTCCTTGATTAAGTATATTCCTGGGTATTTTATTTCTTTTGTAGCTGTTGTAAAAGGGATTGAGGAATTGGTTTGATTTGCAGCTTGGTCATTGTTGGTGCCTAGTAGTGCTACTGATAAATACTGATATATACATCGATTTCTTAACCTGAGACTTTACTGCATTCATTTATCAAATCTAGGAGTCCTTTGGAGGGGTCTTTAGGGATTTTTAGGTATACGATCATATTGTTAAACAGTGACAGTTTGACTGTTTTCCAATTCGAATGCCCTTTATTTCTTTCTCTTGCCTGATTGCTCTAGCTAGGATTTCCAGTACTGTATTGAATCAAAATGGTGAAAGTGGGCATCCTCATCTTGTTTCAGTTCTCAGGGGAATGCTTTTGATTTTTCCCCATTCAATATAATGTCAACTGTGGGTTTGCCATATATGGCTTTTATTAACTTAAGCTAAGTTCCTTTTATGTCTAGTTTGATGAGGGTTTTTAATAATAAAGTGACGCTTAATTTTATCAAATGCTTTTTCTGCATCTGAAGAAATAATCATGTTTTTTTTGTTTTTATTTGTATATATGATGTATCACATGCATTGACTTGCATATGTTAAACCATCCCTGCATCCCTGGGATGAAACCCACTTGATCATGGTATATTATCTTTTTGATGTGCTGTTGGATTTGGTTAGTTAGCATTTTGCTGAGGATTTTTGCATCTATGTTCATCAGGGATATTGGTCTGTAGCTTTCTTTTTTTGTTATTTCCTTTCCTGGTTTGGGTATCAGGGTGGTACTTGCTTTATAGAATTATTTAAGGAGGATTCCTTCTTTCTCAATCTTCTGGAATAGTTTCAGTAGGATTGATACCAATTCTTCTTTGAATGTCTGATAAAATTCAGCTGTGAATCCATCTGGCCCTAGGCACTTTTTGTTGGCACTTTTTTTATTACAGATTCAATCTAGCTGCATGTTATTGGTCTGTTCAAGGTATCTATTTCTTCCTGATTTATTCTAGGAGGGTTGTATGTTTCCAGGAATTTATCCCTGTTTTTTAGGTTTTCCAGTTTGTGTACACAGAGGTGTTCATAACAGTCTTGATCTTTTTATTTCTGTGGTTTTGGTTGTAATGTCTCCGGTTTCCTTTCTAATTAAACTTATTTGAAACTTCTCTCTTATTTTCTTGTTTAATCTAGCTAATGTTTTATCAATTTTGTTTATCTTTTCAAAGAAGCAGCTTTTTGTTTCATTGTCCTTTGTTTTTTTGTTTGTTTCAATTTCATTTAGTTCTGCTCTGATCATTGTATTTATTTTGTTCTGCTAGCTTTGGGTTTAGTTTGTTCTTGTTTCTCTAGTTCCTTGAAGTGTGACATTAGGTTGTCAATTTGTGATCTCTCAGACTTTTTGATGTAGGTAAGCATTGAGTACCATAAACCTTCCTCTTAGCATTGCTTTTGCTGTATCCCAGAGGTTTTAAAAACGTGTGTCACTGTTATCATTCATTTCAAATAATTTTTAAATTTCTATCTTGATTTCATTGTTAATCTAAAAATCATTCAGAAACATATTATTTAATTTTGATGTATTTGTATAGTTTTGAGAGTTCCTTTTGGAGTTGATTTCTAGTTTTATTCCACTGTGATCCAAGAAGATACTTGATGTGATTTTGATTTTTTTAAATTTATCAGAATTTGTTTTGTGGCCTATTACATGGTCTATCTCGGAGAATTTTCCATGTGCTGGTGAGAAGAATGTATATTCTACAGTTATTCGGTAGAATGGTCCGTAAATATCTGATAGGTCCATTTGTTCTACAATGTAGTTTAGGTCCATTGTTTCTTTGTTGACTTTATGTCTTGATGATCTCTCTAGTGCTGTTAGTGTAGTGGGAGCTGCAGTGTTAGGTGCATATAAATTTAGGATTGTCATATCTTCTTGTTTGATTAATCATCATTATATAATGACCTTCTTTGTCTTTTTTTTTTTTTTTTTTTAACTGTTGTTACTTTACAGTCTGTCTTATCTGATATAAGAATAGCTACTCCTGCTCACTTTTGGTTTCCATTTGGGTGGAATATCTTTTTCCACCTCTTTACCTTGAATTTACATAAATCCTTACATGTTAGGTACATCCCTTAAAGACAGCAGATATTTGGTTTGTGATTTTTTTATCCATTCTGCCAATCTGTATCTTCCAATCTGTCTACATTTACATTCAACATTAATATTAAGATGTGAGGTACTATTCATCATGTTAGTTGTTATCTAGATACTTTGATTTTTTTGTTATGTTACTGTTTTATAGGCCCTGTGAGTTTCATGCTATTTTGCTGCATATTGAGTCCCCGTTTCAAGATTTAGAACACTGTTTAGGGTACCTTGTAGGGTTGGTCTAGTAGTACCAAATTCTCTCAGCATTTGTTTATCTGAAAATGACTGTATTTCTCCTATGTTTACGAAACTTAGTTTTGCTGGATACAAAACTCTTGGCTGACAGCTATTACGTTTATGAAGGTTAAAGATGGGACTCTAATCCCTTCTGGCATGTAAGGTTTCTGTTGAGTAGTCTGCTGTTACTCTGATAGATTTTGCTTTATAGCTTACCTGATGCTTTTGTCTCACTGCTCTTAGAATTCTTTTATTCATGTTGGCTTTAGACAGCCTGATAACTATACTCCTTGTTGATGAGCTTTTTTGCAATGACTCTCACAGGAGTTCTTTGAACTTCTTGTATCTGAATATCTAAATCTCTAGCAAGGCCAGGGAAGTTTTCCTCAATTATTACCTGAAATAAGTTTTTCAAACTTTTTGCTTTCTCTTCTCCCTCAGGACCATCAATTATTCTAAGGTTTGGCTCTTTTACATAATCAGTTTATTTTGTTTATTTATTTTTCTTATTTCTGCCTGATTCAGTCAATTAAAAAGCCTTGTCTTCAAGCTCTGAAATTCCTTCTTCTATTTGCTATAGTCTATTGTTGAAACTGTCCACTGCGTTTTGTAATTCTCTAAGTATGCCTTTGATTTCCAGAAGTTCTGATTGGATTTTCTTTAAGATATCTATTTTATAATTTTTTTCATTCATAACTTGAGTTATTTTTTAAATTTTATTATATTGTTTTTTCACCTTTCTCTGCTATCTCCTTGAGCAGCTTAATAATCAATCTTTTAAATTCTTTATCTGGTATTTCAAAGATTTCATCTTGGCTTGGATCCATTGCTGGGGGGCTAGTGTGATCTTTTGGGGGATACTGGAGAACCCTATTGTGTCATATTACTAGAATCATTGCTCTGATTCCTTCTCATTTGGGTATACTCTTTCTTCTAATTATTCTTGAATTTATTTTGTATTTGACTGTGTGGTTTTCTTAATTTTGTTTTACCCCCTTAAGGATATAGTTTATCGTAGCCTAAATCAGCTCTTGGTGCTATGGGGTGAAGAAATCAGAGTTACTGGTTATAGAGAGTCTTTTTATGATTGCTTTCTCAGATGCTGGTTGTAATAGCAATGTACTCTGTGTGTGAGCAAGTTCACTGTCTCTTACAAGATTGGAATGGCAGAGGTCTCTTGAAGCTTATCTCATTTCCCCATGGTGTGCACTTTTGCATTTATTTATTTTCCCCATTAGTTTATTTACTGGATTGAATAGTTCACGCTTCAGGCCAATAGGGGAGGTGTCCATGGGTAAAAACTGGCTTTGGCTAAAGCAGGTGATTAAATGCAATACCCAGTGGTGGGTAGAGGTCCCAGCCTTGTCAGAGGTGGCTGGGGAGGCTTTCAGTGAAACACACTTATCTTATCAGAGGGAAGGGCTGGAGTCACTCCAGCTCTCATGCCAGGCCAGCAGGAAAGTGATCTACCTCCCAGACACACTTCTGACCCAATGTTCTGGCCTTTCAGATCAGATGGGCACCTCTTTTAATCTGCAGGAATGTTGATGTTCCAAGTAGAGAGGAATTGTTACTCTACTTCTCATGAAAACCTGAACCTGGAATGTGCTCCTCCTCTGGGGATGCAGTCACCCTGAAGTGTTCCAGAAAGGCTGTATATAGACAGGTGCACTCATGCCAGGATCTCATGGGAAAAACTCCAGCTGTTTTCAGAGGCGGATGAGAAGGAAAAGAAATCCCCTTCTCCAAGATCCTTCATGAGCACCAGGGCTGCCTGACTGTTGCCTGTAGACTTTTCCTGGTGGGCCCAGGACTTCAACTGTGCCGCTGTGGAAAGAAACTTCCTATCAGTGGAAAGATCTGGGACTCAATGCCTGCTGTCTAGGCTGTTTTGTCCCATGGGGTGTTCCCTTGATGTAGTGCACTCCTCCTCCTAGGAGTTGGAGTCCCTCAGACCCAGAATACTGTGAATATTGTTGCTCCTCTGGGTCTAGTCACTCAGTGGGGCTGACATACTCCAGAGTCATGCTGGGGAGTGACTGCAAGGAATCCAGTGATGTTCCCTGTCCTCAACTCTCCCAGCAGCAGATACCAGTACCAGCTCTGATGGGGGTGGTAGAAGAGTGACGTTGACTGTGTGAGATTTCTTGGTTGTAGATAGTCTTAGTTTGTTGGCTTTCTCAAATACTGGTTGTAGTAGTAATGAACTGGTCACATGAATAGACTCAAGACCCCCTGCTTAGCCAGAGTGGTGCAGACCATGGTGATAGATGGGGTCATGCACAAGCTTTCTCCTTTCTGGGCACAGTGTTATTCTACCTGGAGATTCTGTAATGGACTATGTCAGTTGGCCTCTGGCCAGGAGGTGGTGCTTACAAAACAGCACCAGCTGCAGTAGTAGCAATGGGATTTGTGCTTGCCTTATGTTACCCAGGGTAGGTACTCTAGTTCTCAGGTGCTGGGCAGAACCATAAAGCTCCTGAAAGTTTCTGTCCTTTATGATTTGCTACCAGGGCATGTGGAGGGGCGAAGCCAGATGGGGGCTCGGTCAGGCAGTTCAGCACTCTGGCTCTGGATGTAGGGGCAAGCAGTGGCCCCTGTGGGAGTCAGGGGGGCAGTTCTTTGGCCACAGGGGTAAAGTTCCAGAAAAAAGTGTAGCTGTCTCTGCTACACAGAAGAGTTTGCGTAGGGAATGGGGAATAGCCAGCACAGTAAGCCCCACCTTGCTTCCATGCACTTGGCAAGGTAAGTCTAACACCTGCAGTGTTCCGCTAGCAGCAGTGAGCTGAGTTCCATGCCATCTATGCTCAGAACCCAAAACTGTCCCAGGCCATCATAAGACTTCCCCACAGAAATAGCAACTATGGCTTTCAGGCCATCCCCTCCGAGTCTGCCCTGCAAAGCCAGGGCACCCAGCTCTTGTGCTTGCGGCTGCAGCACACTTCACACTCACCCCTGGTTCTGTCCAAGCCCCACTGGAGCTTATGTTGTGAAATTCAGCTGGGAGCTTCTTTCAACCTGTGACCACTGCATGAATTAGGTAGCCAACTGCTGCAAGGTCACCCGTGAGGTGGACGAAGGAATGGTTTCCCTCGGTCCATAATGGAGACTGGAAATACAGCTACTGCTTCTGCTCCTACTTTTACATTCCTCACCACTCCCTAAGTCAGTTCCAGCACTGCGTAAGGTTAAGGTCTTCCACCATGGCCTGGATTTCCAGGTTTCCCCGTAGGCGTGTACATCCTGGAGGCAGTCTGTCTTCCTCTTACCTCTGGGAACTTACATTTTTTGCTGTAGCAAGCTGCTTTGTTCAAAAGGTCTGTGGATTTCAGTTTGTTAAGTTCCTGCATTGCGTACTGGAAAAAAAAATTTCACATGTGAATCTCTACACACTTCTTTGTCTTTCCAAGTGGGAGAGGCACTCCAATAGTGCCTCTAATCCACCATCCTGGGGGAAAAATAAAACTTGAATGTTACAATTTTAAGATGTATTTTTACTGAAGAGTGTGTTAATGGTTTAAAACTCTAAAGGAGATACCAGAAGAAACTTCAGGAATACTACGGGCTTTTAAAATGGAATTCAGATGTTATTGTCAAGAAAGATATGTAAATTTTTGCCTATCATCCTTCTGAAGATGTCAGGTATGATTCACTACTAGAATTTTATTCATTTAGTTAGAAAATATTCATGGATGGCTTGCTTGGTGCTACATGTTGTTCTAGGTGTTGAGTATACAACATGAAATATAACACAGTCTCCACATTCAAAGAGTATGCTTAGTCTCAGTAAGAAAAATATGTAAATTAATGTAAATCTATCACAATCATTTCCCCAACTCCCTGGGACTCTGGTTATTTCTTATAGACTCAGAAAAAAAAAAGTGATACGTGTATTTAAAAGTTCCTTAATTTCTACTCTTATTCTATTTGTGAAATGGAATTTTCCTATACAAATAAATGTGGACTCTGCTGCATGAATTGAACAAAAGGGCTCATTTTCCTAAAGAACTGCTTACTTATGAAGTCTTGTGGTAATTCAGACATCTGGACAGCTGTGTTTAATCTGTACTTAGTTTAACTCTATTTGCATTCAAATTTTCTATAAAAATTCAAAATGTAAAGCATGCACACTCAGTTTCATCCTTAAAAATTTAATATTTTAATGAATCAGCCAATTTAGACATGCGAGCATATGACCTGAGCTTAACTTCCTGGGTTGCTGCATGCATTATCCTAGTTCCTGCAGGAGAAGAAACATTAAGATGGCATCTATGATTTTAACTGGGTTACTAAAATTTAGTGCTCTGGCTGAGAGTTACTTCAAGGGAGAATAGAAATATCAAGCTTACAGAGGTTTGGAACAGAAAGATCTTTTTGTACTAACAATTCTACATAATGTAATTTTTAAAGAACAGCAAAGCATGGACCCAATAAATCTTTGCTAAAAAGAAACTTTGTTAAGGATTCATAAATTGAGGCAAAGGAAAATCTCTTGAAAAAGAGCAGATGTAGTTAGAATTAGCACATTGAACTGAATGAATCATTCAACCACTCAATAAATTTCTTTAAAGTTGCTTTCTCCTGTTATAAGAGTGTCTGCTCATAGGAAGCACTTAAAAACATCCTATCTGGGGTGTTATGAAGCAGGGTCAAGCATCCCTGGGCTTCAGAGGAACAATAAAGAGGTTTGGGGCAACCAGAAAATGTATGGGATAGGGGTGACAAAATCAGAAACTGCGTATTTCTATCCAGTACCTTTGAAGGCCATAGCCTCAATTTGAATCCTTTAGTCTATTATAGACTAGGCAGAGTCTCCATAAGAAATCCAACTGTCTTATACAAACAAATGAACAAACAAAAAGCCAAAAGGAAAACAAAACAAAATAAAAAATCCTGACATTTTATCCTTTATTATAGTGAATGTTATAAATTTTCTGAATGAATTCAGAATATTGCAGGAGGTGAACACAAAGATAAACTTAGCATTTTCTCTAAATTTGTCATGCTTTCCTTTCACCTACAAGCCTTTCTCCAGATCTTCCTATGCGACACTTTCCAAAGCCCCACATCTCCTTCAGCTGGTCAATGTCTACACTGTTTTAGACTTTAGCACAATTAATACATACTCCAATTAATACACAATTAATACATACTCCAAGTAACTTTCTTAACCCACCTCCAAAGCCATCCCCCAAAGAGAAAAGAGTTTTGGCACCCCTTTTATGCACATCCTAAATATTGTATATTCACTCCATAAAAATATCTATCACAGGTTTTCCATTATACTATAAAAGGCAAAGACTACATTTTTTATGCTTCAGTAGTAGTTCCTAGCACAATACTGAATAAGTAAATCCTAAAATAGCCAATCTTACCTAATCTAGGGCCCTGTCTATAAAAAACAAGTGTTTATTTATGTAATGATTGATTCAGTTATCTATCAACTAAATTGAGCTGTTATGCCACACTAAAACTGACGTAATCAGAATACTTGTATAATAGTATAATTTCATTTATAAACGTATTCTTCTCTTCACAAATATTTACTGAGTTCTTACGTGTCAGGCACTGTATTAACTGCTGGACATACACTACAGGAAAAAACAGATATGGTCCCCTGTTCTTGAAAAAAGTGAATGGGACATTTTATTATTGTATATTCACTTGACCTGAGCTTGACTCTTGAAAAAATAGATCCTATCCAGAAGTAGAATAACCAAACATGCTAATTTTTGAATTTAATAGGCCTACATCTAATATTGATGGAATAAGAAAGAATGTCTGTAGATTTGATATGCCTGACCTATCAAATTTGGTTTATTTTAAAATGATTCTGAATTTACACAACTTACTAGTGAGGCAACTCACCAGTGATAATGTGTGTGTGTTTGTGTGTGTATATATATACTTTTAACTTGACATTAGGTTAAAAGTGGAAAAGGGGATAGAGCTAGGAAATTTCAGGAAGCAAACTGGCATGTTTTTAATACTATGTGGAAAACAAAAGGGAAATACTGTGAAGCTAGAAAAGCTATCTGAAGCCACACCTATTTCTAAAAGTTTAGGAAAACGAAGAATAACATATCAGATCTAATCTTATACGTAGTTATAACAAGAAAAATAGAATTATTAATAAGAACAACATAACATTTCTACAGATAATGACAACACACCAGAAGACATGCCCATGAACAAAACAAAAGAAGCTAAAAGATATTGGGAAAATGATGCAAGTCATGAGAAAAGAGTTTAAATAAGAATTTTTTTAGAAACAGAAATGACTTGGAAACACAGAAACTTTTAAAACTTGGAAACCATTAGAAACTTTTAAAAATCATTAAAACCAAAACTGGAAAAACATAAAAATGAACCAATAATAAATAATGCCTTCAGAACAATATGAAGATTGAAATATTTTAAAGATGAAAGAGATTAAAAGATTAAAATGATGTAGTGTATGTGTGTGTCTTTGTGTGTTTGTCTATGTAGTTTTTGTGTGTGTCTTTGTGTGTGTGTGTATATGTGTGTATATATAAAGAGAAAGTTGAAAAATTCCTATCACCTAGTGACATCATAGTGGTCATACTCACATGTTTATGGTGAGTAAACAAACCTAGCGCGTTGTTCTCATAGGAGATGACAGTTCCGTGCTTGTTATTGCCCCTGAAGACCTTCCAGTGGGACAAGATGTGGAAGTGGAAGATACCGATATTGATGATTCTGACCCTCTGTAGGCATAGGATAATGTGTGTGTTTGTGTCTTATTCTTCTTTAACAAAAGCAATTAACAAGAAAGTAAATGTACTTAAAAATAGAAAAACCTTATAGAATAAGTACATAAACAAAAAATATTTTTGTAGAGCTATAAAATGTATTTTTATTTTAATGTACATGTTGTAAAAGAATAAGAAAGCTTAAAAATTTAGAAGTTTATAAAAGAAAAAAGCTACATAAGTGCAGGTTAATTTATTATTGAAGAGAAATGTTTTATAAATTTACTGTAGCCTAAGTGTACAATGTTTATAAAGTCTAGAGTAGTATACAGCAATGTTCCAGGCCTTTACGTTTACTCACCAGTCACTCACTCACTCACCCATAGCAACTGCTAGTCCTGTAAACTACTATTCATAAATACTTCATACAAGTGTCCCATTTTTTATTTTTTATGCCATATTTTTACTGTACCTGTTAGTCCAAACTGCACCATTTTGTAAGCTTCCTGCTATTTTGCAGACCTTGGTCAAAATGAAACATTTCACAGGGGTTCGGGCAGTGAGAAACATCCTGCCTAACCACCTGACCACAAGGCAGACAAAGACCCAACCAAGGAAACATCTCTATCATATTCTGCTTGGAGAAAATGCAAGGAACACCACATTCCACTGGAACAAGGGCCAAAACTGCCTTATTACGGAACATCTTATCAATATCCTGCTGGGCAGCAGGCCATTTCTCCCCAAGCCCCTCCTGCCCAGGCCTGTGACTTGCTCCAGCCTGTAAGCAGCAGTGGATTCTGGCATTAAGCTGGTCCCCAACTTTCACAGTGTCTGCAATATACCTGTGTTGCTGTTTGTACCTCCTCCTCTCTGTGTGTCTTTCTTTAACCCTAGCCTTCCCTTCAAAACCTAACAGTACCTTTTCCATGTTTAGATATGTTTAGATACACAAATACCTACTATTGTGTTCCAATTGCCTGTAGTTTTCAGTATAGTAGCTTGCTCTACAGTTTTATAGCCTAGGAACAATAGGTTGTACCATTTGGCCTAGGTGTATTATGGGCTGTACCATCTAGGTTTGTATAAATACCCTCTACAATGTTGATACAATGACAAAATTGTCTAATGATACTTTTCTCAGAATGTATCTTCTTTGTTAAATGATACATGACTGTTTATATACACACACGTGTGTATATACATACACATAAATATTAGTGGGGAAAGTATATCCAACTTAGGAATAACGGAAATCCCTGAAGATAAAAACAAAAGCAAATAAACCAAACTAATATTGAAAGCTATAATTTAAGAGAACATTTCTGAATTTTAAAGAATGACTTGTAACTTTTTAATGAAAAAATACACTACATACTTGGGAATATAACTTAAAGTGAATAAAACCAAGACATAGTCTATAAAATTACTGGATAATTTATAAAAATATAAATAAATAGAAAATTCTTTTAGATATCAAAGGAGCTCTTTGCTTTTGCAAAAAGCTCAAGTGACTCATAAGGGAAATAAAATTAGCTTGTCATCAGACTTTTCAACAGCAATTTTTCTATGCCAGACTAAATTAGAATATATTTAAGATACTAAATATGGACAAAAAAATGCAGAAAAATAATTTTATGTCTAGCAAAACTGACTTTCAATTATAATGGACACAGACAAACTTTTATCATCATGCAAGAACTCAAGGAATATTTTTCTCAAGAATCCTGAAGCATTTCCTAAGAAAAAAGCTTCAGACAATCAAAACGAGTACAGTCACCTACGTAAAAACTTGTGGTGCAGTTACTTATAAAGACAAAATGAGTGTAAAAAAGGAAGGCGTGTAATAATGGCTATATGATCCAAAAATATAGTATAGTTCAACCATTTTAATGGTTAGAGAATATAAAATGTATTTTATTAAATTTTACAAGTTCAACTTTTTCAGTAAGCTTATCAGTGATTGTAGTATTAGTACTATCATTCTGAAATACTTGTGTGTGAAATGTATTATAATGCAAGTCATTCATTACAAGAAACTCAAGTTCCTTTCATCATATGTTCTTGAAAACCAGAATTCCTGGTTGGAAGAATGGAGATACAGATGTAATACAAAAGAAGTAGAAGAAGTTAAGCAAAAAATGTGATAGTCCTGAATTTGATTTGGAAATATCAGTTTA
The DNA here is from genome assembly GCF_009828535.3 of Hylobates moloch. Lineage (NCBI taxonomy): Eukaryota > Metazoa > Chordata > Mammalia > Primates > Hylobatidae > Hylobates > Hylobates moloch. Next base: position 177,317,881 of record NW_026652276.1, on the reverse strand, counting down.
AACTCATGAGATTATTCTTAATATTATATATTACATATGTTTGTGTATGTGTGTGCATGTGTGTACCCCATGATTTCCATCTTGACTATTCAATCAAACACTAATCTCAATACTGTTGTGAATGGATTTGTAGATGTAATTAACATCCCCCAAATATGGAATGTATCCTGGTTAGCTGGCTGAATCACAGGGGCACTTTAAGAGCAGAGAATTTTCCTCTGTGGGTTGTAAAAGAGGTTAGAGTTTCAAAGCACGAGGGAGATCTGGCATACAGTGCCTGCTTGAAGGTGGAGGGGATGCGTATACAAAGAACTAGAACAAGGTCTCTAGTATCTGAGAGTGACCACCAGTCAAAAGCCAGCAAGGAAATGAGGACATCAGCCTGATAGCTTGAATCTGTCAACAACCCGAATAACCTTGAAAGTAAATTCTTATCTAGAACCTCCAGATAAGAATGCAATTCATCTAATACTTTCATTTCAGCCTTATAAGACCCTAAGAGAACCCAGGCATGCATGCTGAACGTCTGCACTACAGAACTGTGAGAGAATTAGTGCACATTCTTTTAAGTCTTGACATTTGTGATATTTGTTACGTCACAATACAAAAACAACACAGTCTTGAAATATTTTTGTTATACTAGATAGCAAGGAAGCCATCAGAATACTAGAGTCATATTGAAAAGACTCAAGCTTCTATTTGAATGCCAATTTTTCCTGGCCAAAGACAGGACCACCTGAGCTTTAATAAAAATGTTTGAAATGGATAAATCCAGAAAATATGTTTAATCTCATATGGTCATCACAATATTAAATAAATGCTCACATGGGGTGAAGAAAGGGAAACAACTGATCTTTAAAAGTAGTAAATAAAAGAGGACATTTACTACGTGTCTCTTCTCTATATTTGAACTCTAAATAAGGAGTAGATGAGGAAAAGTGTCCCTTTATAGAGGTTTTCAATCTAATACATTATAAGAAATAATGGCATTAGAATATCACCATTTTGCTGCTTCTCAATGGATCCATGCATTGAACATCAACACCTACTAATATCATGAAAAAAGTGACACCCAGAAATAATGTTCGTGATAAAAGAATATAATACCATCTACAGTCTAATCAAATAGATAGAATTTGAGTCCAGTCAAGTCTTTGGATCTAGCTGCCAATTGTCAGAAAACATAAAGGACACATCAACATGATGAACTATAGTATGAGGTTTAAATCTCTAAAATCTAGTCTGTGGGAAATTCTAAGATCAATTGGCCTAAGTTCTTCAGGATGCAAATTGTAAGCAAATGAAAGGGATAAAGAGAGAAGCTGAAGGTTAAAAAGCAAAAAAGAGACATTATCAAATGTTCAGTTTAGTTGTTTTAGCAAGACTAAACTATGTTATCTAAGGACACAAGCTAGACTAATAAGGCTAAAAGGCAGCAAAGAAGTGACTTCTCAGAAAAACAGGTTAGTGGTTTCTTTCTGAGGAGGGAAGCAGTTGTGATTGTGTTGGGCCACAAGGACAGGCTTGCTGTCAAAATTTTATTTTGATTTGTTTGCTAATTACAAGGATGTTTGCTTTATAATAATCCATTCAACTATGTATTTCCTTATTTCATTGTGTTTTTATATATGTGTTATTTTATAACCAAATGAATTTAAAAGACAGAGAGAATCTACCCAGCATCTCTTTCATTTTCACCTGGGTATACGTGTTTTCATTATCACTACGGGTATTGCTGCATTTGCATTGTGCCACATCCCTTTGGATTACATTAATAATTAAGAAAATACTCAATATTTTCTGTGTGCATCCAACTGTGCAATATGGTAATAACCTCAATTTTAGATTTCTTGCTGATGTTGATATAATTATAACTCACCTATCCTTTTCCATATTAACTTACATATACTAAATGTAGATATTTTTATGTCTATGGAGTTTTGTTAAACAGGATGGTATCTTATACTATCTGTTTTTCTCCAAATTTCTCTGAGTAAAACAACCAAGACAACCTGGGACTTCTCCAATCACACTGCTTTCCTCTATAATTGAGCCAGTTTTCTTAAGTCCTTTCCAAGCTAATAACCAAATCTCCAGGCCTGGCTCAAGAGCAGGCTACAAACTTCAACTTGAGGATTGGGGAGCATTCCTTGATTCTTCTGCAATCTGAGCAACTCATTTCATCTAGCCTAGTAGTGGCTTCTTTGAATAAGGTTCAGTGCAATGATTCTCAGTGCTGGCAGTTCATTAAAGCCAACTGGAGGCACTTTAAAAAAATATCCACTGATCCTCCCCCAGACCAATTAAATAATAATATCTGTGGGTGCTAATTTGTATTTTTTTCCAAAGATCCTCAAGGGGTTTAATGTGCAGTATGATTGTCAACTACAAGACAAATGAGTTGTAAGAAACTTTTATTAACATGTCTAATTCTTCTGTGATGTGAATAATAAATGAGTGAATAAAAGGAACAAACTATTCTATAATTTATCTGTGCTAACGTTTTGCCTGTTAGTTATTCTTAAAGGATGGCATCTATTAATATCCCAATATATGTTAAGATGAAAGAGGAGAATAAGAAAATGAGAGAGAAGCATTGTTTTGTGGTTAGGATTAAGTTTGAATTACTGCCAGGACAGAAAAGCCTCTGGAAATCTTACATATTTTATAGCAACACAATTAAATTTACATATTCTCTACTATAATGAAGGTTTAAAAATATCTTATTTTCTATTGTGTCATTCATTTATGGTCATGGTAACATATTAATAATGCAAAATAAGTGTCATGTGGTAAGTTTATGTGGTTTTTTGTTGTTTTTATTGTTCATTTCAAGCAGTTGCATTAGAGAAAATAAAGATTTGATTCAGAATGCTGACCAGGAAATTTACATCTCCCCGTGGTAATTTGAAATAAATAAATTGAACAAAAGACAGATCACCTAAGATTATTTCATTTGAAAATAACACGTTTCTGATTAAAAGTGGCTTAAACAATGAGAGTTTAATATGTGACATAACAAGAAATTCAGAATAGGTTGTTATAGACATGATTCAGTGATGTCAGTCTCATTGGCCTGGCTTCTCTTAATACTCACTTAATACCTATAAGCACCAAAGCACCAAGCACTATAACTTACACACACAAAAACAAAACAATGCAAAGGAAGAAGGAAAGAGATTTTCTCCTTATTTATGTCTTTGTATCACAGAAGAAATATTCCAGGAAAATTTTCAATTTCCCTTTTCCATATTGGGCTTGAAGGTAGAGAAAAATGAATCTCTGCATTTTCAGCCTTATTATTTCCTTCTAGCAGCAAAGAAATAATATGGTTGGAAATAGTGTTTATTAGGTGACTAGGGGAATCTAGGACAATAGTTCTTTGTCTACGATACAGATCTTTTGTTGCCAAATGGCATAAATCGAGTGAACATTTTTCTGAAAGATATAAAAATAAAAGACACAAAATTTCAAGTAAAGCATGCAGTGTGATGAGTCTCTCTGCCTATATTCACCAGTGTTTCTCAAACTTCAATGTGCACAAAATACACATGGGCATTTGTTAATTGACCCAGACTGAAAGATAGTAGGCGGAGCTCAGTATAGGGTTGAGCTCAGTTAAGGACAGGAATCAGATGGTTCACATTTTAAGAAACATTATATACTAAATATTAATGATCCCAAAATAATTATCTTGAAGTCTTACCTATTTATCAAGCTGGTGAAAATCTCCAGAACCAAGTTTATTCTAGCCCACTTGCATTTGTTAGTTAGCCCCTGAAGAGATTTTTCCTTGCTGTTGGACCTTGCCCATAGTTAATGTGCCTCATCACAGAGACTCAGCCATCCTTACTCTGCAAAATCTCTGAAGATTGGCCACAGGCCCCTGGATGCTTCCCATCTGATGTCCATTATAAACAAAATGTCCACTGCCTCACTCTCTCACTAGTTTTAATTAATTAAAAACTCCCCAGTCATCAGGAAGTCATATGCTCAGCATGCCGCTGTCACAGGACAACTTATCAAATTACCCTCTTCCTTAGGAGAGTTAATTCACCATATTGCTAAATTATTTCCTGTCTTTGTTTCAAATGCCAAGATTTTTTTTCCCTATTCTGCCTGACTTAGGATAAGTAAAGTGTCTTAAATCTTTTCTACTTAATAGCATAATCCATGAAACACAGCCAATTATTTTTGATATTTTAAAGAAACACAATTTTCTAATAACCAAATAAATTTATATCACTGGTTTATGACATGATTTGGCAAAGATGCCATAAATAAATCCAATCAATTTCTTATCATTATGGCCCATAAACACTATTTCCATTATTTCTATTTCGATGTCAGCTGTTTTTACCTTTATGTCTGTCATCCCAAATCCTGATCATACGTTGCCTATGCTATTCATCCACTATTCAACTGGTAGTAAATGTAAATAAAAGTAAGTAATTTCATGCCTCACACTCACTCTTCAAAATAAGAGTGATCAGAAAGAAAACTTGATTTAATTTTACAAACCCAAAAAGAGTAATATTTTATGGATTCTAATGATTCGTGGTGCCACACTGCCTTATGCTAGTGGCCATCATAGTACTTACAACACTATATTACCCTTTTTGATTTTCACTCTCCTCTGATCAAAACTAACAAAAATGAAAGCAGCAACTGGCATCATTCACTTCTGTATCTCAATGCATAGCACATTGTCTGCCACCCGAAGTCATTTTCTCAGCAAGTCATCTCCTTCCATCTATTTTTTCGCAATGCAGATATATCATAGAACATAATATTACAAATATTACCGACTCACCTGTTTTAGTTCTATTCTGACTCATACAAAGAAATAATTATTTTACAGAAATAATCCAATATTAAGAAGACACAAAGTTCAATTTTATCTGATTGATTTTATTTATTGCTGAACTATGCAAGTTGATTTAATGTTCAAAAACCAGTTTCCTAAGATTAGCTCAGTAATAAATCTAAAACTATCCAATTCAGGTGAGCTGCTTCTAGTTTTGAAGAGTCTTGAATTTGTCAGCATAGGATTTTCTTAAATTATATATTCATAATTAAATTTAGTATTACCCTTTGGCTGATGACCAAGAAATTGAAGTAATATTCAGCTATGAGAATGCTATGAATCTCTGCCAGTAGTTTTCAAATTGTATTTCATAGCCCATTCACAGAATGTTTAACAGTGGGAAATATAAGGTTAAATTATCAAATATGTGAAGTACGTTTTGGTTAAGTAAAAATTAAACACTTAAAAAATAACTGCAGGACTTCTTAGCTAAAAACTTGTTAATGTGGATTTTAAAATGCTAATGTAGGTATGAGTATGTGGGTGTGTAGGGGTAATATTCTAGTGTGAAAACTATCTAGGTGATTTTGATCAGGAACTGTATTTTGTTCCATTTTACTTCAAAAAATCATTTTCCACTGTTCTACTAAAAATAGAAAAATGTCCTTTGCTACTAAAATGTGGTCTGAGAAGAGACAATAGCCTTGAAGCTAGGGTACAGGCAAGTTCTTCTCAGCTGTGAATGCACAGTGCATGTGGATACACAGGATGGATAGCTGGAAGCTTCCTGTTAATAATTCTGTGGTATCAGGGTTATGAGCAAGATCGGAGCTGGTTCACATCAGGAAAGATGGGATCTTTTGATCTAGACAGGGACAGTAAATGAGGCAGAAATTTGGAAAATGCCAGGATTCCAATAGCAGTGTTTAGGAGTGGGGAGGCTAATAAAGAGTATGATTATGCACTTAATATACGGAATTCCAATGAGATGAGGTTTTCGTGACTTAGAGGAAAACAACTGAAGCCATGTGAGACTTCCTTCTGGGTCTTAGAGGCAACCAGTGAGGATGAAAGGCATTAGAGAGCAGTTGCCAAGTTTGTCAAGTTAACTGAAATATTCTGAATTATAGATCTTTAACTTACCTCTTCTGTGTGCACATAATTTGTAGTTGGGATTCCTTTATACCAGAATTTATCAAAGGTATAAAATCCTTTATACCAGAATTTATCAAATCATTTGTCAGTGAAATAATTGTTTAGATGCTTATCTCTTACCTACAACTGTAAAATTAAAAGCTCTATGAAGAGGCTAGAAAATATGCTTTAAACAGCAAATACTCCACGTGGCTTTATGCCTACTAAAGTCTTGTAAGAGCCATTTTATATTAAAAACGTAAAAATTCCTTAAGGTGGATTAATGCATGTACCAATTTGTAATGAAGTGTATACGTGGGGGTGAGAGGGTTTGCATGGGGCTGAGAGAAGTGCTAAAGGAAGAAAGAACCAGATTTTCTGGGAATTGGTTTGAAAATAATCACAGTGTATCTGTTTCCCAAGTTTGGAGCATGCGGTAATGAGATAGCACAATGAAGAAAAGTTATACGACCAAGTAGTGGTGACTTTGAGATGTCATATGTTTATAGGCACTTGATGGCTCTGGTTCTCCACATATGCCTTTCTGTTTTCCTCCCAGATTTGTCTTGTTATGGTGACAGTTTTCAAAAGCCATTATGAAAAATAGACTGAAACACATAAAACATGTATTTAAATTTGACCAATTCCTAATAGATTAAAATTGGTATTTTAAAAGTGTGGTATCTTTTTAGAGGTGCAAATATCTCATGATTCTTTATTTTGGATTTTTGTCACCACCAATCACTCTCAAACCAATATATAAGTTTAACTTAAACTCTACCCATCAGGTTAAGAAATATGAATAATCTCACAGTTTGTCTAGTTGTTTATCTTTAGTGCAAATTATTCTTGGAACATCTTTCTTGGAACTTTAAATGCAGACAATACGTAGGAAAGTCTTTCTACTCCATTAAAATTTGCCACCAATTTTAAGTGTATCCGTTAAAGAGAATGTGAGATAAACGTGATTTTTTTGGATAGGAGACCGCTTTCGACATACACCTGATTTCACTGAGCCTAATAATATCTTTCTGTTTTAACATTAAGGTTTTAATTAATGGCTAACCAGGCCATTAAAAATAATGGATATTACTTTCTAGGTTATATTGCTCATTATATTTACTTCTCAGGAGATTTTTACAACCAGAAGAAAAAAAACCCATAGATTTTAAATACAGCCACATAAACAGCAAGTGCTTATGTATTAATATGTGTTATTTCTGCAAAATTTTACATCCAAGTAAGTATCCTTATGGGTGCTTATCCTCTTAAATGATTCATCAATAATCAAGAGGTAGAAAATGCAAGAATGAAAATATTGACCTCACTTCTCATTATTCTGTTCCTCTTCCTGAAGAAAACAACATCTGTTTTTAAATCTTTCCAGAGATACTTTTATATGTTTTTTAATTTTTTCCAGAAAATATATATATAAATTAAATACAAATGCATATATATTTTCCCCTTTATCAAACAAATGATTATATGTACTGTTCTGAATGTTGTCATTCTGAAATCCAGTCTCTCTTCAGCCAACTTTAAATAATGTTTAAACAAACTTAACCAATACAATTTAATTCCAGAGCAAGCATATAAGATTTATAAATAAAAAGTAATGCGTAGAGAAATATCATGCCATAAAATTAATTTCATTGATATTTGTAAGTTACTTATATGGTAATAACAACTTCTCCTAACTTACTCTGACTCACTGACAATTTTTAAGAGAAGTGCTCAAACTTATGAAAACTCTTTCCTTATGTGAGTTTAAAAGTAAAATTCTGAATAATGTTATTATTCTATTACAGAATTATCTCTTGTCTGCTTCCTGTTGATCAGCCTTATCTTGGAGCAAATAATTTCAGAATGTATCAATTGGCCTGAACCATCTTACAGTTGAAAAGACAAGCCATTTTATGTTAGTGAAACAGGCCCAACCTACTCTCAGATAGCATACAACAAATTTAAGATTGCTACCAGACTAGTAACCTAAAGCTTCTTTCTTTGTCTTTAATACACAGTAAATTATTCAATAAGCACAAATGAATACATTTATATTCAACTTTTAAAAATAATCAGTTGAATTTTTACATTGTAGCAAGAAATATTAACCTAAAAAGACGAGACTGTTTTATGAAATAAAAATCTTGCTGCTACTCAAATATCATTGTAACTCATTGTCATATATACTTGGATCTGTTTATTTTATCTTATCTCACAAAGGGAGTTTTGCTGCTTCATAGCAGTAATCTTCCTATTTCCTTCATTATATCTACAGACCTACTTGAGCCTATATGAGTATTCTATTACAACCAGAAAATTATTCTCACTCTATCAAATGTGAATCTCTTCAGATGCCTCTGGGTCTCTTCCAATTAAATTTCTCTACTCCTCTGCCATAGCCTCTATCCTGTGACATTAGACTCTCCCTGTTCACTGGCTTAGCCTACCAACATACTTCCATATTTTAAAGAGTGCCAAAAAAAAAAAAAAAAAAACCAAAAAAAAACTTCCCCCGCCCCTCCAACCAAAATATTATACCTCAATCCAGCAATTTCCCAATTCTTCTTATGTACTTTATAGTAAAACTTGGTACTTGGCTCCCTTCTCTGATCTCATCTACTTTCACTCTTTCCCCTGGAAGAGCATACCTGTTTTCTTTCTGCTGTAAACTTCAGCATACCTGTTTTATTTCTGTTGAGTTCACTACCACTTTTTCCCCCATAGAATCTTGCCCTCCCCAGAATATTCTTTCTTCAGCTGTTTGCAAAGTCTCATCTTTAAGATCTTTCCACAGAGATTATCCTTCCTTAAGTACCCTATTTAAATGACTTGCACCCCCCCTTCCTGTTAACATATATTCATACCCTGCCAATTGCCAACTCTCAAATTTTAGAGGTACAAATATCCTCATGATTCTTTATTTTGGATTTTTGTCACCACCAATCACTCTCAAACCAATATATAAGTTTAACTTAAACTCTACCCATCAGGTTAAGCAATCTGAATAATCTCACAGTTTGTCTAGTTCTTACTTGTTTTTCTTACTTGTTTATATCTTCCCTTCCCCAACATCCATGTTGTTACAAATCACAGAATTTCAATCTTTTTTATGACTGAATAGTATTCCATTGTGTGTGTGTGTATATATATATATGTGATATAAGATTATGTCATCAGCAAACAAAGGCAATTTAATTTCCTCCTTTCCAATTTGGATGCCTTTTATTCCCTTCTAGAATGTAAACTCTGTGAAAGTAAGTTCCCCCACTTGCACAGTACCTAGGACATACTAGTCATCCCCAATAAATATTTGATAAATGAATAGATTGCTGGTCTAGATCCCAGGTGCTATGTACAGATATTGGGGAGAGGAAGACTTTGGCTTTTTCTGTACACAGAAAAATATATATTTACTGTTTATATATATTTACACATACATCATGTACATATGATACCTAGGAAACATGGAGATGCACTTACAATCAAATGGAGAAACTGATATAACTATAGTTTCTATTCCAAGTGCTGTTCTGTGAATTCAAGATGACTTCTGTGGCTTCATGAGTCCAGAAATGAACAGAACTGAAGTTCATTTTTTGTTTGTTTTGCTTTGTGTTTGTTTGCTTGCTCTTTATAAGTCGTGGAAAATATCTAGGCAAGAATAGTCAGAAGCTAGCAGAAGAAGTTTGTAAGAAGTATTTTAAGGCTCTGGAGACAAAAGCATAGTTGTAATTAGGGAAGAAAAACTTTGAAACCTTGAGGTCTGTAAAAATATCTGTAATCAGTCATGGGTAGGAAATAGCTGGCAATATCCAGTGGCTCTGCACCCAGAAGAAGTGAACATGTGAGAGCCAGAATAGACAAGGAAAAAAAATGAGGTGAATATTGAAGAGTGATCACAGTTGACAGAGTGGTTCTAAATATACATGGGAAACTCTGTAAGCAACTCATAGAAACAATGGGCTGACACTTTGAGTTGAACTAATTTCCAGCAATCAAACTGGCATGGGTTAAAGTTCCCATAATTTATTCATTAAAAATTAAATATGAATACATGTATATGTATATAGAGTATGACCTAATACTCTCAAAATGAAAACTCTATGACATCTGGGGTACACTGGTTAGGATCATTGCATTTCTGCTATGTTTGACACAAATCTCAACAGAAGCATTTTCTCATATTAAATTTCCCAAATATTCAGAAGATAATAACAGATAGAAAATACTTAGAATCTATATAGAGCTTCCCTAATTCGATTTGGTAGTATTTCCAATTGCATCAACAGTGAGTTGTCTTTATTAAATTTTAATATGCTCTAAATAAATTGTATCACAATGACTGTTTTTCTTTTCAAAAATCAACAAATACAGTATTTGGAGTAAATGTCACATTCTACGTGATAAAAATGTAGAACATGACATTTTGAAGTACATGTACATTGTCAAATGGTTAATCTTGCTAATTAACAAATGTGTAACCTTACACAGTTATAGTTTTTGTGGTAAGAGCACATAATATTCACTGTCTTTACATTTTTCAAAAATACAATGTATCATCATTAACTAAAGTCTTCCTGCTGTAGAATAGATCTCTTGAAATGTATTCCTCTTCTCTAACTGCAATTATGTATCCTTTGACCAACATCTTTCCAACTCTCCATCCCTTAACCACTCCAGCCTCTGATAACCACCATTCTACTCTCTACTTCTATGTGTTTAACATTTATAGATTCCATATGAATGAGATAATGCAGTATATGTTTTTCTGTTCCTGGCTTATTTCATTCAATGTAATGTCCTCCAGGTTCATTCATATTGTTACAAATGACAGGATTTCAATCTTTTTTATAACTGAATAGTATTTCATTGTGTGTGTATGTGTGTGTGTGTGTGTGTGTGTGTGTGTCTGTGTGTGTGTATATATATAAAGATTATTTCATCAGCAAACAAAGACAATTTAATTTCCTCCTTTCCAATTTGGATGCCTTTTATTTCATTCTCTTTGTTGTTGCTCTAAAAAGGATTCTCAGTAAGATGTTGAATAGAAGTGTTGCCACTGGGCATCCTTGTCTAGTTTGAGATCTTAGAGGAAAACTTTCAACTCTTCTCCATTCAGTATAATGTTAGTTGTAGTTTTGTCATATCCAGCCTTTATTGTGTTGAGGTATATTCTTTCTACACCTCATTTTTGAGAATTTTTATCATAAAGAAATGGGAATTTTGTTGATTTTTTTCTGCATCTATTCAAATGATCATATGGTGTTTGTTCTTCATTCTGTTAATTTTATGTAGCATGCTGTTTTGATTTGCATATGGTGAACCCATCCTTGCATTCCTGGTATGAATACCACTTAATCATGGTGAAAGATCTTTTTTAATGTGTTGTTGAATTTGGCTTGCTAGTATTTTGTTAACAGTTTTTTCATCTATGTTCATCACACCTGTAGTTTTCTTTTTTTGGTGTTACCAATAATAGTTTTTCTGGGAGTAAGGAAGAATCTGGCATGACAAAATAATTGAAAAAAACAGATATGTATAAATATAAATTTCATATTCCTTGAAAAATTGGAGAACTATAGTTTGAACTATATAAACCTTATAATATTTAGCAAAAGTATGATACATAGAACAAAGTAAACATCATATACTTCACATAGAACAAAGTAAACATCATATACTTCAGTATAATTTTGATCAAAAATAACTTTCTGATGGAGCACATAGGACGAAACTAATTTATACCCCCAAATTTTATATTCACAATTCAAGAACAGTGCATTCCTTTGAATAAAGTAGAAAAAAAAGATGAATCAGCTTCTTTAACTGCACAACAAACAAAAACTACAGAAAAACACTCACAGGTAGGATTTTTAATTCCACTGGTTTGTAAAGGTCTACCACAGTCTAACACTAACTGTCCCTTTACTTGAAGGAGACTTAAATCATAGGCTTCTCAAAGGAAGACAATTTTGATGGTTTCAGTAAGAATATTTTTAAAGTATTGAGAAGAAGAGTAAAATATGTATTTCCAGCCATGGTGAGTTATAAAACCAATGGGTCTCTTACATCTCCTCATTTAAATTTTTGTCTAGGAAAACATGACATCCGTTTTCAGTAGTATGATTGAGAAGATATCCCTTAAAAAAGTCTAAAATAAATGAATAAAACAAAGAGATGCAAAGAGAGTGTCAGTGGTAATGGTATGTCCTATTTCTTATGCTGCGTAGTGGGGTTGGGGGGCATATATTTTACCATTATGCTTCATTTCAAATAAATAATGTTTATTTGTATATGTGAGTGTCTTTCCTTCATTCTTTATTTATAATAATTATTTTATAATAGTAAAGAAAAAATCAGGAACAATATTGCATTTATATATTACAACTAGAATTATTTATATACAGCATAAGAATCTTGTACATTAAAAGTAAAAAAAAAATACTGCAAAGAAAAATACCAATGGAGTAATAGTGACTTTCAGTTGTAGGAATGTAGATGATTGTTTTTCCTTTAAAATTTTTCTATAGCTTCAAATATTTCGTAGTGAGTCACTTTTCATAAAGCTTTTACTTATTTTATTAGAAATAATAAAAGGAATGCTGAAAAATAATATACAAATAAAAATAGAAATGAAAACTGTGTCTACACAAAATTCTTTATGTACTTATTCACAGCAGCTCTATTTGTAATAGCAAAATAAAAGGAAACAGTCTGGATGAACTTCAGTGGGTGAATGGTTGAATAAACTGTGTTATACTCAGACAGTGAAGTACTACTCAGAAATGAATATATGCAAGTAACAATCTGAACACATCTCAAGGTCATTATGATGACTGAAAATGCCAATCCCAAACTGTTACATACCATATGATTCCACTTACATAACATTCTCAAAAACAGTGATAGAAGTGGGAAGCTCATTAGTGGCTGTCAGAGTTCATGGATGACAATGGGGAGGAGGGCGAGTGTGACTGTCAGGGGTAGCATGAGGGAGACCACTGTTGTGTTTGGCTAGTTCTGTATCTTTTGTGGTGATGTTCAAATGAATTTACACATGTGATAGCATGATATATGGCTTTACACATATTGTGTCAACGTCATTTTCCTGAGTTTGATATTTTACTATGGTTATGTAAAATGTGAACATTGAAGAAAATTGGGGGAAGGGTACACAAGACCTCTTTTACTATATTTGCAATTGCTGTAAATCTATAATTATTTCAAAATTTTAAAAGCTTAAAGCTTTTTTCTGCAGATTAAAATTTGTTATCATGAGCAATTCTTTCATAATAAATAAAGTTTTATTTCTTTTGTTCTTTAAAAAAAGAAATAGCATGTAGAAACAAGTGACAGACATTGCTTTTCTTCCTTACTTCCTCCTCTGGTTGTGACTCAACACAAATGAAACAAAAGTTAATTTTCAAAACCCATCATGTACCATCAAAATGATATATAATACCATGATCAAAACTAAAATGTTGATGAAACCCTAGATGAAGACAAAATAAATGTGCTTTTGGGCAGGCATAGTGCTAAATGCAAAAGTTACATTGCTGACTAATCGTGATTTGGTTCCTGGTCTCAGAAAGCTTAAAGTATAATGAGTGCACAGAAAATAAAAAGCAAAATTGAAATCAAATGAATGCTTGAAGGAAAGAGAATTGAGAATAAATAACAGTGCAATTCTAATTTAGGAAGAGTGGTCAGAGAAACCATCTCTGGAGAGATGATATTTAAGCTGAGACTTGAAGTGGTCAGCTACACTTTGATTAAGAGGCTCTCTGGAATATTAAAAATATTTCTGCCTTCGTAGAATATGACTTTTCCACAATGCAGGAGCAAATGTACATTTGACACATGTTTCTACAGAGTATTGCTCTAACCTGCACAACTAGAAGAATTTCTGGCACACAGTACACACTTATGTGTTGAAGAAATTCCCAGGTATTAATTCAATCTGTAAGCACATCACAATCAGGTCCTTTGAGACTGGGAAAGATGATAAACTTGCAAGAAAAAAGAATTCAGATAGGACCTGCATTTCACCCTTAACATCTAAAATTTAATAATATTTGATGTGATCTCATAGAAATGCTTAAATTTATGTTTTTGAATTCTTTGCCCTGTCTAAGCTTTATTATGTTTTAAATATGATTTTATTTTTCCATCTTTTGGTCTTGTACTTCAAATATTCTCCCATAAGGGAAGATATAATGCTTACTAATGATGTGCCATTTTTTTGTGGATTTCAGTATGCTTAATCAGAAATGTTAAAGTTTTTTTTTATTTTTAATGCTACCAGGAGACATTGTCTCAAATCTAAAATATAGCCCAATAATATTAGTAAAATTAGTTTTAAAATGTGTATGCTGTGAGAAAAATTAGATGCTAGGTCTGCTAGGTTCCACCATCACCCGCCTGATTCCAGCCACCCTTTGTGACCACTTCTGAGTCACCTGGTCCTGGTACTAGAATCTAGACTGATGATAAATCACTGGGATTCAAATATGTTACTCACTCAGCTTCTGATTTAAAGTGATAGGTTCTTTCAGTTCAGCTTTAATGCTAACATTTAACAATAATGAGTCCTTGTTCTTCCTATTGCTAATGGATATTTTTCTCAGGTTTACAGTATTTCTCAGTGAAATGACAGGCCTATTGCGTAGCTCAGTTTAACATGCAGAAATACAGAACTAGATTAAAATTCAATAAGCTGTAAGTAAGTTGTGCCTCTACCTAAAGTTAATAACCTGATCACTATCTGTAATAGAATTATGACACTTATTATCTCTGAGGGCTCTTCTAACGGAGATATTAGCATGTTTTGCAGTTTCATTTCATAGTGTAGTGTAGCCTGCCACCCAAATGCCACCACTATTCCTCATCTCCCCAGTCATCAAATAGAATAAGAAATTCCAATTAAAAAAAAATTAATCTGAGGAAATGGAGAGTGTTTAGAAAGTGGTGGGTTAAGGTGATTTGTCTCCATTTTGAATTATTCACTCTGTTATGGCCAAAAAAATTTCTCTATTCTTGAACTTTTATAGAACAATATTATTTTCACTAAGTAATAAAGATATTGGAGAGCTAACCCCATGAATTATTCTGAAAGCATAAGTACTTTGAGAAAATTTCTAATAAAGCTTATAAGCAAAAACAAACTAGAAACACAAGGCAAAAATATTTTTAAAATAGAGTAAAAGAACTTCTAAATGCTACTCTTACTAACATACATTTAGACCCTATAGCAATGAGTGTTTTAATTTTTTTAGTGTACTAAAGTTTTGCTTGCCAATAGTACATCACTGTTGTCAAGCAGAAACACAAAGGAAAGAGAAGGGGTGGATTTGACTGTATCCTCCCAAATGTGACAGACTATAAATTCTAAAATTAAGTTCACAAAATATGAATTTATATATATTATATACTCCAATGATCTTTTTAAAAAATAATTCAGTATTTGGCAATTTTATAATCTCAGTTTAATATCAGCATGTATCCATGGATTACTGTTTGAGCACTGATTAAAAAAACGAATCTAGAAAAAAAAAATTTTTTTAATAAAATCATGTCCTTTGCAGAAACATGGATGGAGTTGGAGACTATAATAAACACAGGAATGGAAAACCATATACTGCAGGTTCTGACTTACAAGTGACAGCTAAACATTAAGCATACGTGGACATATATATGGGTACAAAAGACACCACTATTAATAGTAGAGGTGGGAGAGAGGAGGGTGTGGGTTGAACAGCTTATTGTGTATTATGCACATTACCTGAGTGCAATATACCAATTTAACAAACCTACAAATGTACTTTATCTGAAAAAAGTTGAAGAATTATTGTTTTTTAATTTTTAAAATTGTTTTATTAAAATTTTTAATTTGGGGGTACATGGTAGGTATATATATTTATGGGGTATATGGAATATTTTGATGCAGGCAAACCATGTGTAATAATCACATCAGGGTAAATGGGGTATCCATCGCATTAAGCATTTCTCTTTTGTGTTACAAACAATGCAATTATGCTCTTTTAGTTATTTTTAAATGTATAATAAGTTAGTGTTGACTATAACCACCCTGTTGAGTTATCAAATAGTAAGTCCTATTCATTCTATTTTTTTTTTTTGTAACCATTAACCATACCCACTCCCCGCCTCCATGCACTACTCTTTCCAGCCTCTGGTAACCATCATTCCATTCTGTATCTCTAATGAGTTTAATTGTTTCAGTTTTTAGCTCTCACAAATAAGTGAGAACACGTGAAGTTTGTCTTTGGGTGCCTGGCTTATTTCACTTAACATAATGAGCTCCAGCTCCATCCCTGTTGTTGCATAATGACAAGATCTCATTCTTTTTCTTTTTCTTTTTTAATTTATTTATTTTTATTTTTTTAATTTATTTTTTGAGATAGAGTCTTGCTCTGTCACCCAGGCTGGAGTGTAGTGGTGTGATTTCAATTCACTGCAACTTCCGCCTCTTGGGTTCAAGTGATTCTCCCGCCTCAGCTTCCCGAGTAGCTGGGATTACAGGTGCCCACCACCACACCCAGCTAATTTTTGTATTTTTAGTAGAGATGGGGCTTCACCATTTTGGCCAGGCTGGTCTCGAACTCCTGACCTCAGGTGATCTGCCCGCCTCAGCCTCCCAAACTGCTGGGATTACAGGCCAGATCTCATGTTCTTTTAATGGCTGACTAGTGCTCCATGACATACATGTATTTTAATCTCATAGTTGACATAGGCTACTAAACAGCAATCAGAGTAAAGTATCAATCTATCTAAGACATTTAACAGAATATACTTTTTTTTTTTTTTTTTTTTTTTTTTGAGATGGAGTTTTGCCCTGTGGCCCAGGCTGGAGTATAGTGGCTCGATCTTAGCTCACTGCAACCTCTGCCTCCCGGGTTCAAGAGGTTCTCCTGCCTCAGCCCCCCAAGTAGCTGGGATTACAGGCGCATGCCACCATGCCCAGCTAACTGTTTGTATCTTTAGTAGAGACGGGGTTTCACCATGTTGGCCGGCCTGGTCTCGAACCCCTGACCTCGTGATCCACCTGCCTCAGCCTCACAAAGTGCTGGGATTACAGGTGTGAGCTACCGCGCCTGGCCCAGAATACACTTTTTAAGACAAACTGTTGGTCTATTGAAATCATATTAGTTCAAATAAAATACCATCTTTCCTAAATTTCTTGCTCCTAAGTTAATTAACGACTAGTTCTGGTCAGTTACAGACTACAGTGTAGTAGAGCAAATACATGGAGAGATGAAATGAGCCTGTGCCCACAGTGTGCAAATCTGTTTTATCACTTTCTATATTATTTGAGCTAAAGGACAATTTAGAGCCCAGTGACCACAGACTACAGGAAATGTATCTTTTAAAAACAGAGTTTTGATTGACTGCCGCATGAGACAACACATATAGGAATTGAATCTTAGGGTGTTTCTTATAAGGTTTTGGCTTGTGCTGGGTAATTTTAAGGAGAGAGAAGGAAAGTGAGGGCTGATTTAAAATTGTATTCTGTTAAGAATTGGGGACATTTGGTATCTTAGAAGTTTATGTTTATGAGGTGGGAGAATAAAAAGAAACAGGATATCATTGGGAAGAAGGCAGCAATTACTCAGAAGCAAAATATGGTTAGTCATTATGTACCTGGAATTAGGCCTTGGGTATGTGCTTTAAACACATTATGTTCCCTTGACCTTGTCCCTGTTCTTGTGGAGCCATTGATGATATTCTCTTAGGAATATTTTAATTTCAACAACTCCCATGTTACATAACAACTCTTTTTAATCAGAGCTCTTGTCCACATCACTCATGAGTCACAAGACTGTGACACAAAAATACTGGCAATTACAGGTTACATAAATGGTTCTGGAAAAGAGGAACTAAGTAAAACGTTTCTTAATATTAAAGCCAACCCTCTCAATGCATCACTTGTAACAAACTATGTGAAAGAGTGAACATATTTTTTTCTAACTCCATTGTCCTGACCTGAAAAAAATCATTTGCTTTTCTAAGATTCAAAGTTCCATTTTAGAAAATTAGAATAATAACACTACCCTTAGTCATACTTCACAAGGTTAAAATAAAGATTCAAAGACATATAAAAGATAAATATATTAATTATGTGTTGTTATTAAACTACTAATAAACATTTATAGTGTGCTAAATACTTTACATATATTAATCCATTTAATACTCACACACGACTTTTTTTCTGATGAAAGGCCAAGTAACCTGCCATAGATAAGTGATAGACATGCTATTTTGACCAAAGATGTCTGTCTCCAGAGTCCCTGCTTGTAAAGGTTATAAATGAAGTTCACTTTATAAAAAGCCTCAAAAGTACTTATTTCTAATGTTTAACATCTCTTTTTTATTCATTTCTAGTGATGAGTATAGTGTTGGAATATAAAGCCTGCCTTAGTTTTTCAAGTGCAGAGAAGTCTCCAACTATTTGCTTAGACTCGTCTATAACAAAACATACTTAAGTCTATGAATTAAATCACAGTTTCTTCCATATATTAAGTCATAGAATTGGAACTTTATTGAGACTCTTCAGGAACTTGGAGGTGTAGTACGCAAACACGGTGAAGTAGTGCATTTGTGTTTCTCTAATACTTTCTCTTTACAACCTTTTCTGAGCCAATTCTGTTTCATTCATTGAATAGAATTTCATAGATTTTTGTTATAATTACAATGCATTTTATTTACTTAAAGTAGAATCCCAATTAATATGACAACTTATAATAAGTATAGTAGGCATTTAATTATTCTTTCATCCTCATTAAATAATCCAAGACAGAAATAAAGAAAATTGAGATAATAGGGTTCTATTCCATAATAAATGTTTATTGAGCACCTAATATGTGTTGTAGTTTCAGGAGGGATGCCAAAGTACACTGAAACCTCAGATTCTCATGGGTAAAAATGGATTACACAAATAACAATAATAAATGAATACTACATAGAAACAAAAGATGTAAATAACTGTCGTAATCTGTTCAGGCTGCTAGAACAATATACTTCAGACTGGGTAACTTATAAACAAAATACATTTATTTCTCACAGTTCTAGAAGCTGGGAAGTCCAAGATCAAGGCACCAGCAGCCACTCATGAGGGCTGTGTATTTGTCACGCTTCTCCAGAGGGACAGAATAGGCCATATGTATGTTTGAAAGGGAGTTTATTAAGAAGAATTGGCTCACACGATCACAAGGCAAAGTCCCACGATAGGTCATCTGCAAGTTAAGGAGCAGGGAAGCCAGTAGTGGCTCTGTCTGAGTCCCAAAGCCTCAGGAGGGAAGCCGACAGTGAAGCCCTCAGTCTGTGGCCAAAGGCCCAAGAGCCCCCGGCAAACTGCTGCTGTAAGTCCATGAGTCCAAAGGCCAAAGAACCTGGAGTCTGATGTCCAAGGGCAGGAGGAATGGATGGAAGCATGCAGCATGGGAGAAAGTTGAAAGCCAGAAGACTCAGCAAGCCAACTTATCCCACCTTCTTCCACCTGCTTTGTTCTAGCCACGCTGGCAGCCGACTGAATAGTGCCCACCCACACTGAGGATGGGTCTTTCTTTCCCAGTCCACTAACTCAAATGTTAATCCCCTCTGGCAACATGCTCACAGACACACACAGAAACACTACTTTACCAGCTATGTAGGCATACTTGAATCCAATAAAGCTGACACCTAATATTAACCAGCACAGGCTAATTCCTCATAGACAGTGCCTTCTTGCTGTGGTTCTGTCCTCCACAGTAAAGGGGCAAAGCAGTTTTCTATAGCCTCTTTTATAAAGGCACTATCCATATTCTGGAGACCTTATAATCTAATCGTCTCCCAAAAGTCCACCTTGGAATACCTTCATCTTGGTAATTGGGATTCAACATACAAGTTTTGGGGAAACACAAACATTCAGAACATAGCAATAACTAAAATAAGACAATGAGATAGAGCGTTATATTCAAAGAAAGGAACAACAGGTAGGCAAGAAGATTCCCAAGTGGAGGTGGCATTTGAGCTAAGACCTGACGAACAAGAAAAGAAGCTACACAAGATCAACAGAAATTGCCTTCCCGAAAACAGAAAGACCACATTTGCAGTACTGGATGATGGAATCGACATGGTACATTGAACACATCAGAAGATGGCCAGCAAAGGACTGGAAGACCACTGGAGAAGTAGGCTGGGACTAGATCATATGGGATATTGCAACCAATGCCAGGAACAGACACTGCCTAGGGTGCAAGGGTTATCTGAACTGCAGGCAGAAGCAATGGAAGGATAATTCATAATTAACTGGAAAATAATTTTCTTTTGAAAGAATGAATATAAAATATTCTTGAATAGCAAAGTAACATTTCCCAGTAATGCTGAGTGTGATAATAATGTTTTGCTTATCTTAAAGTTTGAATTCATTGTCCAATAGGTTTATATTCACAGCAATTGCAATTGGCAGCTGAGGAACATTCTACATTATTAAAAATTCATATGGCACTCAGAGTTTAAAAATATACTTCTCAATGTAATATACATGAAGAGTGATTCTTATTTTTACAGTACTATTTGAATTGTATTAATAAGTGCTAACTTGTAAGATACATGAAATATTTTGTAATGTTTTTACAATAACAAAATTTATTACACTAAGATGCTTAAATGTGAGTAGTAAAATCTAGGTATTATTTTCAAACTAAAATATTACATAAGAATTGTAATGGTTTTTATTTGCAGTGATTTACAGGATGAAGCTAATAAAACTATTTAAGAAACATTTTGTGACTTGAAAAATGTTGATCTTTAAAGTATTGTCAGTAGAACATAAGTTATGTTAAAAGGTATTACATCAGTGATTTTTTTAAAGAGCACAAATTTTGTGGGGTAAATATAAAATAATCTACGAATTATATATTTTATATGTTATCACTTATCCAAATATCACATTTGGGCCATAAACAGAACAACTAGACAGGTGCAACAATACTAATCAAATTCAGTTGTTACTAATATTTTGCAATTGCATTTTTTAAAATAAGAGATTTAAACATATTTTTAGATTTTTTTATTGTTAATGTGCATTTACCCGGGAAAAATAATATAGCTTAATAAGCGACTGATTTATAACTTCAAAATATTTTATATACGGCATATAGACCTCTATGTTCATTCTTCTTTTAGCCCCACAAATATTAAGGGTTGATTGACCTCATGAGGCAATTTATTATTTCATTGCCTAAATTAAAACACTTTTGAAAGTGAAAGTAAGCACTATTAATAATTATATCAATCCAGTCTATTGTTGTTGGACATTTGGGTTGGTTCCAACTCTTTGCTATTGTGGATAGTGCCGCAATAAACATACGTGTGCACGTGTCTTTATAGCAGCATGATTTATAGTCCTTTGGGTATATACCCAGTAATGGGATGGCTGGGTCAAATGGTATTTCTAGTTCTAGATCCCTGAGGAATTGCCACACTGACTCCCACAATGGTTGAGCTAGTTTACAGTCCCACCAACAGTGTAAAAGTGTTCCTATTTCTCCACATCCTCTCCAGCACCTGTTGTTTCCTGCTTTTTTAATGATGGCCATTCTAACTGGTGTGAGATGGTATCTCACTGTGGTTTTGATTTGCATTTCTCTGATGGCCAGTGGTGATGAGCATTTCTTCATGTGTTTTTTGGCTGCATAAATGTCTTCTTTTGAGAAGTGTCTGTTCATGTCCTTTGCCCACTTTTTGATGGGGTTGTTTGTTTTTTTCTTGTAAATTTGTTTGAGTTCATTGTAGATTCTGGATATTAGCCCTTTGTCAGATGAGTAGGTTGCAAAAATTTTCTCCCATTCTGTAGGTTGCCTGTTCACTCTGATGGTAGTTTCTTTTGCTGTGCAGAAGCTCTTTAGTTTAATTAGATCCCAAATGTGGCACATATACACCATGGAATACTATGCAGCCATAAAAAATGATGAGTTCATGTCCTTTGTAGGGACATGGATGAAACTGGAAAACATCATTCTCAGTAAACTATCGCAAGGACAAAAAACCAAACACCGCATGTTCTCACTCATAGGTGGGAATTGAACAATGAGAACTCATGGACACAGGAAGGGGAACATCACACTCCGGTGACTGTTGTGGGGTGGGGGGACGGGGGAGGGACAACATTAGGGATATACCTAATGCTAAATGACGAGTTAATGGGTGCAGGAAATCAACATGGCACATGGATACATATGTAACAAACCTGCACATTGTGCACATGTACCCTAAAACCTAAAGTACAATAAAAAAAAAAAGTGCAGGAAGAAAAAAAAAATAATAATAATTATATCAAAATGACAGACATAAATTGGGACTATCTCAAGCAACCCTGAACACTTCTATGCAAATTGGAACATATGGTCACCTGAGTTATAAGCCTGGTAAGTGAATAGGGATGAGTATTGGCAAGACCCAATAAATTATTACAGTTTCTGTATTTTGCCAAGTTGCTTCAAGCATATACTATTTCTATGGAGATACTTTTATTAATTAATTGTAATTTTATTCTTACAAATTAGCATTATTTTCACCTTAGTACATCTGAAAATGATTCTATTTATTATGAATAATCTAAAGTTGAAATGTATATTTTATCTGAAGTTTAGCCTTCTTTTTGGTGTCTAGTACACACTGGTTACAAAGAATATATTTGAGAAAAGAAGGAGGATGGAAGACATGGAGGAATAGAATGGTGTTACTAGTGTATATGACACTGATAGATGGAGCAGATCATTTTTAACCTGCTCATGGCAAATTCTCTTCAGTATCAATCATGAAATAAAATTAATAAAACATCAGTGCTGTATGTGCAAACTAAAAATAAATTAATAATGTCTAGAAATAAAGGAAGCCAATTAAAATTCTTTTATTGAAATATATATACTATATATAATTAAGATTATTTCCTTTATCTTCCCTCCTTCCCCCATAAATATATTTATACCTATTTTAATTATAATAAATATAATTATATAATTATAATTAAAATGAATACACAAAAAATCACAGTCAAAAAAGGAAAATAAATTATATGATTATTGTGTCTTGATTATGCTAATGCATTTATATAAAGTGAGAAAAACAACTCTGTATATTGGTCTATTTCCATGATATATGATAACATTACAGCTTAATAATGAATAAGAAAAACAATTTTTAAATTAAATTTCAATGTAAAAGATACTATTCAAATTCCATAAAATATTTCATTGCTGAACTAAAATTTGCACTTATCAAAGACAAATATTAAAATTTGCATTTTGTACTCTGTTTTACTTTTTAAATTACATACAAAAAATAACTCCAGGTGGTCATGTAGAATGATAGACTCGAAATAACTCAAGGTCTTTTCTTTATCTTTACAATAACTCTGCAGTCACTATTTATTTTGAGTCTAGTATTTAAACACAGAACTATTTAATGTCAACTAGAGGAGGAGACAGGTATTATAACAAAAGTAACCTTGAATAATAATCAACCATCATAAATTTACTCTCCAATGAGAACATATAGCTGAGTTCTCATATGTACAATAGGGAGTTCTCCAAGTTAGCTCCCATTTAAAATAAAATGTTTTTTAAAAGACGAGTAATAAAACTATGCTAATTTGAAGTATACATTTATAGTATTAAAACCGAGCAGTACACATCATTGTTTAGAACTTAGATCAATAGGCCAGGCGCAGTGGCTCATGTCTGTAATCCCAGCACTTTGGGAGGCTGAGGTGGGCAGACCACCTGAGGTGAGGAGTTTGAGACCAGCCTGACCAATATGATGAAACCCTGTCTCTACTAAAAATACAAAAAAAAAAAAAAAAAGTCAGCTGGGCGTGGTGGCATGTGCCTGTAATCCCAGCTACTCGGGAGGCTGAGACAGGAGAATTGTTTGAATTCGGTGTTGTGGGGAGAGGGGGTCGGGGAAGGTTGCAGTGAGCCGGGATCGCGCCATTGCACACCAGCCTGGGCAGAAGAGCGAAACTCCGTCTCAAAAAAAAAAAAAAAGAACTTAGATCAATACAATAGAAGTTTGTATCAGAGTAGAAAGTAGAATAACTTTTTTTAGAATTTATCAATTTTTAGAATTGCTGGTATATTTAAATAGAAAAATCTGTCTTTTAGTTTGTTTTATTACTAATTTTATATAATCATACAAATCCTTCTTGCTTGCACCTAGGCAGGCTGCTCTTTTCTCTTGATCTTCGGTAAGTCCGTTGGAGGGAAGGAGGGAAAGTAATAAAATATATAACAAAAGAAAATAATTTTAATTAGTCTACTCTGATGGGTTGAAATCACAGAACAAAGTAAATGCTGTAATATAAAATCTAAGAGGAGGGCAATATTTTTCTCTATATCAAGCAGAGCAAGTATATAAATCTACCGAGTACTTTTTTTTTTTTTTTTTTTTTTAAAACAGAGTCCCCTCTGTCGCCCACGCTGGAGTGCAGTGGCACGATCTCGGCTCACTGCAAGCTCCGCCTCCCGGGTTCACGCCATTCTCCTGCCTCAGCCTCCCGAGTAGCTGGGACTACGGGCTCCCGCCACCACGTCCGGCTAATTTTTTGTATTTTTAGTAGAGACGGGGTTTCACCGTGTTAGTCGGGAAGGTCTCAATCTCCTGACCTCGTGATCCACCCGCCTGGGCCTCCCAACCGAGTACCATTTTAAATGAATACATATGTACCATAAAGCTATTTTCCTAATCATATGCATCTCTATATTGATTTATTCCCCTGTGGAGAAGAATTAGCTTAACAGGAAGTTTCTATGAGTTTAACATACAGGCAAATACATATAGAACTATTCACAGACATAACAGATTTTTGAACATTATGCCCATTTTAACATTCCTACCAACAGAAATAGTAATTATGTTAATACTAGGAAGGGGTAGTAGCTGTTCTGATCCAAAGTTTCTTGTGGGATGTGTTCTTGTCAAATAAAGTAATTGTCTGCATATCAAATATACATATAATATATAGTTTAACATTTTTAATATAACATTTCTTAAGCTCTTCCTTATGCCTAGATGGATTTTTCTTTTTATTCATGAAGAGAATTGATTAAATTAAATATCACTCACATACATTCTTGTAATCTAATTTTATGCATTTTTGAGGGCGTAGGAGTTACATAAAAGTAAATAATATTGCTTTGGGATACAACAAAGCTAATAGGAATTAATGATTGCTGAAATTGTAGTAAATTAGCCAAAGCATCTGTGATAGATCAAAAGTCATAAGCATAATAATAATAATCTGAGATGCCACAAATTGCAATAATTACTATGTTCAAATTAGAAAATTATATGTTAATCCATTAATGAGCAGCAACTTTGAAATAAATAAGAGTCTGAAAGTATGAGGATGTTTTGTGGAAAACTATTACTAAAAATTTTAAATAATAGGCATTTCATGAACATTATTCTACAGATAGCCACTCAAATATCAGCTTTTCTAAGAAAAAAAAATCAATTAACAAAATATCTTGGACCTGCAGGATATAAGACACCAAATATACCAAGCTTGTACAACCCTCCACATGACTGGACGATAAAAAATTGATAAGGACATGTGTGCATGACAACAACTACCTCTTGGTATCCAGGTGTTCCTTGCTTCTGTCTGCCAAAGAATCTAATTTCTGTCTAAATCTGTCTTTAATCCCTACATGCTCACATCAATTAGACCCAAACCCCAAGGAAAGAGACAACGTCTTTGAAAGGTTTTAATAACTTAATAATTTATATAATAATCTGAACATAATTTATATAGTTATATAATAATTTTTCAGGTGCTAATAATTAATTCAATTATCATGCATTAATTAATGAGGTGATAATTAATTTATCAGGTGTCCCAGGCTGCTTTAAGACTTGTGAACTAGGAGAATGCAGCCATTTTAGGATCCTTTTACCAAACTGACACAGGACTCGGAGGACCTCGTAGATCTGTCTTTGAGAAAGACCCTGACTTTTCTCTGGCCCACAGACCTCTTCCAGCTAAAGAAATCAACTACTAACTGCTTAAAACATCCTTCCTTCAGCTTCCAGATTTCAAGCAACCCCAACACTTTCCTTTTGAGGCAGCTTGTTGACTATCTTTTCTACCAGATCTGTGATTGTTGGGACATCCCAGTTTTCTCTCCTCAAATTCTTTTTTTTTCCTTTTGTATCATCTTCTTAAGTGATTCATCTGGTCCTATGGTTTTAAATGGAAGCAGGCCAATCCAAATTGGATCCAACAGATATCTGAGTTTTTTAAATTAATTTAAATTAGTTTATATTTGAGATAAATTAAAATTCTAAATTGAAATAAAAAACAGCTAAGTTGGGAATTTAAATTTAATTTAAAATCTTACAGTCAATTAGGTTTAAGTTATTTAAATTTAAATTTAATTAAAATTCAGAAGCATATGAAATGAATCATATTTAGGCAAAACATTCACCTCGTATATGAAGTACTGAAATTTTGATTTCTAACAAGTTGCAATCAGGATATCCTGACTTGGTAGCAGTTTGCAGAAGGGTTTGACATAAGTTAAAACAGCCCAAAACAGCATAGCAGAAGTAAAGCTGTCCAATAGGAATTATTATCCTGGGTCATATGATTAATGCTCCAAATCAGATTTGAAGTATGAAATCATGAAATTGTGAAAGAGGGCTCATAAAATAATGTAAGTTAAGATATATTTCTTTTGAAATGATAAACATCTGGTTACTCTTCCTAATACATGTTTTTTTACTATGTCTCCATCAGTTAGGCTGCCCCTTTGCTGGCTGCATCTTGCCTACTTCTAGAGTAAGGATCCACCAATTGCTAAATGCTACCAGTGAAACTCCCTTAGGCCTGTGCTATCTGCCTCACCACTAGAAACTTCCTGAGAGAAGAATTCCACAAGAAAGCTTCAATTAGAACCTACCACTCACCACTTTCTACGAGCTCATCAACAAAACTCCATCTAGCCCCACATCCTTATTTAGGGCAATCAGTACCAGAAAGCCAAGCCTCCCAGTCCTCCTCTCCCCAGCTCTCATCCGCACGTATCTCTGTATTGCCTCTAGTAGGCCGCCAAAGCCAGAATTTCTCAAACCTTTTGTTAGTCCCTCTGACATTACTATCTGTCATAATATACAAAATCCCCAAAATGGTCAACAACTTCCAATTCAGGGATCCCTTTTGCTCTGAGAGACTCCCAACCCATGGGGTTAGAAATATTTGGAGGAATGTCTGCCACAGGGGTCAGGAGCTCTCTTAGCATGTAGCAGACAGGAGTCAGGAATGCTAAATGGCCTTGATGCTTCAATAGCCCTATAGATTTGTTCTGCCTAAAATGCCAAGGTTCCATATGGAAGAACACTGTGGGACTTCCTAGTCAGTAAATGAATGTTTTCTCAGCATTCTTCTCATCTGGTTGTTGTCTTGTTTATTATTATTTGTTTGTTTTATACCCAGTAACATTAAGTCTATTCTAGTAAGGGGATTTTATTCTTGCTCTTCATTGCTACTTCCTGATAATTATTCCTGATTCCTGCCTTAGAAAAACAAAACCAATCAAACAGGAGAACAACAACAAAAAAGTTATTTTGATCATACTAACACTAGATTATACATTTCATGTCTTTTTATCCACCACTGTATCTATAATAAAGCTGCCTGCTTTCAATACCCATGTAGAACATCCAGTCCCTTGATCTCAGAGACAACAAAGTTATTTTCAATTCACTTCTACCTACCATTTACATAATCACGCTCTAGACTTTGTTACAATTTTTGTGCCACCTCCATAATCTCGACTTCAAGCTTCCCACACTCTGACTACCAAGTTCTATCCTTCTAATTTACTCCTTCTGGTACTTTCACCCAGTTTCTTAAAATTAACTTTGAGAATGAGATCTGCTTTGAAGATTTCTTTTTTCTACAAGCCCTTTCACAATTGCCCTTATGAAAGAATGGCATGGCTTTATACCTTTTATGAAATAATGGTCTACTTTTTGCCCACTCTAAATCTTACTATTGTCTATTGACCTGAAACCAAAAACCCTGGTATACCATACAAAGGGAAAATTAAACTAATGCTGTAATCTAGGCATCATAAATATTTCTTTCAACTTATCTCTTTAAGTGACACAGTTCCAAAAAAATTTACTTTTCACATTTAAAAATTATTGTCGTTATCAATTTCGTTCTGTACTAAAAATAGATATAACAATAAATTAATTTAGATAATATATGTTAACAATTAGCATCTTAGAATTAAAGAAAATATAGCATTTTAATTATATATATGTTTTTGTTACAGAATACTATTTTAGAATTATCAACAAAATATTTTAGAGACATAAGTTCATATAATATTAGAGGACATTTCTGGGAAAGGGAAAGGAATATATATACAGGTTCGAGTTGGAAAACAGAATTCTGTAAAATTTCTGATGTAAAGACCTTGTCCATATATCATTGTAGGTTTTAAATTCCACTGGATATAGCTAAAAGGATGATATACACTGTAAGTATTTTTGAAGTGTATATATTTATAATATGCTAGAAGTTACAACCTTTGCAACTATTTAAACATATGGTAAACAATTTTATATTTCAACTTTAAAATGTATGAGGAACTAAATGATTATTTTTTAAGTATGGGTCCACAGACAAAGGATTTGAAGACCACTAATATACTCCAAATTCCCATCATAAGAATCTCATCTATGAATGTTCCTGACTAGTGGAAATCAGACCTGCTTGTAAGAGAGTAGAAGGATAAGAGAACTGATTAATATTTATTAAGTACTTATTGTGTGCTTAAAGTCCTGAAGTAAATTTTATATAGAATTTCCAAACAAGTGATACAATAACTATGAGATTATTATTCTTCCTTTCAGGGGAAAAAAAAAAAGAAGCAAGGGCACATAAACAAACTTCTCCAATATGTTAATCTGAGAAGGAGAAACGAGAATCTGGGTTGGGGAACAAGTTTGTCTAAATTCAAAGCCCAAATCAGTTCTACTAATAAATAGTGGGATTGAGCATTCTAATAAAGGATACTCCTGTGTTCCATCCTGGAGATTAATGCAAGTAAGATAAGGCAGGAGAATCAAGCAGATAGCAATCATATTTCATGTTTGCTATTGAGAAAAGCTAATAGAGAGGAAATCTTTTAAGTATGTGGCCATAGTATGGATTTCAAGACTGGACCCCAAGGAGAGTGAGTCAGCCCATCTATCTGCTAGAAGATCTGAACAACCATGGCCATCCCTCTGAAAGTCTAGTACCTGTTTCTGCAACATTTGGAGAGAAAAGCAGAACAGAATAAAAATTTTCTGTAGGAAATCAGATCCTTAGGAGAATGGGAGGGAAGCTGTCGGTGCTAAGGTAAATGCAACCAGCTCTTGTTCCCAATTTTACCAATCAGTTAAATAACTTCTTAATCAGAGATTTATTGACCAGGCTTGACCTCCCCAGAGTAAAGCCACAATAAGACAGTAAACTCGCTGTATGCAGGTTGCTTGCTCCAAGTTTATCACTTTTACAAAAATATCTTCCTTCTCATCAGTCTACAGAGCCCCCGGGTTTTTTTTTAATGTGTTTTGTACAGAGTTGTTAATTGCAGATTGTTTTATTAGAATCCCATGACTCTATTCCACTGCACTTAGACCTTATGATCATCTAGAAGTGATTTTCCCTATGTTATCAGGAAGTGATCTATTTGTTTCTAACATTTAAATTCCTATTTTTTCTATATTTTCCACTAGCTGGAAAATTTGGCTTTTTATAAATTCATTTTATGTACATGTGATAGTGCATGTGTGTATACATATATTCATATATATACTTATATATAGTATATATACTGTATATACATAATTCTCCTTAACAAACTAGTCCATTACACTAATCCCTTTATTTCTGTATTTCCAACATATGCTTTATTATATATAATAGCAAGATTCTACTCATTTTCTCTTCACATTTCTAGATTTACAATCAAATATCTTACTAGTTATAAAACTTAAAATAGTTTTTCACAGAACACAGATATTTCTCGATAACTAAACCTATCAAACACTGACAAATTTTTATTTTCAAAAACATATAGATTATTCTTCTTTCTTGAATAATGGAATTGATAATATTGTTAAATTGTAGAAAATACAGCAGCTTCCTGGTTTTGTTCTCAACTTTAAAGGATATTATTCTGATTAGTGTTGCTTTGATGGTGCTTTTTAAGATAGTTTTATGATTTCTTGGACAGTTTTTGGATATGTTTTATATTTGTGAAAAGGCTTATATAAGAAATGAATGCTAAATAAGGCCAATTCAGCAGTGCTTTAATAGATTAGATTAGAATTACTAGATTTCCAACTGTTTATTATTAATTCATTGGAATATTATCCTTTCATTATTCTGAGATAAAATCTAATTTGTCATTGAGTTTTATTCTTTTAATAACCTGCTGTATTTGTTTTACTGTTATTTTACTTAGGATGTATGCAGCTTAATTTATGTTTTTGATTGCTCCCCACTCAGGCTGCAGGGTAGATGAGAGATAAAGGAAATAAGTCAGGGATTTAACATGATGAATCTGATCACCCTTTTGACCATATTTAACTCTAATGCTACTATCTCTGTGGCAAGTAGAGCTGCCCAATCCATGCTACATGAGGTCTGCCATCTGCCCGTTATTTTCTGACTCAGAATGCTGCTTCCTAAATTGTCCTGAAGGATTTGAATAGGAAAGCTCAGGTGTAATAAGCAAGACTTACAGAGGTGAGGAAAAAATTTATTCTAACTTCATGCTCACTTTTTTTATCCTCTTTTTTTGTTTTTTTCCACTCTGTTGTACTTTTTCTATTCTCTAGTGCTGAGCACATGCAACTCCACAGAATCTAAGACTCTGTCTGAGGAAGAAAGCACCCCTTAGATTAAGCTTAGTGTTCACCCCCACGTTCTATGATTAAATAACGTGTTTTCTCTCCCTGCTCTCTTGTCACTCGGGCAAACAATTTGTGTCCTGGAGACTATATAGTGATTTACAAACTTTTGCCAAGGGAAGAAAATAATGAGGTTGCTTGGAGGTAGAGAATGGGTGGGATTTATTTTTTAAAGTGGCTGCAGTTTGAAAGGTTACTTAAGAGGGTAGTAAGCAATCCTCTTAGAAAGAGGCTATGTCTGTTGTTGTCCCTGTTTATTTGTTTATTTATTTATTTAATGCGAGGACAGTGCCCTTTGCAGAGAGTCAAGAGGAAAAAAAAATTAAAGAGTAGTAAAATTGTTCTGTAAAATAAAGTCACTGAAATTGTAAGCAGGTAGACTGAGACAAAGGATTTGATGAAAACTAGTATAGTGAGAGGAGTTTTCTTGAAAAGAGAATATTCTGAATAAGGAGTTGCAGAGACTACAAATCCCCAGGGAAGGTACAAGTGTCATGGAGAATAACGAGGTTACAGATAATAAATTTCTTGGTTGAGGAATGCCAAAATGACTTTTAGGGGGTCGAGTTTTAGGTTTTTAGAGGGCTGGGCTTTTACCAGTATCTCATTACCCAGTGTAAAGGCTAAGAATATGCCTAGAGCAACCTACCAAAAAATTGGACTCAGTTTAATATTTGTTATTTTTCAAAATCTTCAGGGATAGATCAACTCTGGAAAAAATATTCAATAAAAAGATAATGAGGTTTGCCTCTAGGAAACAAGATTGTAGTTGTCTGGGAAATGAAATGGGAGGAGAATTACTGTTCCAGTTGTATCCCTATGCTTGTATTATCTACTCCAGATTTAAAATAATTTAAAACAGAAAAAAATTAGTTATATAGAAAAACCAGTAGTTTGTTAGACTTCTTTACTCATTTAATTTTTTTCCCCTATTTTAAAATGCCTAGAGGAGAAGAGCAGTATAGGATTTTTAGTGTTTTGAACACCGAATTATCCTTAATCCCTCAGAAAAAGAGGATGTTACATACAACAGCTTTGTATTAATGGTGCTTTGGAAAATTAAAGAGAAGGAGCAGTGGCCTGAAATGAGGCAAAATATTATGGAAATAGGACAATACCCTCACAAAACAGAACCAGAAATGGAAATTTATAATTCGGGGAGAAAAGCAGGAATTTGGAGTGAAAGTTAACCTGGCACATGAAAAGCCCCCCAGGAAAACTGAAATCTCACTCCTTGAAATTGAAGCTTGAATGAATCAGTTTATTATATCATAGATGATACCACAGGCTGAATGACTTTGAGATGCTCAAGTTCTGTTTGTTTTTCAGTTACTTTAAAATCCTGCTTTATTCTTTTCTGAATGCACATCATTTTGTCAATACCTCTGATTTGTGACTTCTGGAATTAACAATAAGCTACAACAAATAACGCTCTAACTAGTACAGAGCACAATGGAAAATTTACAGCCCTTGAGCTAAACACTGCATTTGAAATGTTCCTGCTAAATGCTCTAACTCTCCATAACACATATAACATAGTAAGCTTTTTCTTTGGTTTCAAAATGACCTTATGTTAAATATTTGGTCTACTATCATGATCAGGTCTTTTTCACTTGAATTTCTGTACTAAGACAACTACAATCATGTATTTGTGTGGAATTACATTTCTACATAAGTGGAAATTTATTTAATGTCCTTACATATTGTCTTGTTCATCAGTTGTCTTTGAAAGTCATTTAAAAAATCTTTGTATTACCTGCCTCAAAAGGTTGCTAGGAAGATTGGATGAAATAATAAACATAAAGCAATCAAATCAATGCATAGCATATAATAAAGGTTCAATATAAGTTAACCGACATTCTTACTCCCTACTCCATTGTCTGAGACAAACATTGTAAGGCAGACTACAGATCTGTCAGATAATTTGTTTTCAACAGCAGAACATTTCTAACTCATGTCTGTATGGTTGAAGTCTGCTAATTTGACTGGAGCTTGCTCCTTTGATAGTTACATAATCACAGGCATGTTATCAGGGCTCTTGTTATTCCACAGATCAGCACATTGTCAGCACCTTGGAGCTTGCTAAAAGGCAACATTTCAGACATCACTTCAGAAATACTGAGTCAGAATCTTCACTTGAAAAACAACAAGAACAAAACTCTAGATAATTCAAGTGCACGTTAAAATTTGAGAAGCTTAAGAAGCACTGCTCTAGACATTTTACTTAATTTTGCAAATTTGAGTTCTTTTAGCTTCTACTATTTTACATTGATATTGAAATTGTTTGACTTCTCCTTTTAAGTACAGGTGTCTTTTCTTTGGGACTTCATCTACTGAATCACACATATTTCTTATGACTTGTTTACTTCCTTCAGAGACTGTGTTATGTATACAGTATATGAGAGTGCATCATCATTTTGCTTCTTACCTTCAGGCACAGACCTACAGCTATATTATTGTACAGTGTTTATTCTTTAAAGCATCACAAGACTTGAAATTTTTGTAAATGGAAGATGTTTTAAAAATATTTGATATGTTATTTATTATCTGGAAATATATTTAACCAGCATAATCTTTATAAAGATTTAGTATGAAGCTGGGCGTGGTGGTTCACACCTATAATCCCAACACTTTGGGAGGCCAAGGCAGGTGGATCACCTGAGGTTAGATCACCTGGCCAGCATGGTGAGACCCCATCTCTACTAAAAACACCAAAATTAGCTGGGCATGGTGGTGCACACGTCTGTAATCACAGCTACTCTGGAGGCTGAGGCA
Source organism: Hylobates moloch (assembly GCF_009828535.3). Classification (NCBI taxonomy): domain Eukaryota; kingdom Metazoa; phylum Chordata; class Mammalia; order Primates; family Hylobatidae; genus Hylobates; species Hylobates moloch. Next base: position 177,284,190 of record NW_026652276.1, on the reverse strand, counting down.
GGAGAATCACTTGAATCTGGGAGATGGAGGTTGCGGTGAGTCAAGATTGCGTCACCTCACTCCAGCCTGGGCAACAAAGTAAGACTGTGTCTCAAGAAAAAAAGATTTAGTATGGGGCCCTTTTACTACTCAAGAAAATAGTAAAAATGCTTTGTGTGAACATAAGAATCTCATTGCCTTTTGACTTTTCATATTTTTATGTGTTTTCTGTTGAATACTTATCTGGATTGCCTGATGAAAATACTGTGTCCAAGGGGCTACAAAATTTACCATTTGAAATTTTGAAATTTTCTGTAAGACTGACATATAACAAGATAGTTCAACACTCCTGCTAATTCTTATTTAGTATAGACTGACTAGGCCATTCCTTAGTGGTTTTACCTATTCCTACCATCGATCCTGAAGCCCATACCTCGGTTCATGAGGTCTTTCTCTTTACTGCCCCGCTCTTGTCTCTGAGATCTCATTTCCCCAGCACTAGGTAAGAGTGGAGTGGAGGTGTCTACACTTCCTCATCTCTCTCCCAGGTCATACAAATTTTTATTTCTTCTTAGTTCTTGGGGAATACCCACAGCCTACTCTAATTTTCTCCCTAATTTCCTTAAGCGCAAAGTTTCATTTTCCCTTTCTGAAATAATAGACCTTGCTGGTTCTCTAAAAGATGAAAATGTTAATGTCTCACACAGACAGACACAGGTCCTAGAAGCACCAAAGCCATTTCCTGAACTAAGTAATACTTGGACTTTAAGAACAGAAAGACCTGGCAACCTTCGGGCTGGAGAGAGTTGGGGAAAATACTTTTTATTACTGCCTGAGGAGTTTACAGTACTAAAACAATTAGAGTTCAAGGCAATTTCTTATTATCTCTTTTCATTAAATTCTTGGAAAACCACCCAGCAATAATAATTTAGCATTTGGTTTTTATGAGCAACATGATTCTGTAGTTTTATGTATATTTTTCTTACTTAGAAAAAAATCCTCACGTATTACACAATAATACTGTATTTCATATTTTGGTGCCTGGATTATAGAGGTGGATAAATTTAAATATTTTCACAGAATATTATAAAAAAGGATTAAGAAATCCATCAAAAATATTTTCTCATTATTCTGTACAAATGGATAAACCAGCAGTTAAAATTGTTCTCAGCACTTTTGGCAGTAAAAATATATGACAAAAAATGATGGTGTTGGACAAGATAGTTTCCAAAGTGCCTTGCCAATTTGTAAAGGGTGAAATGAAGGTGTACAGTCGTCCCATGGTATACATGGGGGATTGATTCTAGGACTTCAGAGGATACTAAAATCCATGGATACTCAATCTCTTATATGAATTCTGATATAATTCTGCATATAACCAATGCAGTCTTCCATATACTTTAAATTTTCTCTAGATAATTTATGATACCTAATACAACATCTACATATCTCATTTGCCTAGATTCAGTGCAGTACATGGCACAGAGAATATTCAAGTTTTGCTCTTTGGAACGTTGTGGAATTTTTTATTCCTGAATACTTTTGATCAACATTTAGTTGAATCCACAGATGTGGAACCCTTGCATATAAACAGGCAACAGTATATATATTTTTCTTGATAGGGTTTCACAAAATGAACTTCTAAGGGTGAAGGGTGACAAATATAAAAGTATCAGTTTCTTTTACTGAAATTAAAATTAAAGTATAAGGAAATATAATACCATTCTCTTCATTACCTCGGTTATCATTATTCTTAACATATATTAAAGTTCACATTATTTAAATTCACATGCGTTTCACACTAGTGTTTAACCTCTCAAGCTGGTCCAAACCGTGTGCCTAGCTAATGCTTCTCCAAGCCTTCAGTCACATCTAGAGGATTCCTCACCCCTACACCTGCATCACCACAGTATAAATGCGCAGTATAAATTGGAATAATATTTCTATGTCCTATTCAAATATTTGCTGTGTAGATTTCTGTGATTCTAAAACAGTAAATAATTTCTGCCTTATCTACATACTCATAATTATCTGCTAAATAATTATTTTTAAGTATTTTATGATCACTTCATGTATGACATTGTCTTATTTCTGTTATATTTAGTTTCATTGAAGATGTGTTATACATGTGATTCCAAATTATACATACAAAGTACCTGAAATAGTCCCTTATTCTATTAATTAGGGTAATAGGGGAAAAGAAACAGAAGGAACACTCAAAGAATTTAACAAAATCGAATTAATCTTATAGGTTATCTATAGAAATATGGAAAGAGTTGTGAGAACTAACAAGGGGTAAAATTCCAAGGACTATTGACAGGGGAAAGCTGGAGGAGCTGTAATCATTTTTAGACTTGAAATAGCAAAGGGAAGGTATAGTGTTTTAAGAGCTCAGTGAGAACTGAAATCAGGCACTAGGGCCCGCCTGATTTAATCTGTCCCCACAGAACAACACAACAACTACCAAACTATCAATGAGGCAACAAAAGAAAGAGGAGAATTAAGGTGCCAAACTCATACACTCCTCCTGTCCTTAGTTGTCTGGCTGATGTCTTGTCTCCAAAGGAATAACGTTGCAAATTATCAAAGGTAATAGCAATTGGTTCCAGACCCAAGTATTCTTAATATGCAGCACCATATATTTGCTGCTATTAATAGTTTAACTATCAATATATCCTATACATCAACAATCCAGTCTCACAAGCTATTATCCCATGGCTGGGGCCATGAATGAGTCCAGGAGACAGTTCCACTGTTCTGTTGAGTCAGATGTTTCCAGGTAATGAAGCACTTAGTAAAATTAGAGATTCCATAAGCCTGACCTTATGGGTGCACTTGTTTTAACGTAAACTAAGATTCTTGTTTGGAGGATATGTTGTAGAGGATTCCATGGTGATGATTAAATCATTCTGGAAGTCCTCAAATGATGGTGCTGGAAGAAGAATTTCAGTCAGGAATAGCAAATTGGCATAAAGAATGCACATATATTCCCAATGACCTTAAACTCCTGCTTTCTTTTTGATGGAAGTAGTCCAGTGTAATCAACCAGATACTAGATAGCTGTGGGTCACCTGGGGAATGGTGCCATATCAGAGGCCCACCGCTAGCCTTTACTAAAATCAAATTGAACATCCAGCAGTAGTAGGCAGATGAGTCTTGATGAAGGGGTATATCATTAATTGTTTAGACCAAGTATAGCCTTTGACCTTGACCACTGGCTATTATTCTCGTTTTTACCAGGGAAACCAATTTCATGGTGATCTCCTTTCATGTCCAGTGTACAGAGGACAGACAACCCAGGGCTTTCCTGGATGCTAGGGTTCCACTCACTATATGAAGTTCTAATGCCTCAAAGAGGGCTCTTTAAGTCCCCCCAGTGGACATGGTTAGTGTGCAGCTGAACAAGCTGAATGCAATAGATCCACTTCATCAGTCCTATTGCCCTAAATGTTAGTCTCCTTTTTCTAGTGTACTGGGGTTGTTCTATAGTCTTAATTTTATTGATTGTAGCCACTGCTGTGAACAAGCTTCACATAACTAACTCAACATTTAAGCTCACTCCTAAGCATTCTAGCTAACACTCTAATTCTTCAATTCTGGATGAACATATCCGTATTAAGACGTTTAGCCTGATCCCACTTATATTTTATTCTTCTTGGTTTTATATCCTCAGATTATATTCCTGTACATGCTTTTTAGTCCTCTTTAATGATGCTGTTTAGCAAGATGCTGAATCTTTCATGTAATCACTTTCTCTTCCTGAAGGAAAATTCACTTTAATTTTTCTCAACTATGCCAGAATCTAACCTTTGGAATATGCTTCAAGAAAATATGAGTGTATATGTCTGAGAAAAAAAGTTGTTGTTGAGAATAGTTATTCTCTTGAGATAAGTTCTTTAGGTATAGCCAATAGAAGGTTTTCTTTTTTCATTGGAATGCCAGTTTCCTCAGGTACTGGGGGAGGAATGGATTCTACTAGCAACTAAGCTTTAAGGAAGTTTGAATATTTCAATTCTCAGAGGCATCTAAATCTGTCCAAATGGCCTCATCACATGTCTTACATCACATCACTCCTTACCAACTAGTGCCCTCATGTTAGCATAATAATTCTCAAACTCCTTGTCTCATGGTCTTTACCTTTTTAAAAGCTATTGATAACCTCAAAGATCTTTTGTTAATGTAGAATACATATTGTATATTTAATATTTCAAATTTAAATCAAAATATTAATATATAAGAATGCACCAACACACATCTCATTTGCTATTAGAACAATGACTTTATTTCATCTATGTAGCTTACTGTTTTTATTTTTAAAGTAATTTTGACCTCAGGGACCCTGTGAAATATCTTAGGAACCTCCAGTGGTCCCAAGAGCATACCCTGAGATGTGCTGCTTTAGCACAAGAGATGTGGTGGAGTTGCATATTTAGCTGGCATTACAACAATGTAGCCCACACAGTCAGGTTTGGGAACAGGATCTTCAAACTTATCTGTTCTGAGTCACGCAAATTACAAAACTCTTGGACACCAGAGAGTTTTTCTGGCTTTCTACCTGTGCTTTGAATTGAGAGGCCAAAGTCCTAACCTTGCAGTTTTCTTTTTGTAACATTCCCAGTGTAATGAGAAGTTGTTATCCAACCCTTCTTTGCAACCACCAGCTTTGCCATGGCAACTAAGTGCTACAACATCTTCATTTTGCACACCTTGCTGTTGGAAAGAAGCACTCCACTTCTTCATAAATTAAATAGTTATGATTCCCACTGACTACTATAAATTATCAGTGTTCCATCTTTCCAAGGAAGATGGTTATTCATATGTCCATTAAGTATATGATCAACCCAATACTAGAATTCTTATCACAGGGCTTGTAAGTTTCCTGGGGCCACTTCTGATTCTGTTTTCAGCAGTATCCTGGTTAGAAGAGAGAAGGAACACTTAAAGCTGTTCTATTAGAGAGCATTCAGTTAATGAACTATTTTCAGAGGCATGTGAAGGGTTAAGGAAATCATAAGCAGGCAGTGAGACTGGAAGCCATCACTACTGCTAAGACTGAAATGTCAAGAGAAGAGTCATAAGGAGTGATGTGATGTAAGACATGTAAGAGCTGGAGCTGTGAAAGAGGCACCGCATGGCTAGACCTGTGGCTGATGAGGAACTTTCAGAGTCACAACAAGATGGGCACAAGGAAAGAGAATACCTGCCCTGAATCTCACAGTTCCCTTTCTCTAACCTCCTTTTATTGCCCACCATCATCTGAACCCAGGTGGAAGATAAATAGGGCACAGAAACCACAGTGTTCATCTGTAGAGAACAAGTAGCACAGAGTGAAGGAAGGAAGAGAAAGTTGACACAGCTTAAATCTTCTATTGATCGATCTATGAAGAATATATCATATGATAGATTCAAATATTTACATAGTAACTTTTTTTAAATTAAAGATCCATGGAAAATGTAAAAAAATCTTCACCACTATAAATATAAAATGAGCAAGATACTTTAAGCATAATTTTCATTTTCAATAGTATTTCTCTAGATGGCATAAATATAGAAATAACTCAATATTAACAGGAAAAATACCTTAAGAAGAATTCAAACTACTTTAATAAAATTTAGTGCCTTATAGCAAACATAGCAGAAAAAATGCCTCCTGTGATTGCCTGGCTTGTGGTAGAAAACAAATGATTCACTATGATCTTTTTGTTGATGGGAATGATAAAAGCTTTTGGAATAAAAATGTCAAATACACATTAAAGTCTGTGTTTCAATACATTTAAATCTACCAACAGATTTCTTTATCACATATCTTATAAATAAATACTCTTATTCAGAAAGAAAAATTTTCTACATTCCATTCAATAACTATGACTGATTACCTATGTATGGAGTGTGATTTCTCTAATTTCTTTCTCTTTGCTATAGCCTATAATCTACAACATTTTGGGAGTGAAAAGATATGAAAGGTATAAATCCACAAAAGGAATCTATGTATCACAAAATTCTTGGAAGGGGCTGGTAATCTCGGGAACAAAAAAGCTGTTGTACCTATTATGATACCAGATTTTCAATATCAAAGCTGCTGCCTGTGCTAGAAATAGCTCTCTCATCAGGCATCCACCTAGCCATTTTGCTTTCCTCTTATGATGAGTGCAGATTAAATCAATCAGTCAGTGGTAGGAAATAGGCGTGTTTTATTTTCTCAGGTTGAACAACTTTGTCAGCATGACTCCGAAATTTTACTGACGTAAAAATGTATTTTTAAATACTTGTCAGAAATAGGTATCTGCTAAAAATGAAATATGGGATCACAGTTTGTCAAGACCAAATGTGTTGAGTTCTTGGAGAAGAGTGTGTGCATGTTTGCTTTATATGTGCACAATGGCACTAACAACAACAACAATCAAAGGCAGGTTGCAAAATGAGTAAATCAAGTAAATGTTATTGAGCAGGTGGGCAGGGGAGATGTTGAGAAAATGCTGGAAGTCATTGCCGAAAGGCAAGGGAATCTTAAAAAGGATTCCAAAAAGTGATTTCTGACTAACGTGTACATCATAAAGGGTCTAAATTTACTACAGAGGAGAGATCATTGAACCATCTGTATCTTCCTTAAATAAAATGCAAAACAGAATTTTGAAGACTCAGAATTAGCTATGAATATTTCTCTCTCTCTGGGTCATAGAATGGAGCTTTATATAGGATACTTCCTTCCCCATGGTCATATTTGACTGTCCGCACTGGAAAAGCCAAACTAAATCTCACATCCCCAGACACCTGCTGGGGAAATTTCACCTATAAATGGCATCGGAACTGGCTTAGATGGATTTTCTCTACTAGATCCCCAGTTGCTTGTTGCATTATTTTGTTTCTTTTACAATAGTTTCCTCAGGAAATGTCCTTAGAATTGTCAGAATCTTAGTTTTCAGTATTCTGCTGTATACTGAGGTATTCCTTGCCATTGATTTGGAATCTCTAGTGGCACCTATTGTCTGTAGAATGTGCCATTTTGTCACCTGGCCCCAGCTGACTTTTTCAATCTCAACTCCTGCTTTTTCATTGTTGTTGTTTTGCTTTGTTTTTGCAATCACATGCTGCATGCTAGCCACAGCAAATGGTATACAAACTTCAATATAATGTAAACTTCTTTTATTTTGTCATAGCTTTCTTCTCATATGTTCCCAATACACTTGTACTGATCACCACATTATTATTCGGATGTCATAACCATAGATTTCGCAGAAAGAAATTATATAAATGACATGGCATATAGGCGATAGGCATGTATACATGCATGTACATTCTATTCATGTTGCAACTGTAATGACTTGTCTATATCCAGGATAGACTGTAGCATCTAGGAGCAATAACTCTCTTATTTCACAAAATATTTTCCAAAGTTCCTGGCACATATTAGATGTTCCCTAAAAATATGTTTATATATAGTTTTTTTTCTCAAATTCTGCAAGCTTGTTTAGTTAAACATACACATTGTATTTTTGAATTAATAAAATGGTTACTAATAATGCGTGTGGCATTATCCAAATTACTACAATGTACTAAAGCTTGTTAGGCTAGAAAGTTGTAAAAGAGACATCTAACCCTTACTGGGAGGAGCAAGTATCTAAATCCCAGAAACATTAAATATTTAGCTTCAGAAAACTCTAGGAGCTTACATCTTGCATTCTTACAAATTTCCACCCAATTTCCCACTGATAAGATGGAGAAAAAGGGGTAATAAGAGATGTATTTTACAGCAAACAGGTAAAGGAAGAAATACAGTACATTTTTATGACAATCATATGAAGCTCAAACCACAGCAGAGATTCTGCTGTAAAATTACACAGCATGGAGGAAAAGGGAAACTTCAATAGGGTGCTCCAAACCAGAGGTGAGACCTACAGAATTTGGTTCCTTCTGCCACAAAGTGGCCACAGTGGCTAAGCAAGAAATTAAATATTTGGTCCACCTGAGATGAAAGGTTATCCTGACTCATTTCACTGCCCTCACTGGCCTTTGGAGAACACGAGCCTGCCAGTGTCAAGGCAGCAGGTAGAAGAGGGTTATTCAGGTGAGAATGGCAATAGCGGCAACAGCATTCACAGCTACACAATATCGTATGGGCATGGAAAGTAACCTAACAAATTAGATCTCTCCATTTTTTTTTCTGGTTTGGAAAAGGACATAAAGATGACAAAAGGAAATAAAATGGCATGTTATAATAGTCTAGTGCCCAGTTTTGCATAAAATATATTCAAAAAAACCCTAAGGGGGGCACCATTAAAAACTAATTCAGCAATAGAGCCAGTTGTGTATTTAAAAAGAGGCCTATTTTAGTTTATAAATAGATTATAAATTAATAGACATTTTATCATCTTAGGAGTCATCCTGTTTCCTTGGGAAAAAACACATTTTATATACAAAATAAAAACCCCTAAAGACCGTTTCAGGTTGGGCAAAGAGGTTGGGAGTGGATGGACAGAAATCAATATTTAGATATAATTTACATCACTGGGAGCCCAAAAGTGAAAGTAAATTTTAACTTCACACATATTGAGTTTGGCAGCCGTGATAATGCTCCACTCAGGTCTCCCCCTGCAGAAGACTGGTGTTACTATATTGGACTGGTAGCCTGAGCTCTTGAGCTCTGATCTTTCCACAACCCTGTTTTCTCTATCCTCTCACTTTCCCATGGGCTGATCTCAGCCAATGACTAAAGAAGGCCATGAAGTGTATAATTTCTCTGATGCACAATTTTGGCTCAAAGACTCCCCATGAAACTGGACCAAACCTTTTTAGAGCTACTTGCAATCTGAGATGACCTATCCAACTCTCCCTCCTTCTCTATTTCTTCACAGGAATCAGAACTGTATTATACATAGTCTGAGGACTGTCCCATCTTTTCTGACTGCCTCTTCTTGTCCTTCATGTCTAATTCCATCTTGGCTTCCTCTTTTTTAGATGATCTAAACTAGTATGTTAAGTGATTTACCCCTGCCCTATATTAATTATATTTCTTCCAGTACAGAAAATATGTACATTATCTAGTTTGGGGGCTTAAAACTGAACATATATAAAGAGCTCTTTTTTAAAACACACAAAAATATTTAAACCCTGTGTAGTGGGTTCAATGGTGGTCCCCTGCTATTGTCTGAATGTTTATTTCCCCCTACCCTGCACTCTGATTAATATGTTGAAGCCTAATACCCAATGTAACTGTATTAAATGGTGTGATATTTAGAAGGTAATTCGGTCATAAGGGCTCTACCCTCATGAATGTGGTTAGTACCATTCTAAAACAGGCCTGAAAGAGCTTGCTCTCCCCTTCAATCAAGTGAGGACACAGCTAGAAGCTGCCCTCTATGAGGAAGAGATCCTTTATCAGACACCAAATCTGCTGGCATCTTGAATGTGGACTTCTCAGCTTTCAGAATTGTGAGCAATAAATTTCTGTTGCTTATGAATTACCCTGGCTATTTTGTTATAGCTGCATAAATGGACTAAGACACTTCCTCCAAAACATATGTTCATTTCCTAACCTCCACAACTTTTGAATGTAATTTTATTCAGAAGAAAAGTTTATTTCAGATATAATTACATTAAGGATTTTGAGATGAAATCATTGTAGATTATCTGGGTGTGACCTCAATCCAATAACAGGTATCCTTATGAGATACAGAAGAGAACATACAGACACAGAAAAGGCCACATGAAGGTGGAGGCAGAGATTTGAAATTATGCAGTTGCAAGTTAAGGAATGCCTAGAGCCACCAAAACTTGGAAAGGTCAGGAAAGGACTCTCCTCTAGAGGCTTCAGAGGGAATGCAGCCCTGAGGATACCTTGCTATCAGCCTTCTAGCCTCCAAACTGTGAGAGAATACATTTCTGTTATTTTAAGCCACCAAGTTTAAGTTTGTGGTAATTTTTTTCACAACAGCCCTAGGAGACATATATACTCTGCTAAAACACAACAGTGACATGATCAGCTTTCCATATCTTTTGGGGACTGAAGAGGTAGCTGTAAAGTAAAATAAAAAAAAACCTTGGAGCAAAGCTTAATAAGAGCATCAAAAAGTTTTTAAAAAATTACAAATCATTTCTCACTCCTGAACGTACTAAAAAATCTGCAGCAAAATGTTTGCAAAGTAAATCCAGAATATTCCAAAGGACAGTACATCATCAGAAAGTAGTGATTACTGATGATTATATCATCAGTAATGTAAGTTACGTTCAACATTTGAAAATAAATCATACTTTGCTGGTGAGAATGTAAAATGCTACAGCCACTTTGGAAAACATTTGACTCAAATAAATGGAGAAATATGCCCCATGTATAGATTTAAAGACAATATTATTAAGATGCCAGTTCTCTTCAATTTGATCTATAGATTTACAAAATCCCAGCAAACTTTATGGAGAATTTGAGTGACTGATTCTAAAATGTATGTCAATGATATGGAATTGTCATAATGATAAATATATACATTGAAAAGAAAATAGATTGTCCATGACTAAACCCTAATACATATGTACATATACTACATATATGTTATAGTACATATTTTATATATTTTTTATATATATATATATATAAACTGTTGTTTAACAAAGGTACTGAGGTTACTTAATGAGGAAGAGATCATCTTTCAACAAGTGGTGTTGGAATAATTGTATATTTGTAAAGAAAATTTTGAAATTGAGTCCTGTCTCACACTTACACAAACATTAGCTCATGATAGAACATGTACATAAATGTTCAAATTAAAACCATAAAGCTTCTGGAACAAAATGTAGAGGAATATCTCTGCAAACAGCGTAGGAAAAGATTTCTTTGACAGGACAACAAAAGCACTAAGAATAAAAGAAAAACTTGATAAAACTGACTTCAGCAAAATTATTAACTTCTGCTCTTCAAATGATGTCATTGAAAAATGAAAACTCAAGCCACAAACTGGAAGAAAATGTTTGTAAGACACATATCTGAAGAAATACTTGTTTTCAAAACATAGAAAAGGAAAAATTCCTATAACTAAATAATATAAAATCAAACAAGTCAATAAAGATAGAAATTTAAATTTGAAAAGAAACTTTACCGAGGAGTATATACAAATGGCCAAATGCATGAAGATGTTCTCAGCATCCTTAAATATCAGGGAAATGCAAACTTAAGCCACAGTGAGTTACTGCTATTTACCATGAGAATGGCGAAAATGTTAGAAAGACTGAAAAGTTTCAAATCTTGGCAATGTTATTGATCAAGTGTAATTTTCATACTTTGCTGATGACAGTGTAAAATGATGCACCCACTTCGGAAAAGCAGTTTCTACAATGTTAAAGATAAAGCTGCTCTGTAACCCAACAATTAATACACCTAGGATTTTCCCAAGAGAAATCAAACATATGTCCATAAAAGTCTTACACAAAAATGTTCAGAAAGATTTACTCATAGGAGCCCAAACCTAAAACAACACAAGTGTCTGTCATCAGGTAAATGATAGATACATTTTGATAAATGCTTCAAAATGGATTACTGTTATATTTGGCTATAACAAGTTATGAACTAATAATATAGATCCAGCAACATGAGTAAATTTTAAAAACTTTTTTTCAGTCAAAGAAACCAGTTACAAAAGAGTATATATTATTCCATTATTCAAAGTTCTAGAACAGGCTAAATTAATTATAGCGACTTGTATCATTTGTTGCTATAATCAGAGGATAGATGAGGGAGAAACAACTAGAAAGCAACATTAGGCAACTTTCTAGGTTTATTAATTTTTTCTGGATTTGGATGGTCATTACACTGTATGTAATTTATCAATATTTATCAAAGTGATACTTAAAATCTGTGTATACTATGATATATAATTTTACCTCACTTAAATATTAAAGTTGGTAAGCAAAACTTTGTCAAACATGAGTATATAAAGTAGAAATTCACACTAAAATGAAGGAAAATAAATCAAGATAGATTATACTGTTAAATCGTTTTATGGTCAATTTAAAAAACACATGTATAATACAAAATTATATAGACTCATTAAAGGTAAACCACAATTTTGGCTCTTAAGCTTTCTAACTGAAAGTGGAAATTGGGGAATTTGATTAGTTAATTCATTGATTTCTAATGTCTGATCATAGACAATTACCTGGGGAGCTTCATGAAAAACACGTTTTTAGGACCTATATCCATATTCTGATTCAGTAGGTCTGAGGAAAGGTCTGAAATTCTACATTTTGGAAGTTTCTCTTGGTGATTCTGATATCTAGGTTGAAACTTTCTGAGTTGCCCCATTTGTAGAATCCATAAGATAAATTGATTATTTACAAAAACCTCAGCAACTCATGATACTAAAAATTAAAATTAATTTCTTCTGACAATTCTCACAAGGAGGAAAGTGTATAACAAAATATAACCTCAATAGCCTTACAGTCAATTCAGGAACAAGTTTTATAAAAGGCACCTCATAATACAGATTCTTAATACAGGACCTCAATACAAGTCAAGTGTAGGATGGCAACTGTAATTCAGTAAGGGTAGTTATAAAGAGTGGGGTTACTGGATAAACGTCTACTATGTAACTTATGCTGCTTTAGATTTAGGAGCAGATTTTAGGCCATGCAGAAAAACATAGAAACTGAAGGTTTTTCAGGAAATGCTCCATAAAGTTTTTTTTATTTCTCATAAACTTTTTTATAGACTACTATTGGGTAAAAATGATTTTAAGACTATACTTTTTTGCAAGAACTTGAATCATAACTAATCTAAATTGCCACTTAAATACCATACCAATCAATATAATGTAAGTCTGTTAATAATAGTTGGCATGGTCTAGTGACAATTAAGGAATGTAAACTAAATTTAAGTTTGGCTGTTGTGAATTTTAATCAGGAATCAGACATAAATAGCCAACTGATATTTAGTACTTACGGCATGCCCCACGGCAAAGTGGTTGTTTTGTTCCCTTCAGGAACAGGCATCTGCCTTTCTACACTCATTTTTCAAAAGGTTTTCTACGTGAGAGACTTTAATGTTTGAAAGCAGTAGTTGTGATGATGACAATTTCACTAAAACCTTTATAAAATACTTTAAAAGAGTAGTGAGCAACCAAACCCATTTGAAGTAGGAACAGTTTGGGGAAGCAGAGATTTTGATATATCAATGAGCAGATTCTATGGTCTATTCATAAATTCTATGTTATTTTGGTGTGTAAAATAAAAAAATAAATAAAGGGATTTATTAACCAAGCGTTTGAAAGTTGCAAAGAGGCAAAGAGAAGCTTCTAACTTATTAAAATGATTCTCTTCATCCTCAAAACCACAGAAAAGGGGGAGGTGAATGAGGAGCAAGTGGTGGCCGTGGTCATAGACAGTCTTTCAGGTTTTGATATTTACTGATAGGTCATGATCTACTTCTTGTAGTCCCTTAGATTAGGTATTTAAATTTAATGCTGTTTTAAAAATCTGTAAATTGATTTTCTGTTCATTAAATACTACCATAAAGAAATCTAACAATTCAATGTATGTAACTTTTCCTCAATAGCTCTCTTAATTACACCTTTTAAGAAACAAAAGCCTCTAATAGGTCTGTTCAATAGTAATAAAATAGCAAAGAAATCAAAAGCTTTGAGTGACAAAAACAACAAAAACTGAAATTCTGTGATAGGTATATTAAGGCCTATATTCTCAAATCTTAAACAAAAATATATTTTTTCTCTCAAATTTAAAGTATCTAACTCTGGATCTAGAGATACATACACTTTTAAAAATCTCTTGTTGGCTAAGCAATGAAATGAAGTAAGATGCTTCCAAATGTAAATATCCTAATGGGGCTAGTCAGCTATCACACTGTGAAGCATCAGCCAATTATAGGTAGGTTTCAGTGCCCCTTGTTCATTCTACCAAACCTATTCCCAATTGTCTAACAGTTATGTCCTCAGAACACCTACATTTCTTGCATTTTTCCTGATTGATCTTGCATTTTTCCTGATTGATCCTGCATTTAGATAAATTGTGCTCTATCCTAGGGCTACTCTCCTTGAAGTAAAATGTTATAAAGAGGATTTTGCAAATGATGCTTCACACAAGAAAATTATCTTCTCAAAGATGTATCAAAATGAGACCTGTCCACTAACTTAATGTTAAGTACTGTAAAGCCAAACTATCCCTGGCAGATTATGAGCAGGTCTATAATTAGTTCCAAAAGATTAAAACAGCATCCAAACAAAGAAATATTTTTTATATTAAAGCACTTTAAATAAACTACACTAAATTCTTACACCACTAAAGCTAAGTTCCTAGAAAAATAGCAACAAAAACAGTGCTGAAATAATTGGATTACTTTTAACATATAGTACTATGAGAAAAAATAGTAATTTTTACATCATTATATATGCCTCCACGCTTTCTTCATATTAAAACAATTACTCAGATATTTTGTATATTTATATTAGACTGTTTTCCCTACCATGGCCAAATCTGCTTTTCCTATTTATTTCTGTTCTTGGGATTAAGAGTGTTACCATCTACCCATTTTCCCCAATGGGAAACTTCAGAGGCATATTTGATTCTAGCTTTCCGTCAGGCTGAACTTCAATCAGCCACTTAATCCTGTTGATTTGGCTTGGATCCCACCGCTACAAACTCGTTTCAGGCCCTAATCGTCTACGCCCTTCATTACTACATGAGACTCCTCTTGCCCATCTTTCTTCAGTTCATTCGGATCACCAGAGTTCTTTTTTAAAACACTAATCTTGCTATCTCTTCATTTTTGATAAAATAAAGTACAATATCCTTGGCATAATGTTTAAAACCCTTCTTACTTCTTGTGTCTTATCAACCACCTTTCTTATCTCCCTCCTAGCACTTCTGCACAGGTCCTCATGCCCCAGACATAATGAGTTTCACTACTGCTAGAACTAGCTTAGATTTAAAAAATATTCAGTGCTGCTATTTCTGCACTTAGATTATTTGTTTGGTTTTGTACCTGTCTTTCCCACTAGAACATGAGTCCTTCAAGTTCAGAGCCATATTTTGCTCATATTTTTATAATAGTTAGTGCAATTCCTTGTCCATAATGGGTTCAAAGTATTCATGTTTGAATAGCACCAAAAACTTTGATTTGGGGCAGTCAGAAATGTGTTCTCCTTATCCTGTTATACAACAAGCTTCTCAATGACTGTTCCTTTTTATAATGGTTTGTTTTGCTTTGGCAATAAAAGTAAGTTAGCAAGGAGGGGAGAAGTAAAAGCCTGTAGCTGTGGGTGATGCTTTGGGGACAGGGTAGTGTTGGATAGAAAATGTACAGTTTGATTGTGGACTCTGGAGTCCAGCTCCCTGACTTTGAATTTCAACTCTACAATTTACCATTATTTGACTTGAGAAAGTTATATGGACAATCAATGCCTCTTTTTAAAAAAATGGGAACCATTCAACACTTAGATACTGAGCTCTATTCTAAGTGTTGTGGATAGAGTGGTAAAGAAAACAGATACATTCTATGCCCTTAAACACTTTGTGTCCTAGTAATCATCTCAAAGATTTGTTGTGAGAATTAAGTGATATAACAGATATAAAGCACTTTGCCCAGTGCCAGGGACAATGACAAATGCAGAGTAAATGTTAATCATCATTAACACTATCATTAATTAGTGATAGAAGCATCATTATTATTTTTAGATGGATAGGTATGGAGATTGTATTAGTCCCTTCTCACGCTGCTAATAAAGACGTACCCAAGACTGGGTGATTTATAAAGGAAAGAGGTTTAATTGACTCACAGTTTAGCATGGCTGGGGAGGCCTCAGGAAACTTACAATCGTGGCGGAAGGGGTAAGAAATACGTCCTTCTTCACACGGTAGCATCGAGGAGAAGATTGAGTGCCCAGCGAACGAGGAAGCCCCTTATAAAACCATCAGATCTCATGAGAACTCACTATCACGAGAACAGGATGGGGGAAACCGTCCCCATAATTCAATGATCTCCACCTGGTCCCTCCCACGACACATGAGGATTATGGGAACTACAACTGAAGATAAAATTTGGGTGGGGATACAGCCAAACCGTATCAGAGATTATAAAGCCAATGTGTCCATTGCTGCTTCTAGGCTAACCTTCACAAGTCCTATTTTATATCACCTTTTCTGCAGGTGGTTCAGCCCACTATATCTTCCCTGAAACCTAGGATTCATTAGCCTTAATAGTAAACTTATGGGAAGCTTTTGGCAGAGACAAGGAGTATTACTCAGACCAAGTTTCCTTGATGCCGAATCCATGCACCTGTTTTATCTGCTTTGCTTTTCTCAGTGCTTCTGTGAAACTCTTGGCTTCTGTATGCAATGCCTTCTGAATTCAAGGTTTCGCCTTGCCCTTCACTTTATGTCTTACATGTCCCTCTTCTCATGTCCCTGCTGGCTCACCTGGCCACTCTTACAGCTGGCCCTGGCCTCCAGTATCTCTGGTGCTTGAGTTTTGTCACTGCCTTAATTTTAAAACACTACCTTCTCCTGCAGTTTGTTATTTCATGTTCGGCCCATTGAATAACAACCCAGTCAATGATCATCAAACCAGCCTAATTAAACATTATCTTGGATCTCATGATACCAGGTGTCTACTTTAACCAAACACTTTCACCTCAATAGTAACACTAATTGAGGGTTTACTAACTGCTGTGCATGTAACAACACAATAATTATAACAGTATGCCTTTGAAGTAGGTACTATGACTAGTTTCCTTTCACAGATAAAGAAACTGAAGTATAGAAAAGTTAGACAATTTGCCAAAGTTTTATAGTTACTAAGCTACAGAGCTGGGATTTGATTCCATTCAGTCTGGCTCTAGAGTCTGTGTTCTAAGTCATCACGAACTACTGTTTCTCACCTGACAGGATGACAGAACGGAACTTCACAGCCTAGATTTTACATATAGTTTAAGTGAATTTCATTCCTGTCAAATGAGTGTTTAAAAATACTGTGTGGTAGATATTTGTCATTTGGGACCATCCAGTATCTCTTTCTACTTCCCACTAGAACCCTGAGATTTTCTTAAAGTTTATCTTACCCATGGTGAATAGTCTTGGAAGGAAAATGACTTAGGATGCTTTGATCTCCCCTTCAGAAGCTGAAGGGGTAGCATGCGTCTCTTCCTTTCACGGTCTTTTATTTCACTTCATTGATATAAACAAGATGTGTCCAATTGACCTAAGCTCCTCCAGTGAGATTCATTCTGAGGACTTTGAAATTTGAGTAAAATGTCAAAAAGTGAAGAGAAAAGGAAAAGCAGAAAAACATCCACCACTGGCCATTTATTTATTCAGTCCAACAATGTGCCCGAGTGAGCAAGAGCTTGCTGTGGAGACCTTCTCTACAGAAAGTTCCTTTCCTTTCAAGCCTGTTTTTGCAGCTCTCCCTTCAGTCCTGTGAGAGTTTTCATATCCTTCTAATCAACTATTTTTCTACTTTAATTACACAAAGCTGGTTTCTGTTGCTCTTCAACTATTATATTTTATAGATATAGAATAATTAGCAATCCTAGGACTGCCATTTTTCATTAGGTAATATTTTTCACATGCTTATATTTCTGTCCTCCGTGTTTGGGTTGCTGATATTGGCTGCCTCAAAGCCCCATGTGATCATTTTGAAAAATTGATAAAGGTCAAAAAATAATGCCAGACAAGAGGAAATATCAACTGTGAAAAATATACAGAATATACACCAATATTTGGAAAACAACAATCGTTTTCAGGGAGCACCAAATAGAAAATTTGGCAGAATTTAACTAAGATAGCAGGTCACAGACTCAGATCTATATATGTGTTGAAGAGTGGGTGTTAAAATGGCTTTCATTTCTGAAATGTGAACTCCAAATTCCACACTTGGAAGCGAATTAGAAATCTTCTGCCTGTAATTAGAAAATCTCTTTTCACAGAATTCATCATGATGAAGCCTCAGTGATCAAACAGACAAGCCTCCCTCAAAACTGCTAACTCTGTTGGGCATTCATTATTCTAGTTAAACGCTGAGTGGCCGTAATCACCTGCTTAGTAGACGGTGCACTTGCTGCCCACTCAAACACATTAGGCTTGTCACAGGCTTTGGGAGCAGCAGAGGATACTTCACCCCATTATTTATAAATGGTGATGTTTCCAAATTTAGTAGATAGCTGTTTTAAACAGCTTTGAAGAAAAGGCAGTAATGGTGAGCTGGCATTAATTAGTATTAATATTTCTCCATGAATTGCTTTGCCTTTATATTTTTGATCTCTTAAAGTCTCCCTTGAGTAAAAGCAGTATTGATTTCTAAAATAATTCTCTCACTAAGATATAGGCTTAGAAAAGAGAAAAAAAATTGAACATCGGGATATAATTTAAGACTTAAAATATTGTACACATGTTTACACAATTACATAAGTACACAGGTATATGTTAACTTAGAAGGTGAGATACAATAATAGATAAGATAACTTTCTTTTACCAAATAATTGGAGGTTTAATCATTAAAGCATGATTCATTATATAACATAAAAGTATAAGTGACAGAAATTGAGAAAATGTAGATGTTGATCTGTTTTTCATAAATTCCTTTGGAGGATATAGAGCATCTCACTTGTGTTTGTATCTGCACAGTGACTCTTCTATTTTGGGCAGTTAAGAAATGCTTGTTAAATGGATGGGTAAATATTTTATATTTTATAATGCTATAAAATTTATTTTAATATTAAGGCAGCCTCCTAAGCAAAAATAAAATAACCCCTATAATCACAACTTGAATTCAAGCTAGATATATTTTTATAAGTTTGTCAGAATAATATACAAATAAATCTAGGTGGCAACTAGTACCTTCTCATACTCTGGAACATAAACCAAGGTAAACAATTTCTTTGGAAAGGAGAATCTATTTGTTTAGACTGTATAATATTGAAAGGTGTATCCAGGAACTATTCTCCAAAGTTCATATCACAGAAATTTAAATACGAGAATTTAAATATCATAATAGGTCATATTATGTTATGTTCATTAATGGAATATAATGTTATGTTGTGAGTATCCTGATTTGTTGAAACTTTAAATTGAACCATAGCTATTACCCTCTTATAGATCATAAATGGTCAAATGTAAACAATTTTATTAAAAGTAAGCCATCTTTATCCAATAAGTAAAAGAATAACACAAGACAACTAAAGGGACGCTTCTTCAGAATACTTTAAAAAAAGAAACAGACGTGGCTGGCAAGATGGTCAAATAGGAACAGCTCTAGTCTGCAGCTCCCAGAGAGATCAATGCAGAAGGCGGCTGATTGCTGCATTTCCAACTGAGGTACCCAGCTCATCTCATTAGGACTGGTTAGACAGTGGGTGCAGCCTATGGAGGGTGAGCTGAAGCAGGATGGGGCGTCACCTCACCTGGGAAGCGAAGGAGTTGGGGAACTCCCTCACCTAGCCAAGGGAAGCTGTGAGGGACAATGCCTTGAGGGACAGTGCATTCCGGCCCAGATACAATGCTTTTCCCATGGTCTTCGCAACCCGCAAACCAGGAGATTCCCTTGGGTTCCCGTGTCACTAGGGCCCTGGGTTACAAGCACAAAACTGGGCGACCATTTGGGCAGACACCAAGCTAGCTGAGCTAGCTGCAGGAGTTTATTTTCATACCCTAGTGGCACTTAGAATGCCAGTGAGACAGAACCGTTCACTGCCCTGGAAAGGGGGCTGAAGCCAGGGAGCCAAGTGGTCTAGCTCAGCAGATACCACCCCCACAGAGCCCAGTAAGCTAAGATCCACTGGCTTGAAATTCTCGCTGCCAGCACAGCACTCTGAAGTTGACCTGGGATGCTCGAGCTTGGTGCGGGGAGGGACATCCGCCATTACTGAGGCTTGAGTAGGGGGTTTTCCCCTCACAGTGTAAACAAAGCTTCCAGGAAGTTCGAACTGGTCCAAGCCCACTGCAGCTCGGCAAAGCCACTGTAGCCACACTACCTCTCTAGATTCCTCCTTTCGGGCAGGGCATCTCTGAAAGAAAGGCAGCAGCCCCAGTCAGGGGCTTATAGATAAAACTCCCATCTCCCTGCGACAGAGCACCTAAGGGAGATGGTGGCTATGGGCATAGATTCAGCAGACTTAAATATTCCTGCCTGCCGGCTCTGAAGGGAGCAGTGGATCTCCTAGCACAGTGCTCAAGCTCTGCTAAGGGACAGACTGCCTCCTCAAGTGGGTCCCTGACTCCCATGCCTGCTAACTGGGAGACACCTCCCAGTAAGGGCCGACAGACACCTCATACAGGAGAGCTCTGGCCGACATCTGGCAGGTGCCCCTCTGGGATGAAGCTTCCAGAGGAAGGAATAGGCAGCAATCTTTGCTGTTCTCCATTCTCCACTGGTGATACCCAGGCAAACAGGGTCTGGAGTGGACCTTCAACAAACTCCAGCAGACCTGCAGCTGAGGGGCCCAACCGTTAGAAGGAAAACTAACAAACAGAAAGGAATAGCATCAATGTCAACAAAAAGGATGTCCAAACAGAAACCCCATCTGAAGGTCACCAATATCAAAGACCAAAGGTAGATAAATCTACGAAGATGAGGAAAAATCAGCACAAAAAGACTGAAAATTCCAAAAACCAGAACACCTCTTTTCCTCCAAAAGATCACAACTCCTTGCCAGCAAGGGAACAAAACTTGGAGAATGAGTAAAGAAGTAGGCTTCAGATGGTGGGTAATAACAAACTCCTCTAGCTAAAGGAGCATGTTCTAACTTAATCCAAGGAAGCCGAGAACATTGAAAAAAGGTTAGATGAATTGCTAACTAGAATAACCAGTCTAGAGAAGAGCATAAATGACCTGATGTAGTGAGAAACACAGCACGAGAGCTTCTTAAAGCATACACAAGTATCAATAGCTGACTTGATCAAGCAGAAGAAAGGATGTCAGAGATTGAAAATCAACTTAATGAAATAAAGCATGAAGACAAGATTAGAAAAATAATGAATGAGAAGGAACAAACAAAGCCTCCAAGAAATATGGGATTATGTGAAAAGACCAAACCTTCATTCGACTGGTGTACCTGAAAGTGATGGGGAGAATGGAACCTAGCTGGAAAACACTCTTTAGGATATTATCCAGGAGAACTTCTTCAACCTAGAAAGACAGGCCAACATTCAAATTCAGGAAATACAGAGAACACCACAAAGATACTCCTCGAGAAAGGTAACCCCAAGACACATAATTATCAGATTCACCAAGGCTTAAATGAAGGAAAAAATGTTAAGGGCAGCCAGAGAGAAAGGTCGGGTTACCCACAAAGGGAAGCCCATTAGACTAACAGTGGATCTCTTTGCAGAAACCCTGCAAGCCAGAAGAGAGTGGGGGCCAATATTCAACATTCTTAAAGAAAATATTTTCAACCCAGAATTTCATATCCAGCCAATTTAAGCTTCAGAAGCAACGGAGAAATAAAATCCTTTACAGACAAACAAATGCTGAGAGATTTTGTCACCACCAGGCCTGCCTTACAAGAGCTCCTGAGGGAAGCACTAAATATGGAAAGGACAAACCAGTACCAGCCACTGCAAAAACATACCAAATTGTAAAAACCATCAACACTATGAAGAAACTGCATTAACGAAAGGGCAAAATAATTAGCTAGCATCATAATGACAGGACCAAATTCACACATAACAATATTAACCTTCAATGTAAATGGGCTAAATGCCCCAGTTAAAAGACACAGACTGGCAAATTGGATAGAGTGAAGACCCATTGGTGTGCTGTATTCAGGAGACCCATCTCACATGCAAAGACACACATACACTCAAAATAAAGGGATGGAGGAAGATTTACCAAGCAAATGGAAAGGAAAAAAAGTAGAGTTGCAATTCTAGTCTCTGATAAAACAGACTTTAAACCAACAAACATCAAAAAAGACAAAGAAGGTCATTACATAATGGTAAAGGGATCAATGCAACAAGAAGAGCTAGCTATCCTAAATATATATGAACCCAATACAGGAGTACCCAGATTCATAAAGCAGGTTCTTAGAGACCTACAAAGAGACTTAGACTCCCACACAATAATAATGGGAGACTTTAACACCCCACTGTCAATGTTAGACAGATCAATGAGACAGAAAATTAACAACAATATCCAGGACTTGAACTCAGCTCTGGACCAAGAAGACCTGATAGACATCTACAGAACTCTCCACCCCAAATCAACAGAATATACATTCTTCTCAGCACCACATCACACTTATCCTAAACTTGACCATATAAGGAAGTAAAACACTCCTCAGCAAATGCAAAAGAATGGAAATTATAACAGTCTCTCAGACAACAGTGCAATCAAATTAGAGCTCAGGAATAAGAAACTCACTCAAAACCGCAAAACTACCTGGAAACTGAACAAATTTCTCCTGAATGACTACTGGGTAAATAACAAAATTAAGGCAGAAAGAAATAAGTTCTTTGAAACCAATGAGAACAAAGACACAACATACCAGAATCTCTAAGACACATTTAAAGCAGTGTGTAGAGGGAAATTTATAGCACTAAATGCCCACAGAAGAAAGCAGGAAAGATCTAAAATCAACACCCTAACATCACAATTAAAAGAACTAGAGAAGCAAGAGAAAACAAATTCAAAAGCTAGCAGAAGAGAAGAAATAGCTAAGATCAGAGCAGAACTGAAGGAGATAGAAACAAAAAGCACCCTTCAAAAAATCAATGAACCCAGGAGTTTGTTTTCTGAAAATATTAACAAAATAGATAGATCATTAGCCAGACTAATATAGAAGAAACGGAAGAAGAATCAGACACAATAAAAAATGATAAAGGGGATATCACCGCTGATCCCACAGAAATACAAACTACCATCAGATAATACTATAAACACCTCTAAGCAAATAAAATAGAAAATCTGGAAGAAATGGATAAATTCCTGGACACATGTACCCTCCCAAGACTAATCCAGGAGGAAGCCGAATCCCTGAATAGACCAATAATAAGTTCTGAAATTGAGGCAGTAATTAATAGCCCACCAACCAGAAAAAGCTGAGGACTAGATGATTTACAGCCAAATTCTACCTGAGGTACAAAGAGGAGCTGGTGCCATTCCTTCTGAAACGATTCCAAGCAATAGAAAATGAGGGACTCCTCCCTAACTCATTTTATGAGGCCAGGTTCATCCTCATATCAAAATCTGGAAGAGACACAACAAAAAAAGAAAATTTCGGACCAATATCCCTGATGAACATCGATGCAAAAATCCACAATAAAATACTGGCAAACAAAATCCAGCAGCACATCAAAAAGCTTATCCACCATGATCAAGTCAGTCAGCTTCATCCAGGGGATGCAAGGCTGGTTCAACATATGCAAATTAATAAACATAATCCATCACATAAACAGAACCAATGACAAAAACCACAAGGTTATCTTAATAGATGCAGAAAAGGCCTTCGATAAAATTCAACATCCTTTCATGCTAAAAACTCTCAATAAACAAGGTATTGATGGATCATATCTCAAAATAATAAGAGTTATTTATGACAAACCCGCAGCCAATATCATACTGAATGGGCAAAAACTGGAAGCATTCCCTTTAAACTAGCACAAGACAAGGATGCCCTCTCTCACCACTCCTATTGCGCATAGTATTGGAAGTTCTGGCCAGGGCAATCAGGCATGAGAAAGAAATAAAGGGTATTCAAATAGGAAGAGAGGAAATCGAATTGTCCCTGGTTGCAGATGACATGATTGTGTATTTAGAATACCGCACATCTCAGCCCAAAATCTCCTTAAGCTGATAAGCAACTTCAGCAAAGTCTCGGGATACAAAATCAATGTGCAATAATCACGAGCATTCCTATACACCAATAATAGACAAACAGAGAGCCAAATCATGAGTGAATTCCTATTCACAATTGCTATGAAGAGAATAAAATACATAGGAATACAACTTACAAAGAATGTGAAGCACCACTTCAAGGAGAACTACAAGCCACTGCTCAAGGAAATAAAAGAGGACACAAACAAATGGAAAAACGTTCCATGCTCATGGATAGGAAAAACCAATATTGTGAAAATGGCCATACTGCCCAAAGTAATTTTATATTCAATGCTATCCCCATCAAGCTACCATTGACTTTCTTCACAGAATTAGGAAAAACTACTTTAAATGTCATGTGGAACCAAAACAGAGACTGTATAGCCAAGACAACCCTAAGCAAACAGAACAAAGCTTAAAGCATCATGCTATCTGATTTCAACCTATACTACAATGCTACAGTAACTAAAACAGCATGGTACTGGTACCAAAACAGATATATAGACTGATGGAACAGAATAGAGGCCTCAGAAATAACGTCACACATCTAAAACCATCTGATCTTTGACAAACCTGACAAAAACAAGAAATGGGGAAAGGATTCCCTATTTAATAAATGTTGTTGGGAAAACTGGCTAGCCAGATGCAAAAAACTGAAACTGGATCCCTTCCTTACATCTTATACAAAAATGAATTCAAGATGGATTAAAGACCTAAGCTTAAGACCTAAAACCAAAAACTCTCTAGAAGAAAACCTAGGCAATACCATTCAGGGCATAGGCATGAGCAAAGACTTCATGACTAAAACATAAAAAGCAATGACAACAAAAGTCAAAATTGACAAATGGGATCTCATTAAACTAAAGAGCTTCTGCACAGCAAGAGAAACTATCATCTGAGTGAACAGGCAACCTACATAATGGGAGAAAATTTTTGCAATCTATCCTTCTGACAAAGGGCTAATATCCAGAATCTACAAGGAACTTAAACAAATTTACAAGAAAAAAACAACCTCATCAAAAAGTGGGCAAAGTATGTGAACAGACTCTTCTCAAAAGAAGACATTTATGTGGCCAAAAAACGTATGAAGAAAAGCTCACCATCCCTGGTAATTAGAGAAATGCAAATCAAAACCACTTTGAGATACCATCTCATGCCCGTTAGAATTGCGATCATTAAAAAGTCAGGAAACAATAGATGCTGGAGAGGATGTGGAGAAATAGGAAGGATTTTACATGGTTGGTGGGAGTGTAAATTAGCCAACCATTGTGGAAGACAGTGTGGAGATTCCTCAAGGATCTAGAACCAGAAATACAATTACTGGGTATATACCCAAAGAATTATAAATCATTCTACTATAAAGACACATGGACACGTATGTTTATTGTAGCACTGTTCACAATAGGAAAGACTTGGAACCAATTCAAATGCCCATCAATGATAGACTGGATAAAGAAAATGTGGCACATATACACCATGGAATACTATGCAGCCATAAAAGAGGATGAGTTCATGTCCTTTGCAGGGACATGGATGAAGATGGAAACCATCATACTCAGCAAACTAACACAGGAACAGAAAACCAAACACCGTATGTTCTCATTCCTAAGTGGGAGTTGAACAAGGAGAACACATGGACACAGGGAGGGGAACGTCACACACTGGGGCCTGTCAGGGGTCAGGGGGCTAGGGGAGGTATAGCATTAGGATAAACACCTAGTGTAGATGATGGGTTGATGGCTTCAGCAAACCACCATGGCACGTGTATACCTATGTAACAAACCTGCACATTCTGCACATGTATCCCAGAATTTAAAGTATGCAATAAAAAAGAAACAAATTATTTCCCTTCATTATTCAATAACTATACAGTATTTACATCTATGTGCAAAACACTGATCTATGTGATATACAAATATAAATATGACTCAAGAAACTTTGAGAAACTTAATTCAATAAAGAACATATCAATTATTGACATCTATGTAAAACAAGTATATTATGAGGCACATTATGGCACAATATGGTTAGTCTTATGAAGAAAGCATAACAAAATTCTTATAGCTGAGAGGAAAGAAATCATGCTGGGCTGTCAGTCACATGTAAAGCCAACACTGTTATCTCATAGCAATCTATAGGACCATAAATTGTCCTAAGCCAAGGGTCATAAAAAATGAGGACTTCAACCCATTCTTATCTAGATCAGCTATGGACACCTCTGTAAGAAGGTTCAGTTCTCAGAGTCCTCCTTTTCCACTAATAGACCTTAACAGATTTCTTATTCTGTCACTTAGTCTATCTCATAGAAGGATGCTGGTGAATTTCACAGAGCTGAGTCACAGGCATATTCTGCAAAGCAGCTCCTCCCCTTATCTGACAGTCACGAGGCACTTACTAGAAAGCAGTTTCTGGTTTATACCCTTTCTGTTATGATAACTGTCGAAATAACCAGCTCATTACAGAGCCCACTCACGTGAAAAATTCACAGCCATACCTACTTATTAAATCAGAGCAAAAGGAGGGCTGCTCTTATTCCTGTGCCCAGGTCATTCTAAGCTATATTTATATTTCAAATTCAATCAATCTCTAAATGAAAGACAAAACGGTATATTTAGAAGAAGTCTATGAAATATCTCTTTTTAAACCTTAAAAGAGTAATTTTTTTTTATTGGATTTTTGCTCTTGTTGCCCAGGCTGGAGTGCAATGGCGTGCTTTCAGCTCACTGCAACCTCTGCCTCCTAGTTTCAAGCAATTCTCCTGTCTCAGCTTCCCAAGTAGCTCGGATTACAGGCATGCACCACCACACCCAGCTGATTTGTTTTGTATTTAGTAGAGATGGGGTTTTACCATGTTGGCCAGGCTGGTCGCGAACTCCTGACCTTGGGTGATCCACCCACCTTGGCCTCCAAAGTGCTGGGATTACAGGCATGTGCCACCATGCCTGGCCTAAAAGAGTAAATTTTCGAAGAACATGATCCTAAAACTGCCTTTTGCATGATTTTTTATTAAGAACATTGACCTGGTTTATAACCAACTAAAGGAATGGCAGTTTAGGCTCAGATGTTCTTAGAAGCTGCACATAACTTTTATCCTGGAAACATGTAGTGAACCCTGATTGTACTATGTATGTATTTTTCTTCTCACCATTGCCTTCCCAGGGATAGGGCCAGTAGCATTCTAAAGAAAATTGTATTATTGCTCTGCCTCGTAAAGTCAACTGCTTACAGTTGAAGGATTAATACCCAGTGGTTTTAAGACTTACTCCCTAACACATCAAGAAGTAAGGAAAAAATTTTACTCAGGTCCTCATGTGAGCCATGAGATGTTAAGGGAGTATAGTATGTAGGTTAAACCTGGGGCTCTGAGGTCAATCTTACTGAGTTTGAACCCCAGGTCTACCACTTACTTCTCTGCAGTAAAATGGGTGGTAAAAGTCTTCCCACTTGGGGTTGGAGGGAACATTAAATGAGATATTGCATGTATGGGGCCTTGTCCATTGTAAGTGCTAGCCATTGACAAAGAACTTCTGACAGGACTCTTCACACAACCCCCTTTGCTGGGAAAAAGCTTTCATCTACCAAATCTCCTAGGAAAGTTGAATTACTTCGTGTCTACTTTTCTGATATTTTGTAAGTAACAACTCCTAATGAAACAATTTGCCTGAGCAAATGGGTACTATGTTAGAAGACTAAATCCTTTCTCTATTCTAGGGGTCATAGGAACATTAGCAATGTTTTAACTGAAATGCCTGGGAGAAGGACTAAGTTACTCTGGTAAGAATATAAAAGAGGTGTGTTTTGTCAGGGTGAATATCACATTGCAAACATTGCTGTCTGCTTGCATTGCTACTGAGGGCTGACACTAAAAGGCAATATTACTGTTCTAAAGCTGATTAGTTTTCTTAAAAATACCATCAATCAAGCTCAGTGAGAAAGAGGAAGAGATGATCCTGCTAGATGTGTTTATGTTAACATAATATTGGCCAGAGAAAGCACTGTTCCAGAGAAAATGTGAGGCTCAGCCTGTTGTCAGTGTCAGAGTTTGAACATGTTTTGTGATAGCCTCCACTTGATTAATGGTATTATTTTTGGCATAGCAGTCTTGAGCTTCTCCCTCACTATATGCTCAGAGGTCTTCAAATCTCTTTGTTAATGAAGAACATGATTTAACTTGTGTAAAAATGGAACCCCAAAACACAGAAGCTTAAATAATATAACATTTTATTTCTTTCTCACATGAAAGTTTAAAAGTGAAGAGTCCAGGACTAATGGGGTACCCCTGGTACTCTTAACATGAATTCCAGATGGGGTCCAAGGCGGCAGATCCAATACATACTACTTCTGCCAGCAGTGAAAGGAAAGAGGAGAAACAAACAACTTCTGTTGTAGGAAATATTCCTCATGTAATTTTTGCTTATGTTTTAATTAGCCTGAGAGAAACCAAATCTCTGTACCTAGCTGCAAGGGGGTCTAGCTTATTGTCTGTGTGTCCAGCTGTAAGTGACATATTCCATTATTGCAAGGAAGAGAGAGAAAATGAAAATTGGGGATGAGCATCAACTTCTAGTACAGGTTCCTAACACAAAGTCAATAATTTAGTTTCTATTACATTCATACTTGCTTTGCTCAATAAACTTTTTCTATGAACCATTCTAGCTACAATTGTCACCATGGGAAACTCCATTTCTTGTACTCATTTTCCTCTTTACACTTTTGCTATTGGTGGTACCTTTCCCTAAATCATATTTCTCTCTCAAAATCCTATCTTTTTTAAGACCGTGAAGGCTTATGTCTAGGTATGCAATAATCCAGGACCTTGCCTTAAAGGAAAACAACATAGAAGTAAAGTAAGCCAAATGGGACCTGTTTACTAGGGCAAAGAGCTGGAAGCCACCACAGTCAGGGCAGTTAGACAACCCAACAGGCTAAACAAATATCAGGATCTTCTTTACTAGTAGGGCATAGCTATAGGTAAGCTCAACATTTTGGCTATGTCTAGTTTAAACTAACACAGAGTATTAGAATAGTTAGATTTTTCCCTTAGAAAATGAGCCCAAGAAAATATTTAGAGAGCGTGGGTAAAAAAAGGTGTAACACTCTAATTTCTTTACTTTCTGGGACAGCCAAGAAAGTAAGCTTCTCGGAACTGTACAAATAGTAGAGTCAGCTTATGGCCTCTATTAAGCCTTTCCCAGCACAACAATGTGATTGGATGTGGTGAGAATACTTGATCCTGGCCATGCCTCTCTTTTTTCTCTCCTCCCAACTTTATAGAGGTATAATTGGTAAGTAATGTATACAATGTATACAATTTATGAGTTTGGATATATGTATGCATTCATGTTACCATTACCACAATCAAGGCAATAAACAAATTCATAACCTCCAAAAGTGTTTTAATCTCCCTGTTTTTTTGGTGGTAAAAATACTGGACATGAGATTGAGATTGACCGTTTTAAAAAATTTCTAAGTGCACAATATTTGTTCTTAATTATAGGCATTATGTTGTACAGCAGATCTCTGGAAGTACTTACCTTATATAGTATAACTGTAACTTCATACCCATTGAACAACATCTTCCCATATCCCCTTCTCAGCTCCACCATTCTGTTGTCTGCTTCTATATGTTTGACATTTTAGATGCCTCAAACAAGAGGAATCATGTAGTATATGTCCTCTACATGTGGTTTCTTTCACCTAGAATTAATGTCCTCCAGGTTCATGGATATTGTCACATATGGCAAGATTTCTTCTTTTTCAAGTCTGAATAATATTCTATTGAATACATATACACATGTTTTCTATATTGCCTCATGCATTGATCGGCATTCAGGTTTTTTCCATATCTTGGCTATTGTGGATAAGGCTGCAATGAGTATGGGTGTGCAGATATCCCTCAAAGATTCTGATTTCAATTCTGTTCACAATTCCCCAGGCCATAAAGGATGGGATTTTCTTTTCTGATCCTATACAATATTCTTCTTTCTCAGGAATCCCTTATGCTAAGACTTTGCATCAGATAGGAGTATCTTCCCTATGCCATAGCATGTGTTCTCAGACATTCTTCCATAACTGGGTCTTGAAAACTTCAATAGGAGTGGGGTCAGTGCAGGTTCTTCAGAAAGCAGACACCAGGATGGAATCATAATTCCAAAAGTATGATCGAAAGGAATGCTTATAAAAGATAAAGCAAAGAGTGAGTAGAGGTGGTCAGATAAATACCTTAAGAGCATGATACAGTTCTGACACTTATAAGAGGAACAGAAGTGGCAAAGAATATGTCGGAAGAAGGGTCTCTGACTGTGATGTACCTCAAACAAAGTCTCGAGTATCCAGTAGAGAGTTTAGCCTACCCTCTCATGATAAAAATTCTCAACAAATTACATAGAGAAGGGACTTATCTCAATACAATCCATTGTGTGTTCAGTATTTACCTGGGCCATTTTTTTTCACCTCCATAGATGTTGGGAGAGTCAATCCATTATGGGACATGAATATCCCTGCATATTCTTGCAGGATGTGGCAAGAATGCAAAGACTAATATATAGTTACTTGGGCCACCTCTCAGCATTATATTGGCTGCAAGAAATCTAGAAAGATGATATAAACTATTTCTACAGAGGAAAGACAAGGCTTAATATAAAAGCAGCAGATTCCCCAAGATCAATTTTTATCAGCTGTGAATCCAATCCATTGTGCGTTCAGTATTTACCTGGGCCATTTTTTTTTCACCTCTATAGAACTTGGGTGACAAGAGAAACCAGTCCCAGCATGATACTCATGCTGCTTGCTGTGTTATTATTCCTCTGTGTCTGGTGCAAGAGCCTTGTGTCTTCTGACAGCACCTGCATTAGTAATGTAACAGGCTAGCTTAATAACTTCTAAGTAGAGCAAAATCCTAGGTATTGATCATTCTCCCTCTCCATTTCTTTACAGCCCCAAGCCATAAAAAATGAGCAATTAGGAGATGTTCCTGCAGGTAGAAGAACCCACATGTCATATAAAAGAAATGGAGAAGGCTGCCTTATAAATGATCCATGCATCAACTTGGGACTAGGTATCATTAAAGAAACCTAGTGGCACAGGGAGAGGTTAAGTGGACAGAGGTCGGGACATTAACTCATAAAATGCACATGATTCTCCATGAATTGAAGAAAATTACCAGAAGTTCTTGTACCCTCTGTGGAGAAAAGTAAAAGGAAACCAAAGATACTGGCAGTTAACTCATCAGAAGAGGCAATGTAGTGCTACAAGTAGACTGTCTGGGCTGAGCATTGAGTGAAGGGCATAGACAGATCTTAGAGTACATTAGTGCCAGAGATTTTGGGGGTTGAGTCATCAAGATCTTGAGAGAAAATGTTTGGCATTGTAATTCAGCTGAAGACTCTGGGGTCCCAAGGGCACCCTAAGGCATGACTTGAAAACGGAGATACAGTCATTCATAATGACACATGATCACGTATGTCTTCCTTCCCACATATCCTTGGGTGCCCTTGAGAGAACTTGGGTTGAGACGGCCCTTGGCCATCTGAGACTGAGCATTAGTGAGCAAAAGGGATTGAGGCCAAACTGAAAGGACTGTCAAAGTCATGTCATCATACTAAATTGTAATCGAAAGTGCTAAAAAGGGCTTTTCCTAATATCTAGGTTCTGGAAGCTTGTTAAAAAGACCCAGGCATTGACATAGACAGTAAATAATCATGTTTTCTCTGCTTGTCTGCACTGCAATGTGAGTGGATTTGTGTCTCTATCTTATAACATGCCAGGAGATGAGGATCATAAGGTAAAAAAGTAAAATCAGCTTAATTTAATCAGCGAGATTTCTCAGTTGGTGCATAGCATAGAACACATGAGAGGTAATGCAGGAGCCTTGAATGTCAGCAAAGAAGTTTTTGTTTCATTCTGTACAAAAAGTAGAGCTTTTGGAGGGTTTTTTCTTAGGATAATTAGTAATAGAATTTGAAGAAGTTTCTTCAATTAAAAATATATCTATACTTACATATGCCAAAAGGATTAGAAGAATAATTACATGAGGCAGGAGATTGCTATTAAAAGCCTGAATTGAGGCAGTCCTTTGGTGCAGAAATAATTTTTTACATAATACAAAGAAAGCCTTGTACTCTATGGAATATAATATCTACCACATGCCTCAAAGTTAGATAATGAAGAAATATATGCAGCTTAACAAATAGTGATCTCCTCAATAAAGTGTATTCATTTCTCATTTACAGATTCTCTGAAAACATTCTGCAGTATTCTTCTGCTATATTGGGTTATATCATAAAATGTGGCAAGATGAATGAAATTTTAAAGTTTCCTGTTTAGAAATGCTTTGACTGCTTGTCTATGTACAGAATGTGACAAACTGGAATAAATTTACAGTGTTCCAATGTGTGTATTCTATAAATGGAATTAATTAATTGAAGAAATGAGACATTCTCACATTTTAAAATAAACTAATAAAATTTTAAAATAAACTAATTTTCAGTTTGCCACCAAGAATATACCTGCAGTAACACTCCTGATAGAATAAAAATGATAGAATAAACTTCCATCGATGCACAACTTTTAGAAATGAGTTTATATTTGACATATTATTCTAGTCATTATAATACACAGGTTAATAAAGCACATACCAACCAAATAAGAATTTCAAATTGTCGAAGATGACATTGCAGTAAAATATATTAGCATTATGATTATTTTGCATATAATTAAATCTTTGGGAATTTAGATGACATTTTATGATGATACAACATAGGAAAGCCTTCAAACTCACGCCCAAAGGAGCAAGTTGCATTCCTTTGCAAAATAGTTTAACTCAGAAAGTACTATCCCTAAGGAAATAATGTTGTAAACAGCTATTGGATTACTTTGAGAGCCCATCAGAACCTTTTTAGCTGATATGTCTCTGAAATACTTCACCTGTAGTAACTAGCTTTCTGAGAGTGGAGGCCTCAAATGCAGAAAGATGAAGACATTGACATCAGAGAACTCAGGAAGTGGACAATAAGAGACATAAAGAGGTTGTATGAAGCACATTTAAATTGTATCCCTTTTCCTGAATAAAGGGCAAATGAAACATAAGGAACATTGTATAATATCCTTGTATTAACTCCTAGCTTCTTTTTCCTTACCCCTAGGAGCACCTTTCTCCTTTATTACTCTCAATGTCTCAACCTAGGCCTTAATTTTCCCTAAAAGTGTTCTATTCTAAAAAACCAAACACCTATTTATAATTTTCCTCTACTTGTCCCCTCTGCCGCAATCCCCAATCAAAAATGTCCTTTTAGTTCAGGTGACCCCAGCTGTTAGCTTGATCTAACTGATACTGCTTGTACGAATTCCAGCCCACCCAATTCTTAAGTCATTCGCATTTTAAAGAAGTGTGCATAATAAATCAAAGGCATCATTATTTGACAGAATTTTAAAAACTAGATCAAAAGGCTTTCATATTTTCAAAATGTTTCACATTTTGTGACAGGGATATGCGATCAAACATGGGAGTTTAGCCTGGTTCAGCCAACCTAACTTTTTTTTTTTTTAATAGCTGATTGCCTTCATCAAAAAGTGCCAAGGTAATTTCAATGGGAGAATTATTTTTCAACAAATTATTAGATAGCCATATGAAAAGAAATAAATCTTGACACTTCCAGCATATACAAAATTAATTATAGATATAACTGTAATAACTAATACTAGAAAACTTTTAGAATAAAATATTGTGGAAATCTTAGTAATATTCTGGATAGCAAAAAATTCTTAAATTCAAAAAAAGTTTGAAATGACAGTAAATTAGATTTATAAAAAATATTGCTGTTCATAAGACATTGTTACCAAAGTGAAATAAAACGCCCATAGACTGAAAAGTTTACACAACCTGTATCTGACAAAAGCCTTGCATCTGAATTATATTAAGAGCTCTTACAATTTAATAAAAAGAAGTTAAACAATTCAGTAAAAATAGGCAAAACATTTGAACAGTCATGGCCCCAAAGAAGACATGAAAAGATGCTCGGCATCATTGGTCATTTGGAAAATGCAAATTAAAAGTCACCATGAGGGCTGGGCACACTGGCTCATGCCTGTAATCTTACTATTTTGGGAGGCCGAGGCGGGTGGATCACTTGAGGACAGGAGTTCGAGACGAGCATGGTCAACATGGCGAAACCCCATCTGTACTAAAAATACAAAAAATTAGCCGGGCATGGTGACACATGCCTGTAATCTCAGCTACTTGGGAGGCTGAGGCAGGAGAATCGCTTGAATCCAGGAGGTGGAGGTTGCAGTGAGCCAAGATAGTGTCACTGCACTCCAGACTGGGTGACAGAGACTCCATTTCAAAAAAAAAGTCACCATGAGATGTCACTTCATACTTAATAGAATGGCTAAAATTAAAAAGACAATGTATCAAGTGTTAGTGAGGATACACAAGAAATAGAACTTTCATACACTGCTTGTGAAAATGTGAAATTGTATAATCATTTTGGGAAACTGTTTGGTAGCTTATTTGAAAGTTAAATAATCATCAACTACACAATTTGGAAATTCCCTTCCTAAGTATTTACCCAAGAGAAATAAATGTATATGTCCATGTAATGACTTGCACATGTTCAAAGTAGCTTTATTTGTAATAGACAAAAGCTGGAAACAACTAAAATGTCCATCAAAATTTTCTATATCCATTATAGTAGAATACTGCTCAGTAATAAAAATGAGTAAACTATTGGGAAACTAAAAATATGGAAGAATTTGGAAAGAATGATGTTGAGTTAAAGAAGCTAGGCAAATAGAGGACAAACTGCATGTTTCTATGTATATGATTATATAAAATGCAAACTAATCAATAGTGTCAGAAAACAGAAGAGTGGTTTCCTGGGTAGTGGATGAGGAAGTGGAGAGAGAAACTAATTTAAAAGGGCACAAGAAGCTTTGGGGATAATAGATATATTCATTATTTTGACAGTGGTGGGCTCACAGATGTATAGGTAAGTCAAAATTTACCAAATTTGTGCAGTTTATTTCACATCATTTGTACATCAATAAACTTGTAAAAAAATTTAAAGAAAAGGTAATTTGTTCTCCATACTAAAGTGTTGGATTTTTCTGCAGAAGATATTTGAACATGGTCTTTTCATTGAAATCCCATTTTAAAGGATGAAACATTGTTATAAATGGTATGTGTTTCAAAATCATCTGGTCCAACCACCTCATTTTACATATTTGGAAACTGAAACATATTTTACACGTTTGGAAGCAAAGAAACAAGAGGTTTTTCTAGTTCTATCAAAATGAGAACTAGAGCTCTGATCTTCTGGCTCAGGCCGGCTCTCCTTTCAGACATTCTGGAGATTTTGCTTTGTAGTTCATGAGACTAAATTTCCTAACAGTGACAGGAACAGATGTTCTAAGAGTGCTCCCGAAGTGTCCCCACTTTTGCCATCTGTTCTTCAAAGATTGCACAACAAGAAAAAAATGTACTGTCTTTTTATGTCTTGTAAAATGTAACTGAATATTCTTTGTGGTCTCCATATTTTTCCCATTTTGTTGTAATTATTTATAATGAATCTATCCATGATTAACCTATCCTCAGAAAGCACACTCAAATATTACTTTCTCATAAACTATTGTAGCAGAATTTCAAACATGTAGAATTTACCAAAAAAAAAAAAAAACCCTGATATTTTTAACATTGTCTGAGTATAGTATTTGGTCAAAACTTGGATTCTTAAGTTGGGAGTTAATTCTCTAAATTTTCAGTTCAGGAAGTAGGAAAAGCCTATCCCACACCAGTGTTACTTACTTTAATTTAAATGTTGGTTTTCCACCTACTTTTTGTTACCTCAACAGATGATGTCTGTAGCTGATCTTGCCGTTTTTCTAACAAACAGCTGTCTCTCCCGCTCTCTTTCTTACAGATATACTTTGTCTTCTATTATAAGATTAGAAGTGAGCTTTTCCAGATTTCCTGATACGGGTATTTACCCAATCCTGGTATGGAAGTCTTGTGGGGCTTTGGTGTGGCTGGGGTAGAGGATGTGCAGATAATCTTAAGTACTACCATTTGTACCTGTGTGGGCGTAAAAAGTAGGTATCTAGAGCACCTGCCTGAGAACAAAGCCAATTCACAGGACAGCGGAGAGGAAACATGGAAATCACCTGAGCTTTGGAAAATGTTCCTCTGGTCACCGAATCAACCAGCCCTGAGACTGCCTTCCTTTGGATTTCTAGTTACATTAGGGAATACATATCCTCTTCATTTAAATAAATTCTTATTGGTATTTTGTTACTTGAATCTAAATGATGTTATCCTCTGACTGATTTGTTCATTCATCATCCACTCATTCATCTATTCTTTTATTCAGCTAGAGCAATGAACTCTATGTTTTCATCTTGGGCTTGAGGAGCAATGAACCAAGATATCTATAGACTGCTATAATGAATGCAAATTTTCATTCTGATTATAGTCACACTCTGAGGCTCTGCTGGGACATACACAATATTTTATGTTAAATTTCATCTTATAAGACGTACAGTGTGTTCTTTACAAGAATGCACAACATTTGATGAAAATAATTGTTCTCTCTTCTCATTCTGCATCTTCTTTTTACCTTTAAAAAGTCATTGGTCATATGTCTTAATTTATAATGTGATAAATTGTACTAGTACAGTTGTTCTTGACCTTCGGGTCAATTATCCTTTTAATAATAAATAAAAGCTATGGACCTTCAGAACGTCATACCTGAGGCTACTTTTCATCACGTTTCCCAGATATTATTATTTACTTAACTTTAGATATCTTGAGATGTTTTGAAATATTTTGTTTGTGGGTTCGCGTATTTCTATTTATCCTTAATCTCCCCACCTTTCTCTGTACTTTCTTGTGTGTATTAATCTACTTAGGCTGCTATAACAAAATGCCATAGACTGGGTGCCTTAAACCACAGACACATTTCTCACAGTTGTGGAGGCTGGGAAGTCCAAGATCAAGGTACCAACAGATTTGGTTCCTGGTGAGGGCCAGCTTCCTGGTTTGCAGACCGTGCCCTTCCAGTCTTCTCTCTCTCTCTCTCTGTCTCTCCCTCTCTCTCTCTCCCTCCCTCCTTCCTCTTCTTATAAAGCTACTAATCCCATCATGAGGTCCCCATTCTCATGACCTCATCCAACCATAATTACCCTCCCTAAACTCCATCTCCAAACACCACCACATTGGGGGTTAGGACTTCAACATGTGAATTAGGGGAGACCAGGGAGATGTGACAGAATTCAGTCTTTAGTATCTCACCTGTAGCTTTTACTTTTGCTTCCACCTCGTTATGCCTACCTCAGGGCTACTAAACCAGAAAAGGTTCTTTGGCTATTCCAGTCTCTAGTACTGAGATGACTTGGGCATCTCATATTCCATGGATCCCAGGTCATGAAGAGAAGTGAAGAGGAAAAAAGGGGCTAAGTCAGTCCTGGGACCTGCAATGAGTCTGTGTCCTAGCCTTAGATGGCTTTACATGCAGCTCCTATATGACAAAAACCCAGGCAATTGTAGGTACCCAGATTTCAGGCTTCTATATCTGCCCAAAGCAGTGAGAAGTCCTAACATTTCACCTGGTATCTATCATGTGTATTCCTCTCACTGTGCAGGATCTGGGCTTCCCGCTACCACTATCTTCTGCTGAACACGTGTCCAGATTTATGGCTTCAAGCCCAATCACTGCCTTGCATTTATGTTCCATTACTGGTTCATGAACCATATCAACCATGCAAAAGCCATGAATGGCTTCAAATAGAGTTATAAAAGGATCGAATTTGTGGTAGAAAGATGACTTTGGCTGCTGGGTAAAGATGGATGAGAAGAAGGCAAATGTAGGGGCAGATTCATAAAGATGTTATGCTTCTATGTTGATCTCTTTCTTTTTTGTTAAATTATTTCTCTTTTTATATACCATTATTTATTGCTACATTATTGCAGCTCCTCTGAATCAAAGCCTGGCTTCTAAATGTCATCCTGACCAGGAGTCTTAACATTCATAATTAGAAGTCCAGTTGATTCTTGAACAATGCAGGTTTGAACTGCAAAGGCACATCTATATGTGAATTGTTTTCAACCAAATGGAGATGGAAAATAAAGTATTTATAAGATATGAAACCCACATACACAGAGGGGGGAGACTTTTCTTGTATTTGAATTCACAGGGCTGACCGCAAGAGTTGAGTATTCATGAATTTTGGTATACATGGGAGCCCCGGACCTAATCCCGTGTGTATACCAACTGTACTTCTGAAAGAATAAATACTTGTATTAAACTACACTGTTGTTGCATTTCATGTACTATGAAGTAAAATGAAGATTTGGGATTTTTTTTCCAATAAACACTGCAAACATAGTCCCTAAAAATATAATTTAATTTTTATTTATCGGTGTAATAATGGGGTTATTAACATTTCTACACTTTATACAGTGCCTGGTTCAGTGCCTGGCATACCGTTTTTGAATAAAAAGATGGGTGGATACCTTTGTTTCCTTTGAATAGTGAGCAACAGATTTCTAGTTACCATAACTGTCTCTCTTCTTCTTCTAATTAAAGACTGAAAATGTATCTGAAGAACAGTTTCAATTAGTTCATCAAATACTATACTAAAAGTAGGCCTATATTATAAATGAATGCAAGGTTGAAATATGATAAACAACTACCATTAATGTAATTATCACATCATAAAGCTGCCAGAGACACACTCCATGAGCTGCTGCCAATTTTTTCTTTTAAAACATTGTAACTACTTACCAATACAATAAAATTTGCCTCAAAAACAAAATGCACCCCCAAAAGTTTATTTAACACCACACTTCATTTAAATGGCCTTCCCAAGGTCTTATAAAAATAACAGAGAAAATAGCAATTCGGATACATTAAGCTAGAACTTGAGGCTTGCAAAAATCGTAAACATTCAATGAGTTACCATTCTAAAAGCTTTCGTTTTTCATATCTCTTATCTGGATGATGAAGCTTTGAAAGGAATTTCTGGCTGCTGGTCCTAGCAACATGGGGTTGCATAAATAAACCCAACTGCTGCAAGGTAATGAGGTTAACAGACTTTTTCCTCTGTAGGAAAGTTGGCTTATAAATATCCCAGGAAAGAAAACTGAATTCTTTTCTAACTTCTAAAAAAAAAGAAGACAAAAAAACAGTGGTAGTCTGGCATTGTATGTTTACATTTAGGCTTAATATAAAAAACTTGAGTCCAGTTGGCAAAAACTTAGAAAATGCTCCCCAGACGACACTTGAGAGTTTAGCAAATATTTATTTCTTTTTCATCAAAGTTGAGACAAATAGAGATTGTACATAATGGTACAGACAAATTACGTAGTGCGTAGTGGCAGATCCACGTTATAGTCAAAGAGACACACTGTTAATGGTCCCTGCAGCTTGCCACCAGATGATGATAAGTCTCATGGCTTAGAATCAGTGAAAAGAAAGAATATGGCACACACTGTTATGAACCTAGACAAGCAGATAAAAGGATACCATACAGAGAAGAGCACTCCCATATAGTGCTCTAGCTTATAAGGAAGCCATTTAAACACAAGCAGAACACAATCAATTTATAATGAAAGCCAAAATATAAAGCTATCCTTCCAAGAAAAAAAAAAAATACCAGCTTAAATAACACTGCTACAATCAGCTGAGTGTTTGTGGAAAATCTATTATTTATATCTGATTCAAATGCAACAGTTGTTGGCCTGAAAAATGAGTCCTTTTTCAAAATGGAACTCAGTGTGATGTTCTGCTGTAAGAAAAAGAGTATGGACTTCTTATTATAAATGTCGCATTTTCTCCTGGAATCCAAATATCTATACAATACTAAGTACTTTTCTTAATATATTTATTAGGCTTCAGGTGTCACAGGTCAATTCATTTTTAAGGACAACAGCTGCTGTGTTTGTTTCATGCTTAACACCAACACTCAAAATGATTTATTGTATTTTACAAATTTTACAAATGTTCATAATTACTACGAAGATTTACAAAACCCTAAAACCTATAGCAAATATTGAACACTCATTACAAACATTCTAAGTATTTAACTAGTTTTAGATAGAAAAAATCTCTAAAATATATATGGAATTGCCACTTACTAAACAGGCAAAGACTTTCTGTTCCCTTTTTTCTAGAGCTTTTATTAGTGTTTATCCTTATTTTTAATCCCTGTTTCTCCAAGTTGATAACTTTGCACTGAAATATTCAGTAATTCACACAAAAGAAAAAAAATAGCAATATAGAATTATAGACGTGGAATCACGAAGCAAAATCTTTCTTGTTAACAAATCTGGATCTCTTGCCCAATGGGTGATGTTGTGCTGAAGGAGGAGGTGAATGGGCATTGTTTTATGTCAAAACTCAGTCTATCCACAGGTCCTCTCCTGTAACAAAGATAGAAGAGGTTTAAAGAAGCAGGAGACTGGCCCTAGATGGAGGTGCCCCTTAGAAATTAGGATGAGTGGTTATGATTTTTGCTCAATGTTGCTAGAGAGCATGGTTTCTCTCCTTCTGCAAGAAAGAGAAAAATGGGGAAAATTTGGTGAGATGAAGGGCGAACTCTTAATTCCTCCAAGTCTTGTAGGTGTCTAAGTATGTGCCCTCCCTGAGTTCAGAGAAGATCCATCCATTTTTAATTTTTAAAGCCTGGGCATTTCTCAAAGGAGGTTCTGAATTTGAATTAATTCTAACCTCAGACAGAACAAAAAACTGGGGATATATTTTTGTGGTATGCTTTAGATTTTCAAGAAGGACAGGACAGCATAGATTGATTTATTTGTATTTTGATAGGGCAGCGAAGATTTATTTTATAGTATGTGAGGGGTGTGTGTTTGTGTTGGGAGAGAGAGGGAGAAACAGAAAATGATGGGACATGAAACATATCCTTGGAAACTGCTTTCTCTCTCTCTTCGTCTTTCTCTCTCCCTCCCTCTTCTTTCCCAGTTCTCTTCAGTACTGCCATAAACAGGCAGGAAGCAAGATTATATACATATACATATGTACATACGTGTGTGTATAATTATATGCAAAATTTAGAGGTCTCTCCAAATTGTGGACCTCAAAGTTTTCTTATCAGTTTTCTTTCAAATTAGCATTGAATAAACTTTCTTTGGGTTTGATTTATTTTCCTATAATAAATTTTAGCATTTTATGTAAAATGTTTCTTTTCTGGTTAATAGTCACTTTATTTAATCAAACCCTCTTCAGTATATGGACTTCTTATGACTTGTGTCATAGAAAAGCTATTTTCCTCTGCCTATTGCTTCAGTTACCAAATATTTAGTTTACAAGTTACACCAT
Organism: Hylobates moloch; assembly: GCF_009828535.3. Classification (NCBI taxonomy): domain Eukaryota; kingdom Metazoa; phylum Chordata; class Mammalia; order Primates; family Hylobatidae; genus Hylobates; species Hylobates moloch. Next base: position 177,243,078 of record NW_026652276.1, on the reverse strand, counting down.
TGTTATCATCATTAACTACTTGTCTGTGTTATTGCAATTAAAATGATAACTATTTATGTCTTATCTGCCTTTTTAAATTTAAAATTCAGATACAGAAGAAAATTCTGCTTTCTTTCTTGTGTGTTAATGGAAGGCAATTTTCAATAAAGTGTACTTAATTGACTTATTTGTTCAGACATAAACTTTGTAAGGCCCCTGTGATCTGTGTTTGTGGTTCTGTTTCTCCAAATTGAGCAGGCTTTTACTGAATATAGTTTTTAAAAATACATTTCACTACATAGTCTTTTCAGTTATTATTTAACGGCAGTAACGACCTCCAGTGGATTCTTGGGTAAATAGCAAGTGGAATTTTCAGAGGATGTCAATTTTCAGTATATTTGGATTTCTTAGCTCTTTTGAAGCATGGTGACTTATCTGAATAAACTTAAATTTTTCTTAAAATATTTATGTATTTGTTAATTTTACAATGAAATTGCAAGTGATTATGAGTTATCAGCACTTTAACTTAAATGTATAACCTATAAGCTAACTTTGAAAACTGAAATAAACACTGATTAATATGGAAATAAATGTTCATAATGGTTCTCCTGTATAATCCACTTGCTTTCAATTTTTATTTAGGTGAAAACATCTTACAAAATTTCATATTTTAGAAAGGTAATTGCTAAATATTTAATAGAAGGAAAGACTTTGATAAATAAACATTCTTAAAAATACAATTGTTTTTTTATAATATTTAAGAGAGAGGTAAAAATGCTCTGAATATCTCAGTAGTTAAGTGAACTCATGAAACAATTTCCTGTCTCTTAATATAAAAGAGAGAAGAAAATTTGATATTTGAGAGCAAATCACTTTAATACTTTTTTCACAAATAAAACATGTTTTTTTTTTTTTCTTTTTTTTCGAGACGGAGTCTTGGCCTGTCGCCCAGGCTGGAGTGCAGTGGCGCGATCTCGGCTCACTGCAAGCTCCGCCCGCTGGGTTCACGCCATTCTCCTGCCTCAGCCTCCCGAGTAGCTGGGAATACAGGCGCCCGCCACCACGCCCGGCTAATTTTTTGTATATTTAGTAGAGACAGGGTTTCACCGTGGTAGCCAGGATGGTCTCAATCTCCTGACCTCGTGATCCACCCACCTCGGCCTTCCAAAGTGCTGGGATTACAGGCGTGAACCACTGCGCCCGGCCAAAACATGGTTGTTATAGTATATTTTAGATTTCAGCGAAGATTATTTAGAAACTTAAAATTTGGAGCTTTAATAGATCTTCAGTGCTGCAAAATCTTCATTTTTGACTTGTGAGATAATAAATTATCTATAAGCAATACTTTCATATTAAAGTATGATATAAAGATTAACATGCTTTTTATTTCAGTTATTTGTTTCTGCAAATGAACTTGATGTATCCATGTATCTACTGAAAATCTGCTTTCAAATCTTCCCTAAACAGATATCCATCTGTAGAGAAAAAAGAAATGTGTGAGAATATAATTTTTTTTTACCACAAGAGGGCAGCAAAAATCTTTTACAGTAGTTAGAATTCTAACTATAATGTCATCTGATTTGACATTCTTTCTGAGATTTGATATCTTTCTGAGAAGTTACCTTAGTTCTTCTTTCCACAGTGAGTGAAAATTAAAGACTGTGTTATAAAGCAAAAATAGTGTGAATGTACTTTAATGAATATTTTATGAAGGGCACAAGCCTCAGAAAGACCACATTTTTCCTTTCATGGGTTACAGCACTCACAACACACCTGCTACTTAATACTCATGGCTTAAACAACACTAATAAAATAATCCCTAAAGAGTACAGAAAGTTCACACGAGAATGCCAAAGTATCTTGTATTCTGCATATCTTACATTGTGATGGAAAAGAAAAATTCAGAAATATTAAAACATATTTAGTTTTATATTTATCATGATTATAAAAGTCTCTAATTTTTCAATATTCTAATAATCTTGAGTCTTCCAAAAGTAAAACAATAATTTTCACAGAAAAGCAGCCAAGTACTGAAAATGACAGCTATAGTTGTTTTTTGATAAACATAATGAGAAACCATTAAGCAATTCATTTATTTAAAAAATTAGTTAATTTTATGTGAAGTTTATCCAGTCAAATGAGTATGTAGAATAATTTATTATAACACCTTCATAGTCATTCCTGTATTATAGAAATCTCCTTTAAGTAATGCAAAGAAGTTGGATGATTTATTTATTTTTTTACTTTTTTACATTCCAAATATAAATTCTTCAAAAGACAGTAGATAGTCTCACCCCATCAGGAGTCCAGCGTGTGCCTGGGCAGGCGGTAATGCTCAGGTTTGGAACGGAGCTTCTTTTCCTGAGGGTTGGCATACTTCCACTTGGAGGGTGACATTTTAAGCTTTTTCCTCTTCCTATCTGTGCACCATACTTTCTCGCAGTATTCTTCCACTCTCTGGAAGTTGCTATAACCGATCAGCTGCAAAAATTCCTTGTACCATGGTTTTGCTCCCTGCGAGATGCTACTCTGAGCAGGACAAGGCATCCTGTGATGCCTGTCCTCCTCATCGTCCTTGTTAAACATATCTTCGACTTTCTCCTCTTCCACTACCTCCAAGGTGATTTTACGGACAGTATGGACAAAGTTATGCTCTACTGTCTGGCAAAAATAGGTCCCAGCATCTGATCTGCGTAACCTTAGGAAGAGTAAACCAAGGTCCATCTTAACCACTCTGTCATCTGTCTTCACCTGCAAGAACAAAAAAGTAAATGGCACTGAAGTACACAGGAGAGAAAGTAACAATCCATCACCCTTTCCACTACCTATCTTGAATATTTTCATATTCACTATCACATAATGAAACCCTGAAAATCATACATGCACAAAGATGCTAAATAATTACATCTATGTGTGTGTGTGTATGTGTGTGTGTGTGTGTGTATTCTGAAGATATTTACATTGGTGGTCACTTCATATCAATGACCTTGAGATCATTTTATGTCAATATTGTAAAGTAAGAGGGCTTTCTCCCTAATGATTCAATTAATCATTAGCAAAAATACATTTCAGTATCGCAGTCACAGTAAGAGTGAAAGGAAAATTTCTAAAATTTATTTTTTAACATTTGTTTTTCAATGGACAGAACAAATACCACTTCCCACATTCTTTCAGGAATGATTATGCCCTCCAGATTGTAGTGACCAATGTTTCTACAAGGACCTCTCTTTAGAGAACTGGGGTCCTTTCACTTTGTCTTCTTACAAAAAAATTCACCAGTTAATCAATTCAGTGAACATCCCTCACCTTTTCATAGGCTGTCCTTTACCAGAGATTAAAAAATAAACAAGTAAAATCCAGTTCCTGCTCTAAAGGATCGGACGGTCTAGCAAATATTAAGTTTTAATATACCTTCAGTGCTCAAATATCTTTTGTCATGTTTTTGGTATAATAAATTACTCACATTATTTCTATAAATAAATAATTATAATTCAGAGTAAGAAGAGCGAGATAAGGCTTTCAACGAATAACTCATGTTTTATCACAAATAGCTGGACTAGTAAGTAAATGATTTCACATTAGGCAGAGTTAGAGTCAAATATTGGCACCACTATTTATTGTGTGATTTAGGGCATTCATGTATATTTCTTGCCTTAGTTTTCTTTGTAAAGTGGAGATAACTTAATAACCTGAAAAACTGTTGTGAAGATTAAAGAAAATAGGTGAGGATTTTTTGCACAGTGCTATCAATAGCTACCTCTACCTTTCTACCATACATTCATCTAACCAAAAACAATCATGTTTTCCTGTGGCCCAGGATCTTACGATAATAGTATAAAGGTGGTTCATAGTATGCTGACAGCTTTCACCTTTGAGAATACAAAAATGAAAGCAATATTCATCTTTGTCAATATAAAAGAAATGTAGAGGCAATAATTACAACAGCCTTTGGCAATAAAGGCTATTAATGATAAGCATGTTTTTGTCCCCGTGATAGGTCCTGGCCAGGAATGCCAGACTCGGCTCTTTCCTGCCTTGGTGAGACCTGGCATAGACGAAGTTTCAATGTGATTACTCAGGTGTGGAAAGTGGTATTCACAAACCACGAACTGTGGAACAGAAGACAAAATGTAGTAATATAGTACAGTAAGAAATAGGGATGTTATTTTTAAGTTATGTGGCGCCCCAAAGGCACTTTTTTTCAGCCATTATAAGTAAGTTAATAACTCAGAAGCTTCAGAGTGTCCTAGTTGGGCTAACAAAAGAGTCTCCATAAGTCTTTTGTAGGTGCTTCCCTTGACTTGGCGGGACCATGTCCTGGTAGGCAGAATACTGTAGTCATTAACTGGAGAGTGAAATCCTCCAGTGAGGAACCAAGAAGACACTCAAAGCAAAACCATCTTCACCACATAGAAACAATCTGTTTTATTGATAGGTTTTTTTCAGAATATCCTTAGCAACTGTTACAGGCAACTAACTTTTAAAGCGCTTTGTGTACCTCTGCTTAGTTACTCATGCCTCCAGGCCAGGCTTCTGAACAAACTTATTTTCCAGCACTAGGTTTCTCCATAACTTTACCATCTATTGCAACCTGTGACCACCCCGTGCCTCACATGATACTGACTCTGAAGTAAGCCTCCATTGTTTTAAAACTTATCGCTGCATTTGATATGGATGAAATCTGCCTCCTTAAACATCTTTTATTTTCTGTGTGGTATGTGACATTATACTGTCCTTATTTTCTTTACTCTTTCTTGGTTTCTTCTGCAGATTTCTCATTGCCTTAAGGTGCAATCCTCCAACCTTCACTGATCTTACATTTTATTTCCATCCATTTGATAGTACTTTTATTTCTTTGTTTCAGCCAGCTTCCCTAAAATGGTACACCTTACACATAGATAATCCACTGTTTTGTGTTTTCTGTTAGTTAAAAACAAAAAACAATGGATTTGGTGTTTTTAACTAAAAGAAACATAAATAATCCTTTAATACGTACAATTCAATATCTTCCCACTCAAACTGCCTTCCATTTACTAACTTCCCTATTTCTGGCCATGACATCATTATTCTTCTAGTCTCCCTATCCTCAATTGTTGATCGTTTATACTTCCCTCTCATTATATACTATCACAAATTCCTATTTACATTTCTTCAGTGGTGACCCTTAAAACACCCCTCCCTCATCACCATTTTTGCTGCAATGTTAAATTCTCATACCTTATAACTGTTTCTTTGACCTTATCTCATGGCAAACTCTCCAAATCTTCCCGTTTTTTCTGTTTCTTCTTTCATACCCAGCTTGATTCTGTTTCAGGATCTCTGTGTGTATCTCTGCCTTGAGACACTTCTTCAAGGCTGGTTAATTCTCATCCTGCATAACTGAATTAAATATCATCTTCCCAAACTGGCGTTTCTTACACCCCTGTAAAAGTGTCCTCCCTCCTTTATTACCTTCATTTCACCTGTTAACCTTCATACACTTGAGCATGCAAAATTATACGCAAGTATCTAACAATAATCCTTCAATTAAATTTCTGTGTCATCTTTCCCCACTTATTTCAACAAATGGATACTAATTTACTCTTCTTTAAAGCTCACTTTCTTTTGTCCACATCCTGATTTAGAACTTATTCACATCTCTGTTTCTTGCCTGAGCAGTAAGAATTGCTCCATTAACCATATCCTGCCTTTGTAAATCTAGATCCCCAAATTGCTTCATTTATATTGATTAATGTAATCAATATAATATTAATGTAGTGTTTCTCATACTAGGGTTGGTGGAAGAGGTGCATTTCTGGAGATCTGGAGATCAACTCTTTTTTTTATAAGGATTTTTTAAATTATTGTGTTGATTGACACAAAAATCAATATAAATTAATAAACTATATTTGGAATCATGTGAAAGATCAATCTCAGTGTTAGTGTTTATGTTTATCATAGATTCTGAACCACTTTCAAAGCCGTGTTTCCAAATGAAAAAAAGAACAAAGATGGGTATAATATGTTAATGGTAAGTTACAGCCAAATGAAAATGAAACAACATCCCCATGTAGTAATACACATAAAAAGTTTCAAGGTCACTTGAATAAAGTGTTGGGAGGATGGAGTCATCAGATGGCATAGCTAGAGGCAGAAAGTGTTATACATACACATATGTGGCAATCTGTGTCTCATCTTACAGTCATAGAGATACATATTTCAGTAAAAACAAAACACAGTAAATAAACCTTTTAATGATGCATCAATTTGTTTATAATTTATCTTTAAATTAATTTTGGTTCAATATTTTAATAAAAGCTACAAGCATAAGGAATGTATGTGTTGTTTTATTCTTGTGAATATTTAATGAACATTTTACTATAAATGGTGCTAGCAGCCCAGGATGATGTTTCACTTTTAAGGGCAGGTGGTGGGGGCAACCTGTACATTACTAGAATCAACCCCTCCTTTTCATAATTCTTTATGCTGCCATTTCCCTGTATCACCACCCTGCTTTCCACTCACAGCTCTTATTCTGAACATACTCTTTTTCCCTTAAATAAACTCCTTTCTACTGTCTACCAATCCATTTGTTTTTTCATTTCCTTCCAGGCTTAACTAAACTTTCCCTTCCTTTATAAATACTTCCTTTATAGCCCCTAAAGGTATTTTGCTTCTTTTTGTAACACAATACCATTTACATTTGTAGCACAAAAGCTGTTATTTATATTTCTTTTCAAATTATTTTTCCATGCAAGTTTCATCTCTTCAAACATATAAGTTTTTAAAGGGCAAAGATCTATTTCTTTATTCTTCTGAATTATCCTACAATGAGTAAAGAATTCAGAAGATAGTGTAAAATGAGAACATACTAATTCATTTAGAGAGCACAAACATGTATAGCAATGGGGTATACCTGTACAGATATATCCAAAATATATTAACAACTTCCAGGTAAATCCAATAATAATTTGAATAAGAAGGAGCAAACATGGTTTCAGGAGCACTTAGTAACTGATGAAAGAGGGCTACATCACAGATATGTCTTAGGACATTGCCTTTACCTGAAAAAAAAATTGCATACAAACGTCCTTATTGAATATGATCCTTTGTTGTCTCTATTATGTCTCCTGTGAGAGTGAGTAATACATGAGAAAATATGAAAGTGATCTAGCCTAGTTTCCAGCATATAGCAAGCAGTTTATGAAAGTAATTTAAAAGAAAGCAAAAAGCAAAACTAAAAATAAATACAAATTCTTGATCACTAGAATTAGGGTTGTTTGTTTGTTGCTTGTTTTTTCAAGTTTGGTATTTTAAAAAAGCAGGGTTTAAAAAAAAATCAGAAACCCAAGTTTGAGAAACACTGTATTATGTACATATAAAGTCCAGATTGGTCAAGATTCAAGATACGGATTCATGACAATCACCATAGAAATTGTCCTACATTGTTTATTTCCATGTTAGAGATAGTGCCTCTCAGAATTTTGATCTACACTCTTGGTTATGACAAATACACGTTACAAAGACAGGAATATAAGCTGTTTTCATGCTCGGTCTGGAGGGCCATACATTATGTAGGTTAAATCACCTAGAAAGTTAAAGGTATCTTACATGGACTATAAATACCCAAAAATATAAAATGACTTAGAAATTTGTATCTGAAGTTCTTCCACAATTTAGTCTTTCCATGTCAGTTTACTTGGGTACCTCCAACATCAAATCTTGATTACAGAATTGTTTTCATCCATCTGTGTTTTTTTCTAGGTCTGCAGACCAGATTTCCTCCATCAAGAACATAGTGCATAATACATCATTTCTATCAAATATTCTTATAGGCAATCTATATAAATACAAAATTTTTGCTGAAAACGGTTTTATTATTCTTAGCTATAAAGATTGATTCAGTATGTTTTATAATTTCTAGTAAAAAAAAAAAGTAATTGAACAAAGAACTCTGCACATCTGGTAGCTGGTCAGGAAGAAGCAGTTATTTCCATGTCTACCAACCATATGGTTCCACACTTTCACAGGAAAAGGACAGACATAGGCCTTGAATTGGTTTAGTTGGGAATACATTTAATAATAAAATCGGTTTTAGTTAAGCAACAGAGGAAACAATTTATAGATTTGTTTATTTATCTGGCTTGCCTGTGACCAATTTTATACATACACACATATATATGTATATATATTTATTTATTTTACTTACAGAAAATATACCTAATATGACAGAGCATAAAAATACAGATTTATTTTATTAAAAACACTTTCCAATATAAACCTGATATATGATACTGATGTTACCTAGTAGACAGGATGAATTGTTTAAAAGCTCATTCGGGGAAACCTATCACACTACGTGGAGAAGAACAAATGTGGAAAAACAACTCTTATTTTAATACAAGATTATGCTGGAAAGAAAGTCGTTATAAATAACTCAAAACCATAACATGTAAAACATGTTATATTCAAAAACGTACACTATATCAAAGGAGAAATTTAGGGCATTTATATTCAAGAACGAATTAATGTCTTGAAGAGGTAAAAGAGTTTTTCAAGTCAACAAAAAGAGAAATAAAAGAGAAAAAATGGAAAAAGCATATAAATGGGCACTTCAGAGAAGGAGAAATCCAAATGTTTAGTAAGAATGCATGTTAACATTCAACCTTACTAGTAAAGTTAGAAATCCAAATTTAGGCCGGGTGCGGTGTTTCACGCCTGTAATCCCAGCACTTTGGGAGGCTGAGGCGGGCAGATCACCTGAGGCTGGGAGTTCGAGACCAGCAGGACCAACATGGAGAAATCCCGTCTCTACTAAAAATACAAAATTAGCCAGGCATGGTGGCACTTGGGTGTAAACCCAGCTACTTGGGAGGCTGAGGCAAGAGATTCGCTTGAACCCAGGAGGCAGAGGTTGTGATGAGCCGAGATTGCGCCATTGTACTCCAGCCTGGGTTACAAGAGCAAAACTGCGTCTCAAAAAGAAAGAAAGAAAGAAGGAAAGAAATTCAAATTTAAACACATTACCCTATAGCCAGAAGAAAGACAAAACTTAGAAAACAAGATAATACCAAATATTGGTGAGCATGTGGGGAAACAGGAACCCACATGAACTGCTTTGGGAGTCCAGATGGTGCAGATACCCTGAAAGCAAGCTGACAATAATTACAGAAATGAAGGATGTTGACAAATAATAATGCAGAAACTTCCACTCAGATCTATAAGGGGTTATTTGCAGAGATGATTGTCAAAGCTGTGATAGCAGGAGTTAATTACACTCTGGATGTCCACACTTAGGGGAATTAAGAATGAATTAAGAGCAATGTATGCATGCTATGGTATGTTAAGTAACAGTCAGGCAATGAAATAGAGACACAAACAGCAACAGGGATAAACTGTAAAAACATAGTGCTGAGTTCACAAAGTAAGAAGGAGAATATAATCTATAACATAATACATTTACTTTTACAGTTCATGCACACTCAATACATTATACACCTGTTCAATTTGCAAACATAGTATTGGACTTATTCCAATCATTCACTAGATGCATGTGGGGAAACAAGGATGAAAGTAGAAAAAGGAGGTCCAGGAAAAACAAAGTCAAACAAGAGAAATTTGTATAAACCAATCATCACAATGTACCATAAACTACGTCGTATGATTAACTAAATTATGCATCTAAAGTGAAAAAAAAACAAGAGCCAAAAACAAGCAAGCAAAAAATAAAAACCGAAACCAAAAACAAAAACTTCTGCTGTTTGTAATGATTAATGTGGTTTGGCAACCAATAAACTAAGTTTGTAAAGAGAGGTTTGTGATTAATGGTTTATTCAAATTTTCTATAGATAAGAATCTCAGACTGAAGAGAAATTAAGTTTAAAGAGAATGAAGGTAAAGACAATGTTTGAAAACAAGATTGCACAATATAAGGAACTGTACAACAACTATAACTGAAGTAGAAATTCAATACTAAATTTCCTAGTAACCAAAGGAAAGAAGAAAGTATGATAAATCCTAAGATTTAAAATGTCTCTAAAATATATTTTTAAAATTACTCCTTATGATAAGTACATCTTTCCTGGCACTGAGACTTGAGAAAAATCTCTCTGCATGTCCTTATAAAAAGAGAGGGAGGTTTCCAACAAAAGCACCATAATAAATACATTTCCTTTAGGCAACATCTCAGTGGAGGGTGAAGAGATGATGCCTGAGAATAGTTCAATATTATAGCTATTCGGTGGAGTTAAAACAATGTAGTCCAGATATACGGTTCTATGCTGGGATATCTTCATGCACATGCATATTTTTATGATCTGGAAGGCCATATAAATTATAATTTATGCTAGAACAAGTGAAGGGAATTGGTATTTTGGAGTATCTACTGTACATGTGTGCATTGGGCTTTCTGCATTACCATGTTATCCGGTTTAATCAGATGCACAAAGCTAGAACGGTGTCAGTGGCATGAGACTTAGATCCATAACAGATACCATAGCTCTAAGAGAAAATGTTTTAATTTTGAAATATATTCAATATCCTCCTGGAAAATTAACAGAACAGAGTTCAGTTAAAAACTCTAGATTCATTCCTCTTCTTATGACCACAAGTTGTTTTATATTCTCCATATATACGATAGGAACTCTGTCTCTGCCATTGTAAAAGGAAGAAACATGAAATTAATGGGCTAGCCTCCTAATTATTGTGCAACTAAAAAATGAGATAAGTGATATTATACAAATATGTTTGTCAAGGCTAGAAAAGTAAATTCTGAATATTTATCTGTTGTAAAGAGTTGTTAGTTTAGAAAGATGAGCACATTTTTTAAATAGACTGAAAAAGAATGCCAAAACTACTAAACAGATGGTTCAAATGAGGTAAGAGTTCATGCACTTTACATTATAAAAACAAGAAAAACAAAGAAATAATATTAATATGGAACAAAAACTGATGCTTTCAGTGTTGTGCATAAAGATAAAAATGTAAACTTATGGCTGGCTTTGACCCCTTGGAATTACTACCATAGGATAGCATTGGTAAAAGTAAGGAAAATACGAGTCATCTAACAAACAAAATGGTAAAATAAAAAGGAGATTTTACTTCATAATTCTCCTAGCTTCGATGACATAACCCAATATTAAAAGTTGTAATTTGGGGCCGGGCGCGGTGGCTCACGCTTGTAATCCCAGCACTTTGGGAGGCCGAGGCGGGCGGATCACGAGGTCAGGAGATCGAGACCATGGTGAAACCCCGTCTCTACTAAAAATACAAAAAATTAGCCGGGCGCGGTGGCGGGCGCCTGTAGTCCCAGCTACTCGGAGAGGCTGAGGCAGGAGAATGGCGTGAACCGGGGAGGCGGAGCTTGCAGTGAGCCGAGATTGCGCCACTGCACTCCAGCCTGGGTGACAGAGCAAGACTCCGTCTCGAAAAAAAAAAAAAAAAAAAAAAAAGTTGTAATTTGTGCACTCCATTTTTTATTGTTTCATTTTTGTAGAAGAAGCTGTCTCCATGACGCATTGAATTATCAATAAAATTATGTTTTATTTTAGACTATAGAAACTTAGCACAGAGGCAATGCACTCTAAGTTATGTGGAATGAGCTGCTCATTGATAAGCTAACCATGGTTATTAGATTACTCAACAGCGTTTAATTGACTTTGGTGAATTTATTCTACTTTGTACGTGGTCTGAAGGCAGAGTTGAAAAATGCCAATTTTGGTATTGAGTAAAACAAAAAATTTATAGCAAAGTGCAATTAAAGTTTAAGAGTTTTTCTGTCAATACACATTCTTTTTTGCATTTACTACAACGAACATGCATATTTGTGCATTATGTAAGCAGTCTAATAGTTAATTGCATACAATTAACTATTTTAAAGTGATACATTTTATTTTTAAGACACAGAAACACATATTTCTTCTTAAATAGAGAATCCACAATAAAAAGATCAATACTGATCATGGAAAAAATAATTCTTTCATGCTTACCAAAGAGATCTACAAATTATAATGCTGGTCTTATGGGCCAGCAGTTTTCTTGTCTTTTGCCTTACACCACCCTGAAATAGGCATAGATGGTATTTTATGTGTCTTGAGATTGCCCCCAAATTCCCCTACAGGAGATTTGTGTAAATTAATTTAACTCACTCCTAGAACTCAATCTCATTTATTGTGTCTTTGGGATATATTTCGATTTTGTCAGCAAATGACTAAACTCCAAAAGAATATATTCCAAGAAATTATTCACGTTGCTTGATTTTATTGAAAATCCATTGCAACGAAATTTTAGTTTTAGAACAAAATGAGAGCCAACTTTTGCACAAAAAGACTTTTTCCCAAAAAAATACAGAGGCATTTTTCACAATAATATTCATTTTATAGGGCTTTACTTGTCTATGCATTTTCATTTCAGCCTTTAAATCAGGGATCAAAAATTTTTTCTGTAAAGAGCTATATAGTGAATAATTTTGGCTTTGCAAATCCTGTAGTCTCTGTTGTCTACTCTACTCTGCAGTTGTACCCTAAAAACAGCCACAGACATTAGGTAAACAAATGGGTGTGGCAGTTTTCAAATACAGTTTTATTTACAATAGGCAGAGGGCCAGATTTGGCCCCCAAGTCTTTGGTTTTTCAATTTCTCCTTTAAATAATTGTCAGGTTCAGGGGAACCTACTTTTTTAAAAAAATATGGATTAAAAATAACATATTCCAAAGTCAGAACATTTAAAATGTGTATGAAATTGAAGTGAGGAATTAGGTACTAATCTTCTGAGTAGCTTGAAGAAACTACAGTTTTCTTTACTATAACTGAAATTACACACAATCACTAATAAACATTTAAATTTAAATAAATAATACATATTTAAATTTTCCCTCATTTACTCAGTTTTAAAATGTAGTGCTTATCCATTTTATAGAAAGAAAAATGCATACAGAAATACTTCAACTATATGACCTTAACTATATGTCTTAATAAGAATGACTTTCTTCACTTAGGGATGTTATTCAGTATTAAAATTTTTGCAATTATTATGGAGGTTTATAAATTCAAGTATGTGGAATTGCAGAAATTGAGTCTTCATAAACCAGGGTATAGTGGTTATTTAGCTATAATTTTAGCAGTTTTGTCTTCTGCTATTACAGAAAAAAATAATTTATACAGCCTTCATAGAAGGAAGATTTAGGCTTGTATTTCAGATTAAAACTATATGTGGAAATATATATAGCCACTGAATTTAAATAAAGATAGAAGACCTTTGGAACCGCTAAACTTAACTTCTGTTGATGAAATTACATTATCCACATAAATGAACCATTTTATTTTCTCTTAATTCAGAGAATGAAGAGTCTCCATTTTCCTTCTAAGAATTTACCCCTTAAATTTCATCTGTGATTATATTCTCTCCCACATGTTCTTTATTTTGCTTCAACTAGTTGCACATTTCTTCTTTATAGCTACTTCCTTTCAACCTATAAACATGACCAAGTCACCTTTTTACTAAAAAGAAAACAAAACAAAATTTATTTCTACTCTTGTCTACCTTTGCGGATCTCTCTCTTTGTCATTCAAATATTTTGGTAGAGTACACTAAACTAGCATTTCTGGTTCAACACAGCACCATTCATCACTTAACCTGTTATTAGACGAGCATATACTTCGATTTGGCCTTAACATCCCACTTAACACATTATCCCTGGAAACTTGGTCCTCGTTTTATGCATTGTTCAAAGAATATTGTTTAATATATCTTATCCAATTCCTTTTTCCTGGTTTTATTACACCACACCCTCCTAACTTCACTGTTTCTACTTATTTAAGCCATACCGCTCTAGAGGTACTAACTAGTTTGTATTTTGTGCCATTTACTTAACTTTAGTAAATTAGCACAAACTTTATGAAAAACAATATAGAGATTTCTCAAAGAACTAAAAATAGGATTACCATTCAATCTAGCAACCCCACTACTAGGAATGTACCCAAAGGAAAAGAACTCATTATATCAAAATGATACCTCTATTCATGTGTTTATCACAGCATTATTCACGGCAGTAAAGATATGGAATCAACCTGAATGTCCGTCAGTGGATGACTGGATAAAGAAAACGTGGCATATATGTGCTATGGAATACTATTTAGCCATTAAAAACGAATGAAATAATGTCTTTCATAGCAACATAGATGGAACTGGAGGACATCATCATAAGTGAAATAACTCAAACAGAAAGTCAAATACTGCACTCTCACTTATAAATGGAAGCTAAACAGTGAGTACAATTGGACATATGGAGTGGAATACTAGATGCTGGAGGCTCCAAAAGGTGGGAGGGTGAGAGGTAGATGAGGATTGAAAAATTACCTATTGGGTATAATGCTCACTATTTCGGTGATGGGTACACTAAAAGGCCAGACTCACCACTATGCAATGTAATAAATATGCACCTGTAACCCCCAAATTTGTAAAAGTAATTTAAAAGCTACTAGCTACCTCAGAGAAATTTTGTTAGTTTTAAATAAGTTACTACATATAAAGCACTTAGAAAAGCATGGTACGTAGTAAGCACTAAATGAATGCTAACTATAATTACAACTTATTTTCTATTTTTAATTTCTCTTTTTGAGTTTGTCTTCTAACTTTTCCTTAAATATGTGTTTTCCCCTTGCTTTCGGAGTTAGTTGACTTTGCTTTTTATTTCATCACTCTCTAAGGTAAGCTATACTAGAGGAGGCATCACTGCATTGTGTCTAAGGGCCCCAAATTAAAACCAGACTGTCTGGGCTCAAATGCAAACTGACTTCACAAGCTGTGTAATCTCATGCAAGTAGCTCAGTCTCTCTGTGCTTCAATTTTTTAAATTTGTAAAGTAGAAACAATAAAAATATCTCCTTCATGGGACTGTCACAAGGATTAAAAATATTCGTCATGCTTGGTACACAGTAAGTCATATTTAAGTACTGATTGTTGCTATATTGTTCTTACTTTTATTAATTCCCCTGAATTTGACTACTACATTTTTTGCTGATGTCTCTCCAACATCTCTTGACATGCCAAATCTTTCCATTGCGTTTTAGCAGGACAGCTCCACCTGAATGATTTATAAGAGCTTCCAATTCAACACACCAAAAAGTTAACTCGACAACTTTCTCCCAAACGTGCTTCTTCCCCTGTATTATTGGAATCATATTACTGTGCCATTAGCCACACAGGCACTCAGACAATAAACATGTGAATATTTTGTGATTGCTTCTCTTTTATCTCAAATATGAAATCCACTTAACATTATCTCATAAAAATTTAAATCTGTCTTCTCCCTTTCTACCGTTTAGTTCATGTGGTACAAAATTTTTTCGATGACTATTGAAATATCATCCTAAATGTTCGCTGACATTCTATTTATCTCCTAATTCTGTGTGCCAATTTCTAGAATAATTTGTGTACACAGTCAAGCTAAGTTGTTCTCATTGGCTTAGAGACAAACTGAAATGGATTCCTTGATCTGTCTACTCATTTTTGCATCCTCATTTCCATCTATGATTTACATGTACCATACTGTTTTTCATCTTCATAACATAAGCTAACATTATTCTCTCTACTAATTACCCTCTACTTATCCTTTAAGATGTGGCTCAAATGTCATCTCTGCCATGAATCTTTTCCCAATTGGTTATTATGCCACCTCCCTACCCAATCTCTTGGTTGAGACAATTTTCTTTTTCCTTGGTTTCAACAGAATCTTTGAGGAACACATATAATTATCTGTTTGCACTCTTGTCTTTATTACAAGACTGTAAACTTCACAAGAGCTAAGATGTGATTTATTCATGGCCTATTAAAGTAGGCTCCGAGTAGATATTTATTGAGTTCAAAACACCAATTGCAGACAGTTAAACACAGAGAAGAGAACAGAAGGTCCAAAATAGTATTCCATCTGAGATGTTAAACAGACTTCACATTTCTTAATAGTGAAAAATACAGCAAAGCACATTGCTACAATGTGTATGAGGCAATCACTTGCAAATCATCTGGTCTTGAAGGCATGAACACATTAAGAGTTGTCTTTAAGCATGAAGATTTATACTTAATACTGTGTGTTCCTATCACCTCAGTGACTACCTACTTCCATCTTTATCCCCACCCCAACATACTATAATCTTAATACAATAATCAAATTGATATTTTTAGATACAAATGCTAATGATGTCACAGCTCTGCTGAAAATACATGATGTTTTCCTTTTTAATTCAGAACACCAAAACCCTATGAAATGGCTATAGGTCCCTGCATGAGCTTTTCCTTGGCCTCACCTCTCTGATGCATAGTCTATTAGTCTCCCTACTGCTCACTAACCTCCAGCCACACTGCTCTTCACTCAGCTGTTCTTTGAGTATATCACATATGCTCCTATCTCAAGAGTCTTAGCATCTACTGTTCCCATTGTCCAGAAAGTTTTTATCTCATACTGTTACATGACCTATGCCCTTACTTTTTTCAGATTTTTTTTCCAAATGTCACTTTTATGGTGACCTCCTTAGTGAGGCCTTCTATGGCCATCCTTTTAAAATTCCAACCTTTCCCTATAATTTAATCTCCTTTGCATTTCCCTATAATTTAATCTCCCTTGCATTTTTTTCTTTATCATTATCTGATCATTATCTGATACATTTAATATCATTCTTAGTCATTATTGTTATTATTTTCTTCCCACGTTCTTCAGAATATAAGTTCTATAAAGCACGACACAGTAAGTGCTTAATAAATAAATTCAAACAAATGAATAAAACATTTCCTTTAGTGAAAAAACACCCAGTAAAATGAGATGGAGTACTCTGTGTTTTATATCTACAGAGGCTCAAATGGTGGCTCACATTTTCTTTGATACAGAAGTATCTTTGATACAGAAGTCATCTTTTACCACCAATAGGCATATAGTACAAGCTTGAAAAGGCAATTTGAGAATGGAAATACATATTGTGTATGTTGTGTAACAATGGCTCATGGCATCAGTGCTTAGAGTGGGGATGGTTCAAATTATGGGCAGGTTCTCTGACATCTGACAATGAGGATTAGTGCCTTTGTCATCAAGGCTGCAGCAGCATGCTCCACTCAACTCTGAGAAAGAAAAATCTAGATAAGGGTCAATCTGACATCAGGAGCATTTTTTAGAAATTAAATCCCAGAACTTCTGCTATAAGCAGTTTTCCATTTGTTTTATGTCCCAAAGCATCTGAAGCTGTATTTAGAATTTTGATTTCAGAAGATTTTGTGTTTTAGTAGAAATTACATAGACACCTGGATTTGAACCTACTTTACTAGCTGCAAGTGACCAGGGGAGTTATTAAATATCCTGTGCCTCAGTTACCTCATCTATAAACCAATTCTTTATAATAAAATGGTATATTCCATAAAATGCACATAGAACAGTCCTTGGTACTGCAGCAATGAATGTGAAACAGCACAGCTTTCCAGTTAGGAATACCTGAGTTCAAACGTCAGGTCTGTCCCTAACTTTGTGTATGAGCTATAACTCTCTGAGTTTTAGTTTCTGCATGTGTAAGATGAAGAAAGTTATGTCTAACATGCATTTATGAGATCTAGGAATAATCTGGTACCTACTCAGTTCCTGTTTGCAATAGGTACATATAGGTACATATAAATAATAGCCTCAGTTATCAATTCTGTTTATTAAGTCTCTTTTCCCTCAGGATATCATAATAATTGATGCTATATATAGTATCATATATTTAATTTACATTTATAATTCATAGTAACTTATTATTACTTAATTATAATTAATAAGGTCTGCAAGTCAAGGGAAAATGCTCCCTACGAAATATCTAGAAAAGTTGGCTTCCAATAAATACTTATAGAATTAATAAAATATATGGAGATTGTGCTCCATTTGCTTTGTTTAAGAAAGCAGGAGTCCATAAAATGCATATTTGAGAGAACCACCATAATCCAGAGTTTAGAAAGTAGATAATTCAGTTTCTAAGTGCTTTCTAACAATTCAGGTATGCTTCTAAAGATTAATTCAGTTTCTTAATTTGGGCAAAAACTTTATCCGCATGAATATGTTGCTTCTGGATAACTCCAGAGGGCTGAGTTTGAATTTGAACAGGCAGACATTACAGAATCAAAAATTTCAGTTAAAAAAAAGGAAGATGTATATACTCTGTGGTCTGATAAATTAATGACTTCTTTTTGTTTGTAGCATCAGAGATGAACCTTGAGGAGCATCGTCAGGGGTACTCTATAAAGCATTTACCCAGGAGGTAAGAATTAACTAGGTGAAAATAAATATCCTTTAAAATGGTCTAGATTTGATAAGAAAGTGATTTCTTATCAAAATAAAGATTTGATAAGAAAGTAATTATGTTTCACAAAAAACAGACATATAAATGGCAATAGTGCAAAAATTGTTATTAAATAAAATTAAGAACTCATATGCAAAGTTATTCTGCTTTGTGTATACATCATGTATATTCAGCCTTTAATAAAGTCAGAATATTGTGTTTTGTCCTGTTTTATATTGTGAATAAATCAATCCTATATAGCTAGGCCCATAAAAGCCAAGTATTAATATTAGCTGATTATGACATAACTTTTGATGCAAAGAGTAAATACAAAGTCCAAATATCAGCAAATATATTAGTTGGGGGAAATTTGAATGTAGTTGAAAATAGGTACTAAAAATTATAGGAATGGAGAAGTAGATTATATCAACAATATGAGAAAGAACCTTATAATTGAACATTCATGGATGCAGCATGTCAAATGATTTGGTAAAGATTTCCAAATGAGGCAGATTATGGTGAGTTCCAAATTAGAAACAGAACATACTGAGTGAGGAAAACCACTGATAAAAGAATTACTTCACTGTCTTCTGAAGCCATTCAGCTTGGAGGAACTATGGAATATTACCAGGTGCTTTTCTGCCAAGGGAATTATGAGGAATTTAAAAAGCCATTTCACCTCAGATTTGTGAAGTGGAAAATACTTTAATACTAAATCAACAATTTAACTCAGTGCAATATGCTATACATTTTTGGGCATGTGTTTATTCTTATGACATCATGAAGAGAATTTTCCTTTCCTGATTGCATTTCTGTATTATTTCTAATAGCTTTGTTAAGTTGAGGTGACTTTCTTTCTAAAACCTATCCAAAGAACCAAAAGGATTTACAAATTTAATTATCTACCAGAACGTACTGTATGATTTTGATCTAAAAACATGTTAGGTTTTAAATTTCACGATAGGCTAGGAAAAAAGGAATAAAAAGTTCAAAGTGTTCCGCATTTGGAATCAGTAATTTTGTGTTCCAATGACAAATGTTTAGTCTCCAGTGCCAAAACGAGGTGAAGCCTTCCGTCGATTCACTCTCTATCCAAAATGCACCTATTACCTCTTCTCTGTAACAGAGGGAGGTCTCTAGAACTTATTTTCATTATTCAACTTGCAATCTTTTCTTTACCAAGGATCATTTTTTCAATATTCATCATTCAATATTCATCATTCAATATTCAATATTCTTCCTCCTTCTAAAATATCCATTTTTTTTTTCTACTTGCTGTCTTTGTAATTCCACTTTTGTGAAACTGAGTTCAAAGCCTACATCACCATGATCTGCCTTACCTAACTGCTTTATGCCCTGGACCTCTTATGCCCTGGACTCTTTCTACAGACAGCCCTTGACTCACATTCTTTTATCCAGTAACTGCCTCCTATTCTACACATGTGCTTTAAAGCTGCCTATCCTTCCATCTCTACAAGTATCCAAGTCATTCCTCTCCCATCATTTAGATGATGACAGAAATACAATCTCCACCGCTACAACTGCAAAAAAGGATGAAAGAGCGGGGGTCTTTCCTTTGTTCCCAGTGGTCAAGAACCCTTGTGTCAATGTCTCATATATGACTGAAAAGCTTTCTTATACAATGAGCTTAATGTTGCAGCTGTGTTGTTATTTTAATTCTATTATTATTCATATGTCTAAGACATGTGTGTTCATGATAATTAAGTTTTGCTATTTCTGTACAACATTGCCTTGGGAGTCACGATTTAAGATGATCATTTTGACAACATGACCGTAAAATCATGAGTTATAAGTACCTCTTTAAAAAATTCTTATTTCCAAGATCCAAATTAATGATTTCTATGTATGTGTATAGCATATATATATTTATATAGTATGTGTATATAAAATCTATATGCATATATATTTAAATACTTGTGTGTATATAAATCACACATAATAAATAAAACTGACTTTTTAAATAAGACATGCATGGTACAACAGCTAGCTTCATTTTTCAGCATCCAAATAAATCGTCTATTTACTGATCACACGCTATATGCAAAACACTATGTTGTGAATGTGCAGGTATGAATTACCTCCTCTTTTCTTGTCTCATGTCCTTTCTGTACAAACCAGATAACTTTTGCTTGTAAAGATCGTGGGGTACATTCCAGCAAAGTACTGTTGTTCTCTATGCCATAAGCCAGATGCTCTTCAGTCTTATCCAAAGCATCCCCTACAACAGGAACATTAATGCCATCTTTGAGACTTAGATTTTATAGGTAAATAAATTTTTCAAACATTATTTAGATCTCTGAAGTAACATGATTAACTCATTACTTATTGCTTATTTCTGTAAAAGGTAATTTAAAGGAATTATTTAGAAAGAGTGGCATACCAAAATTTAGGCATGAAACAAGCAAGCAGGCTATGGGGTGAGACAGAAGTAGGTAACTGAGAGTCTGGTTCCAAAGGATGGGACAGGATAGTCAAGGCAGTAAGAAGCATCAGTGTTAAACTCATGGAAAGTCTACTGCAACCTCTATTGAGGGAATAGAAAGGGAACACCAAAGCACAGGACAAAATTTGTGGTTACAAACAAAAGCAGAAACCAGAAATGCAGGCAAAATGCCACTACATAAACACAAATGTGGATTATATCTTGACAAGGGATTGCATTTATCTGGATGTTGGGCTGCTGCAGTGAGAAGAGAATATGAGACTGAAGAATATGGGGCTTTGTGAAATAAAGCTTGATTATAATCTGTGTCTTGGACCGGAAAGGCTCTTACTGGACTTGAACTCAAATTTGCATACAGGCAAGTACACTTAGCTGCAGTAGGGAATAAAAGCAAGCAGGATTACTCTTTCTTGAGTCCTCCACTGAATCCTGAGTCAGCCTGGGGTCCAACAAAGTGATGCTGGAGCACAGTCTCTGGCTCTGTGTATAGTCACTGCTGGTTTCTCATTTATGGTGTCCCTTCTTATTATTACTTCCTAGTGAGCTTAGTGACACTAAATACAGCCTATTCAACAGTCACTACCATAATAGAAAAAGTCAGGAGTTAACAGAGAAGTTCTTTCTTATATTCCTTATTTTTGCCTAAAGATGAGATTTCCTCCATTCCTTACCCATCAGATACCACCACCCTATCACCTTTATTGAACCACCAGCCCCAGCCCTAAGCTTGGTCAACTTAGATAAAAGAATAAAAGCTTTTTCACTTTATCTATCCCAAAGCTTAGGAGGTAACTTGATAGAAGTAATACCTGTTGATAAAATCACCAGAAGCTACGTAACATGGTGAAGATAGTCCCCAGTATGAGATAAAGGGGTAAGTCATAAGAGTCACTGTGGCATCAACCACCTAAAGGATGTAGCATTCTTGTTCTAGGGTTTCTTTGTTTTAATAATTAGTTTAATAATAAAGCTTGGTAGTAGTACATAAAACTTATTTTCCTAATCAGGTAAAAATTAGATGTCAAATTTTCAAAATTTTAACTACATGTCAGAGAAAAAGAATACTTATTACATTGTTCTAGTATACATGAATCACAAAGAAAAAAAGGACTCTTTTTAAGAAGTTTGCAGTTTATGTTCAATGTATTCTCTGAGTAACCCAGAACAACTGATTTTCTATGGATTACCAACAAACTGTTGTCCAAAGCACTGCTGAGCTGCATTTCCATGTCGAACATCTTGTCTCCGGAAACGCCTGAAAGAAAGTAAATGCATTTAGATGTTCATATTTTCAATTTTCCAGACTTTAAAATGCAGCCAATTGCATTAAATATACAAGTAGTATTCTGCTACTGAAAAAAATGATCATTCATATGAAATAAGAATAAAATCCAAGTTTCATAGTTTTTCATATTTCCATTGTATGTTCTTCAGTAGTTAAGATCTATGTTACCCTGTTCTTTATTTACGTAATGTTGAATTCTGGAAACTCAAACAACAATGGAATATATTTCTCTTTATTTTTTGTAAAAATTTAGTTCAACAAGAAATCTTCTAGTTTGAGAATGTCTTGAATGGTAAAGTATTTGAGCAGAGAAAGACAATGGGATTTGAAGTAAAGTATTTACTGAGTACAAAACAGTTATTTTGAGTATAAAACTCCTATATATATAATAAAGCACAAATGAAAAAGGTGTTAAAATCCAAATAGTTTGTTCTATAGCCGTTATAATCAATTAGTACAAATAGAATTTCTAAAAATAGGACATAAACTAATAATATACTATAGTCAGCTTACTTTTATTCAGACACAACATTGAGGAAGTACATGCCTCTATTCAATGTGACAGTGTGTTCTTCATGTTTAGCAGGATTTTGTGCACTAGTGGGACTCAAGAAATATTAGTATTTTCCCCCTCAATCTGCCTAGTATAATTAGAGTCATTTCTAGTATTGTTTTAATTACATAGATTGTTTAGATATACAACTGAAAAAAAATACAATATTCTGTATCTGCAGAGAAATTCCAGAATATATATGTTTATATATATATAACATTATATATATAAAATTCCAGAATATATGTAATATACATATGTTTTGAATATATATAAAACATTATATGTATGTGTAATTCAAGAATATATATATAATGTGTATATATATATATATAATATAATGTTTTGAATATATATAAAAACATTAGCAGGGCATGGTGGCTTACTCCTGTAATCCTAGCACTTTGGGAGGCCAAGATGGGTGGATCAGGAGGTCAGGAGTACGAGACCAGCCTGACCAACATGGTGAAGCCCCGTCTCTACTAAAAATACAAAAATTAGTCGGGCATGGTGGTGTGTGCCTGTAGTCCCAGCTACTCAGGAGACTGAGACAGGAGAATCGCCTGAAACCGGGAGGTGAAGGTTGCAGTGAGCCAAGATTGCACCACTGCACTCCAGCCTGGCAATGAAGTGAGACTCCATCTGAACAACAACAACAACAACAACAACAACAACTATATATAAAGATATATATATATCTTTAAATATACAATATAACATTATATATAAAATGATTTAATATGTAAGCATTTTTCTGAGGAATTAAACAATGAGAATTATCATTAGTATTAATAGTATTGAAATTCTAAAATCAAGAACTCTGGCATACTTAATTTAGCTTAGAGATTAAAATAAAAGTATTACATAAAGGTGGAAAATACCACTTGCTTCTCTAATTCATGGCATTTCTTCAAGACTGAGGGAAAAACAGAAGGCAAAGCAGAAGTTTTACCCTAGAGGGTGATAGCATAGCTCCCAAAGTGACAATGAGATGCTTTAACCATATGCAATGATGAAATTTGGAAAAGTGAACCAGACTTAATTCCCAATACCACCACTAATGTTCTGTATGATCTTATGCATATTTCTTCCCTTTCCTGGCTCTTTGTGTCCTCCCTTGTAAAATAGAGGTGGCAAAATGACACCTAAAATCTATTTCAGTCTCTCTTTTTTTTTTTTTTTTTTTTCATTCTAGGGTGCCCTTACTGTCTCCAAATAACAATAATAGAATGCTATTTCAAGAGATCAAGTGCTTTCTCACACAGGAGTTCAGATCTTATTTAACAAATTAATAGATATTAAAAACTAGAGCAGATCAACATCTCCAAGCAATTTTTGGGATTATGACCTGTGTACAAAAGTATGTTTTAGTTTTAGTTTGTTTTTTAATGTAGAGATTGCGGATTAGAAAACCTTACCTAAAAACCTGAGATTTTACAAAGTTAATATTAGATCTGCCACTTGTATCATTCTACTGAACTGGATTGAAAATAGAGCTTATGAAAAAATAACAAGCAAAAGTAGAAAGCTGTATGATTCTGTATTGTTTTACACTAGTATGTACAATTATTATACAACTAATAGCAGATCTAGATGAGAATTAAAATGCTGTTGTTAATCCCTCACTTTTTTGAGTATTGCTTCTATATTGAGAACCTAAAGCCTGATGAGCAATAATGAATAATGGATAGGAATAAAATCAATAAAATGAGAAATGGCTTCCACTTTGCCGAGATGGTATTGTATAAAGATTATTATACAAGTGGTATGAGGATAAGCAAGCAACAATCAAATAATTCTAGATAAGCAATGTCAAGCACTGAATGCAAAAATATCGCCGAAAGTTATTGGAAACATATATTTGAAAAGAAAGATACCACATTCTCCAGCAAGGTTTCAGTTCATTTTATACTATCCCAGTATAGTTCTCCTTTATTTCAGTATACATATATACATACACACACGTATATATTACATATATACATACATACACATATGTATATATTACATGTATACATATATACACGTATATATTACATGCATACATATATACATATATATTACATATATACTTATATACATGTGTACATGTATATATTACATATATACATATATACACACATACATGTATATTACATATTTACATTATATATATATGGAGAAGTTTCAGAAAGTTGAACAAATTTGCTTTCATTCTCAAAGTTGCGTATTATTCTTATATCTCTAGTCTCTTAGACATTTTTAAAGAGAACACTGGAAATAGACAAAATACGAGAGCAAGGGGAAGAAAAAGATTCTAGCATTATAAACCATAGTGTATTTTGGAAGATCATTTTAAACAAGTGGTTTGGATTGTGAATTAATGTTTTCCCCCTGTTGACTCATTTTCACTCTTTGAGCAGAAAAGTATTTATTTTAATGACCTGTTTTCAATTTCTGCTTCTATTCAGGTCTGAAGCAAAAATGATCTGCTATAAAGGCAAACTATTTTACCTTCATGTGTTGGAACTTATCCAAAAAGTTCTCCTCCAGGGGTAAGTGATGGTTCAAAAGAATTTGACACCACTGAAAGATCTCCATTACATGTCACTGAACTGAACTAATTCATTTATGAGCACGGCTTCTGATTCCAGCATTTCATGCCTTCCTGTCTACTATTTTTCTCATTCACTTGACTTTTTCCAAGTAACTCTTTTTGTCCACCACATCTACTGTATTAACAAGCTTAGGGCTGTACACTGTTAAAAGATGCACCATATAAAAAAATTAACTATGGAAACTGCTCAATCAAAATTCATTAACACTACTGCATGCCTAACACAAAACCCTGTCATTCATAAGCATTTGCTGCAAGGCTTGTAAACATTTTTATTGTTGCTAATGACAATAAAATAATTAATGCTGTTATTTGTGGTTAAATTCACATTCTACTCTCATATTCTTCTATTTCACTCCTGACCCATGGAACAGCATGCCTGTTTTTAAGCATTCTATTTCTTTGTGCAGACAATTAATTCCCTTTGACTAGAATCTTCTTATATCTCTACCTCCAAGATTAAGCTCCAATGTCAGATTATCTTGAGAGTTAAATAAAGTATTACACGCATTGCTCTTAATCCAGTAGCTCATTCATAGTAAGTGCTCAATAGCAAGCTACTACTATCATTATCTACAATTCCATTCTTCACTTTAGGTTCCAATTTCCTTTTGACAAGAGGTTATGCTTGTTTCTTCATATCCCTTGCGCATAGTACAGCAATTGGCTTAATAGGTGAATACACTAATAATTAATATTTTCAAATAATTAGATAACTATATTCTTCAAGAATTGTTTTCAAACATCAACAAGCACTTCTGCAAAATCAACTAATTTGCTCAATTCTTTAATACAGTTGGTAAATTTAGTTCAGAAATGTCCTCTCAAAGCATAATTTTATTATCTGCTTATTATATCATTTTTTAAAAAATACTCACTGGAGTGTTAATTTTGTTCAAGTAAAATTAACAAAAGTTTTGAATTAGTGAAGTTTTAATGAGATTCTGCTATATTTGAACCTATAAAACAAGAACTACACTAAATTGGGTTAAATTATATTCTGAAAAATGTTTACAGAAAAGTAACCCAAAGTTAAATAATTGAAGTTAACACAAACTGTTTTTCAGTAGGAAAATTGTCTATACTTCTATTGTTTGCTTTATTTTGTCTTTGGTCATTTTATTGCAAGAAAGAAACTGCTTATTCTGTAAGAAATAAAAATACTTTTTTCCTGAGGTATTTCCACAAAGAATGCACAATTTCATATGGCCTGAGTGAAAAGATACCCTTATTCTTCAAAATACTTAACTGCACCTCAAGATCTCTGCTTAAAGAATCCTGGGATTTACCTTCTGTAGGAAATGGCAATGACCTCACAGAATTGTAGGCATTGGAGTTTGGAGGTCTTTAAGTACCTTTCATTTGTGTTGAATTAAATCACACATTTCATTAATTATACAGGTCATGCATTTGCCTAGGAGTTAAAATATTCACTTTCAAAATGAAATAAATGAAGACCAGCTGGTAGAGAGGACATGGGGCAAATGCAGGATGTATTTTAGAATTTCTTTATTTATTTTCCTTTTAAGTCTTTGAATCTCTCATGTGTGGTGGCTTGCCATTTCCATATTTTAAGTTTATCTGAACTCGTTTCATGTCTTGCAGCAAAAGTTTCAAAAGAGGGAAAAACTGACTCAAACCTTGTTGAAAAAATAAAAGGTCAACAGCATGTTCAGCTCCAGTCTCTGTACACAATAATTAATACATGTATTTTCTGGAAAACTTCAAGTTTAAAAAAAAAAAGCATTAGGGTTTTCCTAAGCAAGGGAAATAGTTAATCAGGTATCACGTCTCACCTTTTTGCATGTGTGCCTGTTGGGTAATACCGGGAGCAGGATATACCATCCCAGGCACAGTAAGGGTCTCGAGCCAGGCAGCAGTCAGCACAAGCACTTCCATACATGTCACAGTGATGGAATCTGACTTGAGCCACAGCAGAAGCAGATCCAATATACAGCTGTTGCTACAGAAATCAGAAAGAGGTCACTAGTAGAAATGGACAAAACTTTCACTGAGCTATTACACCTAGTTTTCACATTTATACACAATCACCTCAGAAAAAGTTCACTTAAATTTAATTCACTTAAATTAGCAGTTTCAGGAGTTTGAGACCAGCCTGCTCAACATGGCAAAACCCCGTCTCTACTAAAAATACAAAAAATTAGCTGGGCATGGTGGCGGGCGCCTGTAATCTCAGCTACTCTGGAGGTTGAGGCAGGAGAATTGCTTGAACCTAGGATGTGGAGGTGGAACCTGGGCGACAAGAGAGAAACTCCGTCTCAAAAAAAAAAAAAAAAAAATTATAGCAGTTGTTCAGTATAGATAATAGAATATTTATACTTTCATTTCTCTAATATTTGAGAAACATTCATAGACATAAATGCATAAATGCAGGAGTACCAAAATTGCTACACTGAACTTGACAAGAAATCAAGAAGCTGTGTTCATTATCTTGCATTATCCAACACTGTGGATCTTCCTTTAAAGATCTATAGAAATGGCTGGGTTTATGCCTGTAGTGGCTTATGCCTGTAATCCCAGCACTTTGGGAGGCTAAGGCAGGTAAACTGCTTGAGCCCAGGAGTTTGAGACCAGCCTGGACAACATGGCGAAACCCTGTCTCTACAAAAAATACAAAAATTAGCTGGTAGTATGTGCCTGTGGTCTCAGCTACTCAGGAGGCTGACATGGAAGGATGACCTGAGCCTGGGAAGGTTGAGTCTGCAGTGAGCTGTAATTGCACGACTGAACTCAGGCCTGGGTGACACAGTGAGACTTTATCTCAAAAACAGAACACAAATCTATAGAAACAATTAATAAGAGACTTGGAAAGCAAATAGTCTTTTAAATATTGACATATAACATCTAGAAGAGTGATGTGTATATCTATCCATCTACAGAACAAGTGGCTGAACATTTAATATCATATCTTTCCTTTTGCCTGAACATGAAGGATTATTTATAAATAAATTTGGGGCAATATATGCAACAACTTCTTCTAAAGAAGTTTACACCAAACTGATTTCAGTGAAGTGGAAAGGAGGTGTGTTTCCTTGCACACTATTGGATTATCATTGTTACCATTGTTTTTGAAAAACATTAGTGAAAAATAACCAGGGAATAAAGTGTTATCATGATTGTAGAAGTAAAACTACTCTCATCTTCCTTTCTATAGAGACAGAAAATGAAAACATGTATCAAATGTAAATCATGACAAATTTTTGTCAGAATCAATCAATGGACATAAAGTTTCAGTCAAACAAGATTAATAAGGTTTAGAGGTCTGCAGTATAACACTGTACCTATAGCCATTAAACATGTATTGTACACTTAATATTTTGTTAACAGGGTAGATCACATGTTAAAAGTTCTTACTACAATAAAATAAAGTAATAAAAGAAAAATAAAACTGTAATAAGTTCATATTTAAGCACATGTACTAATGTTCTCATATCCTTTGACCTTAGCTTACATATAGAACACATACACCTACACACACCTACGTGCACACACACACACACACACACACATACACACACACAGAACTTACCCGCTTTGAAGAAATCTCCATAGAAATAATAGGAACTGGATCCTGAAATTTTAAAAAAGGTTTCATTTTTAAGAAAATAGTATAAAAACATTTACCTTAATATGGTTGTAAACTCCTGAAATTACATTACTTATATAAGTGGTTCTGTGTTAAGTACTGTATAGCTTTCATTTTAGTAAATCAATATGCAAATACAATTAAAATACAGCTTTAAAAACTGTTTTCTAACAGGGTGGGCAGATATGCAGATGAGAAGAGCAGCAGGAAATCTAACCAACTTACTGTTTGTCTCTGGAATATGATTTTTGAATTTGCATTTGAAT
This sequence comes from Hylobates moloch, assembly GCF_009828535.3. NCBI lineage: Eukaryota > Metazoa > Chordata > Mammalia > Primates > Hylobatidae > Hylobates > Hylobates moloch. Next base: position 177,214,058 of record NW_026652276.1, on the reverse strand, counting down.
ATTACTTGTGCTTTGGAAACTCAAGTATCTTTAAATAAAATAATAGAGTCAAAATGTTCTTCCTATTAAAGTAATTGAATCATTGAAATGAAACTATTGTGTCTTTCAATAGGTGTTATTGCTAATAAACCAGGTGATTTTAATCATTTGAACCCAAACCTAAACAAAATATTTTTCTGTTGGAGTGATCATTGTGAATCACAATTAACCCAGGATTCCTTGAACAAGATGAATAACCTGATTGTCTTAGAACTGCACCAGAGGAAGGACAATTTATACCATAGCTTTGGGTACCAATATGTTGTTTTAAGATTGTTAAGGCTGGTGCCTCCCTAAGGAGCACAATAAACTCAGATCAGCTGTGCAAGTGGAAAACCACAAGACAGGTGAAATCCACTCTGGGGATGATTATCCTTTGAAAAGCTGTTTGTAAAAAGGGAACTGATCCTCTATGTCAGTGTTTTTTTTTAAATTTTTTATTTTTATCTTAAACTACAGAATCTTTATGCTTTCATACATTCATTCATTTATTCATTCAGGCAACAGTGTTTCTTAAGAGTTTACATGAACAAAACACTGTGGTGAGTGAATATTAAACATATTTCATTTTATAACAAGAAATGAAATCTTATGTAGAGTCCCAGAGTGCAAAATAAACAAAAGCATAGCTGTTCTGGTTGATACAGGATGGTGGTTAGCTTTGGGTGTGGCTCTAGGGAATCTGTGTTCTAGTACAGCAAAGGCAAAATGTACTGCTTCTCATTTATAAAATGTTTTCACATCTACCCATTACAAACATATAGAGCCAATCTTTGTTATTCACAGATTCTGGATTTGCAAATTAGCCTACTTGCTAAAATTAGTTGCAACCCCCATATCAAGACATTCTGTGTTTTTAACTCATGGGCACACGCATGCTCAGAGTGGCAAAAAATTTGAGTCACAGGACATGCACATTCCCAGCTGAGATGAAACAAGGCTTCACTCTGCTTTCTTGTTTCAGCTTTCATAGTGTAAATAGGTATCTTTTTCATGGACGATGTAGTGCCAAGGTTTTCACATGTCTGTGCTTTTTGTTGATGTTTTGTTTTTAAAATGGCCCCCAAGCATATTGCTGAAGTGCTGTTAAATGTTCCTAAACTCAAAAAAGCTGTGCTGTGCCTTAACATTGAAAACTCTTTCCTTAGATAAGCTTCATTCAGGCATGGATTATAGTGCTGTCCGCTGTGAGTTCAATGTTAGTCATCAGCAATATACATTAAATAAGGTGTCTTTAAACACAAACACACATAAAAGAAGGTTACTTATTGATAAATATTGGTAAATATTGATAATTATGTTATAAATAGAAATTTGCTGGAACATAACCCCGTATTTCCAATGGGAGCAGTGGTCAGTATTCACTAGTTCAGTGTTACAATGACTTTAAAGACCAAAACTGCTGCAAATGATGCGACTTGATGTGTGTGTGTGTGTGTATAAGTGCATATGTGTGTTTATATATATATGCACACGTATATATGTATACACACATACGCATATATATACACATATGCACCTATGTATGTAAGTGTATCTGCATATGTAATTGTTTTTTCATGTCTTTTTTATTATCATTTTCTATTGGTTTTCTTTTGTAGTAAATTCTTTGTATAATTAATGCACTTCATAAAAAGCAGTATGCTTATCTTGCCACAATGTTCACAATATGAAAATGTATTTTTTTTGTCAGTATTGATAGTACATTTCTACAAGCTGTGACTGTAATACTGGCTCTGAAAATTATATGTAGTATAAATGTTATTTCTTTATAGTCACAGTTTATTCACTGAAATTCTTTCCATGCTAGGTAAATATTGATCTCTCAGTTGAAAAGTCTGTAACAATCAAACAGATGCATTAGAATTTGAAATAATTCTTCACTTATATTAGCTCCGAATCCACAACACACCTGTTAGGGAAAAAAATGGACATAGTATCTTTCCTATTTACATCTCACTTGTAGTTGTAATGCATAAATTTGGTCTGTATTTTTTACTTTAAATACCTTGAATATCTGAAGTTCTTCTAGAATTACTTCTTCCATTGATTCCATTTCTTGGTTGTAAATTGTGATTACTTTCAGCACAATTCCATTATCTGTAAGAAAACAAAACAAGAAATAAACTAGAATCTGTGTCACAGTCTGGTTTTCAAAAAAAACCATGTAGCTGGCTGGGTGCAGTAGCTCATGCCTGTAATCACTTTGGGAGGCCAAGATGGGTGTATCTCTTGAGGTCAGGAGTTCAAGACTAGCCTGGCCAACAAGGCAAAACCCTGTCTCTACCAAAAGTACAAAAGAAATTCGCCAGGCGTGGTGGTGGGCACCTGTAATCCCAGTTACTCGGGAGGCTGAGGCAGGAGAATTGCTTGAACCTGGGAAGCAGAGGTTGCAGTGGGCAAGATCATGCCACTGCACTACAGCCTGGGGGACAGAGAAGCCTTTATCTAAGAAAAAAAAAGTAGTGACTATAAATTCAAATAAGATTTGAAATCCAGATGCATGAAACATTTTAACCACTGTCAGTTTAAAACAATACGATTACTTATAAACTCATATTTTTAATTAGCAAAATTAATTTTATATGTGTGGCCAAAAAATAAGAGGAAATAATGATTTTTTTCAAATAGTTTGATCCAAAAATCAAATCATAGATTCAAAAATCAAAATGTCTTTTGGAATTAATAAAACATAAGAGAGACGCCAAATTATTCTAGCTACTTTTTCTGTGATGCATGATGCAAGAAAATTTTTTTACCGAAAGCTACTTTTATGGTACAAAACTCTACCTTTAGTCTTAGGGAATATTCCAAGCAACACACTGTGAAACTCATCACATATATAAAACACACACATACATGCAAGCACACACAGTTTTGGCAAGAAAAAAATCCAAGTATACACCATTGAGAGAGGTGTATGTACCAATCATTTAGTTTCCATAATCATCATTTATTTTTAAAGTTTATATTCATATTTTAAAATTCCATCTCATTTTTATCATTTCTGATATTCTGAACTTGTTCCTTCCTATAAAAATTTTAACAACACATTAATTTGCCTATACAAATAATTTAGTATAATGCTAGACATAATTTAGAATAAAAAGAGCACTTTGAATTTCTTCTCTAAGAGTTTCTATGCTATTTCAGCAGTTTGTTGAAATATTATCAAGTCTTATGGATGAGATAATAAAACTGGATTATAATTAAGCTAATAACAGTTACCTGTATTGTATACTACCCAAAGGAAACAAAAATTATCATCATTTTGAAAACTAAGCACACATATTAAATACTTGACAATTATATCAGGCAAAAAGCAAAGATAAGACTCAAATGATTAATTCGCAATTAGTGATTTTTTAATAAGGACCATATATGTATTGTATTAAAGCCGGTGTCTAGTAAATATTGGACAAAATAACTACTGTTTGTGGGATTTTTCAATGTTGTACCCATTTCACATTCATCAAACATGTTCTTTTTTCTGAAAATCTGTGGTTCAATACACCTTTGAGTTAAACATGGTGTATATGGCAGCACAAATATATGCTTCATACTTCTGAAATTCTCTGGAATTACTTTGATCAATATGACAAGCAAATATTTCTAAAAACATTCTTGGACTGTTATATGTGGCTTCTGCTTTCCAGGGCATTTAAAAATAACATATTAGGTTGGTGCAAATTTATTGCTGTTTTTGCCATTAAAGTAACAGCAAAAAACCGCAATTACTTTTGCACCAAACTAATACTTTAATTACTTTTATCAAATATTAGTATTGATTATGCAACTTCTAAAAATTTTGTTGGAAGTCACTATGAGTGAATTTATGGCCAAGTAATTTCAAGTTTGCTAAAGAAATCTGATGACACCATTAATCTTGAACCCACAGTGCTGAGCATATTATTAACATTAACTTCCTAAAATGAATGAATAAAATACAGCCCGTACCAGAGATCAATTTCTAAGAATAAGATAGACGCTTTCTTTTTTAAATCTTTGTTTTAAAAAACAAAAGGATGGCCGGGCATGGTGGTTCACGCCTGTAATACCAGCACTTTGGGAGGCCGAGGCAGGCGGATCACCTGAGGTCAGGAGTTCGAGACCAGCCTCACCAAAATGGAGAAACCCCTGTCTCTACTAAAAATACAAAATTAGGCGGGCATGGTGGCACATGCCTGTAATCCCAGCTACTCAGGAGGCTGAAGCAGGAGAATCGCTTGAGCCCGGGAGGCAGAGGTTGCAGTGAGCCAAGATCGTGCCATTGCACTCCAGCCTGTGCAACAGAGCAGGACTCCAGCTCAGGAAGAAACAAACACACAAGACAAAAAAAGCCACACACAAAAAAACAAAACAAAAATAAAAACAAAAGGATTATTGGAGAAGCCCAAGCACCAATATTAATATTAATATTATATCCTGTTTCCTGATCTGGGCTTATGCCAATATCTCTTGAGAATTATATATCTATGATGAAAGTCATGTATGTTAGAATGCTCACTTCTCTAAAGATCAACTACTGTAGCAATTACTATGCTGAATAAGAAGAAAGACAATGAAAGAAAGAATCATTTTAAACACTTTAAAAATGACTAGGATTTTAAAACACTTCAAAGAATTTGCTACATACTACTCTGGAGGCTGAAAGATTTCAAGTCCTCTTCTACAAGTTAGATCTAATGTATGGGTTAATTGAAATTACAAATTTATTTGAAAATATCACCTTTAGCATATTTATCATACTTTGTTTTATTAATGCAGGATATTATTGGTAACATTTGGCCTGCTTGGTACAAATGGTTGATCTTGATGTGAGCTCATAAGAATTGCTGTGTTTAGAGATTTAGGTGAAGTTATTGTCCCAAGTTCCAAGTTGTTACAAAATCTCCAGGACTCACTGAGCAAAGTCAGTAATGGAGCTGGGAAACTGACAGAACTGTTCTTGCTATGACACTCTACTTCCACTATGAGAACTTCTATTTGGAACCAACTTTGTTCATTAACATCTATTATTCATTTCTTTACTTATTCATTTATTCATATGCATGAAGTATTGATCATGCAGAAGGAATTATGTGCTATGCAAGTCCCAAATCCTCTCTTTGTCAGCTTCAATATTTCTCACATCTGAAAAAAAGCCACATATTTTGTTGGTCAAACCATGACACTTCTGACAATGAAAGTGGTAATATTCCCAGACAATTGGCCTAAACTCTTACTATTGCAGCCACATGAGGTCTCTATTTCAATCTTTCTCATTTTGGATTAGCAGCGTGAAATGGTTTAACGGATGGACAGATTTGTCGATAGGTGCTTTTAGAAATATTATTAAAATTATTGAATTTAAGGGTCAATTTAAATATCTCTGAGTAGTTTCTCGTTTCTTTACCTGTCCCAATAAACAAGACATCATATTGGCCATCCTCAGCTTCCACTCGATCCACTGCTATTTGTTTCAGGTTATATTTTCCATCTGTTTTTACCAATATTGGTTTTTTATGGGCAGGTTTTATGGCCTGGTACATTAGTGGATGACTTCTTGCAAATCGGATGGCTTCATCCGGATAGTCCTTGGTGGTTCCGTATCTCCCTCCATTTACTTTGCTGGCACACTGAAAAACAAGTGGATCAGATAATTCTTTTTGCCTTACACCCAAAGAGAAAATTTATAATCAATTATGAGAAGAATCAGAAAAACTGAAGATGTCAAATTAGTCAATTGTGCATTTAGAAATATTTAGTAATCATATATTTTTCTTTTTTTTAACTTTTATTTTAGGTTCAGAAGTACATGTCCAGGTTTATTATACAGGTAAACTCATGTTGTTGTACAGATTATTTTGTCACCCAGGCACTAAGCCTAGTTCCCAATAGTTCTTTTTTTCTGATCCTCTCCCTCCTCCCACCCTCTGACTTCAAGCAGGCCCCTACGTCTGTTATTCCCCTCTTTATGTCCATGTGAGTAACCATACATTTTTCCTTACAGAAACGGAATCTTCCTCAGAAATTGGAAAGGCTAAATTATTTCAAACATACAGCACTAGATATACAGAGAAACTAGATAAATTCTGGAATAGTGAAGTATAGTTACTATCAAGACTTTGGGGATGGTAAAAATGTTTAACATCATACGTATTCAAATTATTTTCTCTGTTTTTGAAATTTTTTTTTTTGTAATATAAGTTAAATTTTTAAGGGAAACAATCTATTGTTCATACGAAGAGAAGAAATCTCTTTGTTGTGTTGAAACTTCTAACTAAGGATCACAACTGTACAAAATAGCTTTACCACTATTGAATCTATGATAATATGATCAGTGATGGTTCTGATTGGCTCACTGACTATAGAATTTTAGTGGTTCAACATAAAAACCTATTCAGATGTTATCACTGTTAATTGTCAATGGCAAAAAAACACTCTCTGTTTACTGTAATCTATATGAATTTGTATTTTTAATGGATTTGACAAAATAAACTGGGAAAACAAGAAATATGTGCTATAACATGTCAATTTTTAAACCACTGACTAAAAAATTAAATACTCAACAGTAGCTTAAGTTACTCACTGGAAAACCTTTAAATGCGTTGATTCATGCTTGTTAGTAACTGCTCCCTTATTTTACATATTTTCCTCCAGAACTAGAAGCAATTGCAATGATTACCTTGATAAAAATTTTCCACTTTAGAGTATAAATACAGTAGTTTAGTAATCAGATTTCACAAAGAGCGCATTTATAATGGTGTGGTTTTTAAAATCAGACCATATTTCCTAATTTGGCACGGATTTTTCACTTGAGTGTACTTTCATGATACATAATTGGAAACATTTTGGACTAGCTTGGAAGCAGTTCCATAACCAGCCACTTCCTCCTAATCTCCTTTAAGACCATGTGGTTTCAGGAAGCATTTCCAGCAAAGCCACAGGAGTAGGTTTTCTCCATTTAAAATTGTAATTTCAATCAATAGAGTGAAATAAAATATACTTTATGTCTTACTGGAAGTAATAATTTTCAGCTAGTGAGAGAGAGTGATTGAAATGATAAAGCCTTAACACTTGTTAATGGAGGTAAGGTTTGTTTCCACTTTGGGCTTTTGCTCTACAAAAACGGTTTCTATTTGACTTGCAAGTAATTGTGGAATCAGCGTAGTGATGGGATTTCACCAGCTGCTTGTAAAAGTATAGATGTTGACTTGTGTGACAAGTTAAATCTTTGCTCTCCATAGCTCACATAGCACATAACAATGATCTAAAGTTTTTCCAACCTAGTTGCACAGAGGATGAATGATACAAAATCATCATCTCATCATCACCCTCACTATCATCATCAGTTTTAGCCATGTGTGCTAAAAGCGCAAAAGACTGCATGCCTAGCTAAGAAGAATCTTAATAGTATATTTCAGAGACAAGTGGTAGAACTTTTGTACTCTAGTGATTCCTTTGTATTGGCATTTCTTTCCTAAGGGGCCAGCAAGGATCTTAAATGAGGTGCTAAGGATTCTGAGGAGGTAGAGAAAAAAACTTCTTATAGATTTCCTACAATAAGAAGTAAGGAGACAGTTTGGCCTAGGGAAATTAGAGGCTGATTTAAATATTAGAACATACAAATTTGGTGACATTGTCTTGCTTGGAAATTATATGTGGTGCTAACTCCTCTGAAGAGGCTGAGAGGAATACGATGTTTATGTTACTGAATGTTTCTGTGTTCACCAGTACTTTTAAAAATAAAATTTCAATTGGTGTTACTTAGCCAAAATATCAATAATAGTACATATTTTATAATACTGCTGTGTCCATTATATATTCTTTTTATTAAATAACAAGGATAAAACTTGAGATTTGAAAGGATATTTCTTTACTACATATACTTTTCACCAAGCATACTTTTAGGTATAGTATTCCTTAATTGTTTATCTGCAAAGTCTTGTAAAACACATGAAACAGTGAACAAAATATTACCAAAAGTGCACTTAAAAAAAAGAATTATTTGTTATATAACTAAACTTACAGAACCAGGCCTTGGATAAGGGACTTTTCCTTCATAGACTGACCAGTGGTATTCAGGTCCTTCCTTATGTGCATATGGTCCGTTGAAGGCTGCCCGAATGCTAGACATGTGATAGACACATATAGCATGCCCTCGAAAAATATTACTGAAAAATACAAAAAAGATAATTATTATTCTGGAACTAACTTCAGGTCATCTAGCCAAATACCCCAGCCTACAAAGATAAGAGTCAAGTCTTTTGGGTAAAGTAGTTGCAATTTCTTTAAGCAAAGAATATTCTAGATGTTAATTATTGCAATATTTCCAATTTTGAAACTCTGAAACTTACCATTTTCTTAATTGCCCACTTAATACACTTGAAGATGGCATTGTTACAATGACAAAAATAATGCCACTTCACTTATTTCTAAATCTTGTATTGTGTTTTTATATTTTTTTATTAAGGGAGATCTGGCCTTCATATTAACAAAGACTTATTCCCAAGTTGAATTACTCATTTAGATATTATCTCCTTTTATGTTGTTCTATTTTCAAAGTAGACAGTGTCCTCTTACTCACTATGTTGTTAATATTGCTACAAATTCTATTAAGATGTATTAAGTTTCTTAATGTATATGACTTAAAGAACAATTTAAAGTCTTATGAAAATTTAGGCCTTTTTTTTCCATTTTTTAGCTGGGGTTCATGTAGACATTAATATGCTTGTATATTCCTTCCTCCAGTCACCAAAAAGTGTCTTTAAAATTACTTTAACTATATCAAACTTAGATCCCTCATCTCCAGAACTAGCAGAAAGCAAAAAAATTTTCTTGATTAAAATTTCTACTTGACAGTATAAAGGCAGTAGTTGACTAACTGTGGCAAGTTTTATTGAAGACATTTGTAATCAGATTCTACAAAAGGACATTTTTAAAGATTTTTTAAACAATCTTGCCATATTCCTTAATTTAGCATGAACTGAATGAATTATAACATTATCAGAATCTCTGTATTGTAAGAATCCAAATAATTAATGTTTGTGAAAGTGTTTTGCGAAATTCAAAGTTCTATATAAATAAAGTTTCCTACATCCCGAGACACCTGTAAAACAGCAGTTATGTTACTGTCCTACACCCCCAATTTACACATTTTATAAGACACCTTGAAGCAATTGGAAATGCCTGGGATACAGGGAACACTTGAGATAGTCTCCTAACTAAAGTGGTAGCACACCTTTGATCACCATTCTACAAATATCAATCCTTATGTCAGGTAACAGCTGGGAAGCTTTTGTTCTCAGATTTATATAAATTGAACAGTCAAAATAGAAATTATAGAAGACAATAATGTCTTATGTTTGATTTCTCAGAAAGATGCATTATGCTATCATTTAGGAAAATAGCTTATAATCTGATCATATTAACCCATAGAAAAACCAAACCAATTATTCCATAGCTTTAATTTATCATATAAATTCACTGAATTATCATGCAACATATGAACTATTCACAGCATAAGGGAGGAGATGAAGTTAAAACGTTAAGTACTCTCCATGCACTGTGATAACTACCAATCTACATTAACTATTTTTTTTGCATCAAGGAATAATCGATAGACAAATTGTTTCCCTGTTTCTCTGTTGAAGAAAAGGTCTCTTTGCAACAGCGGGATTCTTGTCTAAAGAGAGGTATTATTTTCTCTAAGTAAGCATTAGAAACTACCTGCTGAAAAATAACAAACTAAAGCTGTGTGGAAAGACCCCACGTAAGCACAGTATACATAATTATGTGACAGTTTATGGCTTATATGATGTAAAAGAGGAATTCAGTAATATTATTCTAGCCCTGTCAAGAGAATTGAGGTATATTCTTCTTTATTTTTTATCCTAATCATTTTACCTGCACTATGCCTTACCTAGAAAGATACTCAGGAAATTGTCTATATAACCTTTTAACAAAAACTGATTCTAATATTTTTATTTGCGTGTCAAAATACATGAAATAATATTTTATCCATTTTTACAGCACTTTACTGTGGGTTAAAAAAATACAAAAACATAAAACGGAAAACAATAGATTATACATTTTAAACTTGAGCAGCAAATTTAAATGATAGAGAGCAAATGATGAACACGTGTTCACTATGAATCAACGTAAGAGCAGGAAAATCAGAATAAAAGAGTGAGAAGAGTGTTCTATGATTAAGAAGTCGAGAAATTTTTCTTGGATGTGGCAATTGATAAGTATTGGAGAACTGACTTAAATCAGTGTTGGAGGAGAAAGTTATTTCAAGCAAGATAAGTGAATAAATAAAAATATAGCAATGGGAACTAGCAAAGTAGACACTGACTGGCATCTGTCAAGGCATTATCTTGTCAAAATCAGACCATTAGTGAACTCAGAGGGAAAATGTCCAAAGGCAAGTGAGTAACAGTTGAGATAGAACCTTGAAAGCCTGGCTTGGAAAATTCTATATGATGAATAAAGGAATTATCCTAGACTTTACAACATATAATGACATATCGTAAGGACTGATATCTTACGAACTGTATGTGAAAAAAAAAATCACCGTGTTCTAGATGAGAGAGTGAAGAGATTAGGATACTGAGCACAGGAGGATTCTGGGTACTATAAACAGAAACAAGATTTGGATTCAGATTGAGCTTTTGAAAATGAAAGTACATTTGCAAATATTGGAGAATAAAGATCAATTGGTGATTATAACGTGTAGAAAATGAGAACAGCAACTGGGTCAATAGTCTTTCAAGTTTACATACACCATGAAGGGAGAGTCCAGTGAGGCATCTCTTGTTTTATATTGTTTTTATTGACTGTATAAATTTCTCACCTGGTAGTGTTAAAGAGTCCAAATATAACCGGATTCTTATGATCTCTGGTAGGTAGCAAAAAAACGTCCTCTGAAAAATTAAAGACCATTCCATCGCTTAGTATTTTTAGCTCTCTTTGCATGCAAAGAGAATGTATTCACATAAATTTGTTTAGAACCCGTTATAGATTTTAAGATGTATATTTTCATATACAGTCATACAACCATGACCAAGTCAAAACAGAGCTAATCATTCAGCTGTTCTGGGTGGCCCTGAGCTGAACAATAGGAAGGAACCAGACACTGACTCTAAGCTGACAAGATGAGCCCCTTTTTGTTCTTGCAATCCCTTTTCCCCCAGCATGTGTGCCTGGCTAAAATGAAAAGAACAGAAACTTGCTCTATGTTAGATAGAGGTCAAATACACAGAAACTTTATCCTACGTGTCCTAGGGATAAAGTTATAAAGAAGCATATACATAAAAGAGCAAATTTAATTCACCTAAAAACATTTACCTAATTCATCAAAATATGTGTCAATTCCATTCATTCCTGGTACTGAGCAAACGAGTCTCGCTTTTAGGAAAGTGCTCCACTTATTCACCAGTATTCTCTGCCCTCCTGCATCATTCTGTGAAAACCAAAAAGGAGGTAAATAGTTACCTAAAGAATTTTGACCAACCACAGATTTCATGTTATTAAACATGCAGTTGCCAAGAGTTATGACTTTTTTATTTAACTAGGAAAATTTGGCATAATTCTCAAGTAATGTCACAGGTGCAATTCCCCATAATTTGGAATTTTTTTTTTTAGGTTTCTTCATTTGGCCTTGTGAGTGCACTTTCACCCTGATACATTAAATATATTTTGCAGATATTAAACAATATTAATATAGCAATCTCTCCTAAATAGAATAGTGGAGAGACACAGTAATCATGATTATCACTTTGTTTATAAATTATTTGCCTCTCTCAGGAATATAGAAACACCTATTTCTTTTCTTCACTTAACAAAGGTAGAAAGCTTTTCAAGAAAGTTTGAAATACACACACACACAACGCCCATACTATATATGTATATAAATATATACACACACCACACACAACATACATATACACACATATTTATATGTAAATTTATTTTCGAACATCTTAAATGCCAAGGTAACTTTATATTTGTAATTTTATTTGATTCTCTCAATATATGTTGCTACTCCTATTGGTTTTAAATGTTCCCAAACAGCCTTTCTAAATATTCAATAAATTACAGATGGCTTTTTAAAAAAATAACTTTAACCAACTGAATTGTTCAAACATAGCTATGCCTATTATTTGTACTGTGTACTAAAGGAATAAAAAAGGTTTTGATTAAATTCATTAAGAAAAATAAAGTTCAAATTTCTGCATAGGAAAAAGGACAGTCTAATTATAGACTATTTCTTCTTGGTATGGCTTCAATAATGGGGAAGATCATACAAAATACAAGGTCCTTTTAAGATACACCTTTCACTAGATATGAAATGTAGAGTTTGGTATAGTAAATATCAATTGCAGGCAGTCTAAAGAATACTAGAAAAAATTTAAAAGTAGAAACTTACTATAAACTTAATGAAGGCCTGACCATAAATTGTGAGATAAGCAAGCATAATGAGAGAGAAAGCCTCACCCCACAGAGCCGCCCGACCCTGGTGTAAATTGCATGGGCATTGTTTTCTGCCTCCAGTGCCTTCTCAGTAAAAAAGAAATATACTTTGTTGTCATCTCTGTCTTCATTGTCAGGAATCATGTATGAAGCTACAAATTTTGGTTCTATAGGAGCAAAAAGTAGGAGAAAAAGTGAAATAGATGTTACAACAAAATGCTAACAAGTTATTCCAATAAATTATATGTCATCTGAATCCTTAAGTTTAACTTCCACCATTTCATAAAGAAATATTTTTCTTGAATTTTTTTTTACCAAACATTAAAAACTATGTAGATATCTCCACTTTATTTGCATATTAACAGCCTTTTCAGAAATATTACAAGAATATTTAATTGGAAAATAAAAGAATCCAGGAGAAGAAGAATTTCAAACAAAATGCAATGCGAACTTAAAATGCATTCAGGAAAGAACAGATTGGGAGCACAATAATCTCTATAAATTTCCTCCTACTGTAGGTAAAAACTAAATGTAAATATAAGTAACATATTAAAGTAAATAAAACTATAATTTATTTTTAATTCATAAATGATCTACCAGTATAGCGCATAGATTAGTTTCAAAGTAGAAAATTTATTTTACATTTTTGAGATTGTAGTCCAAGAGATTTGAATAAATGTTCTTTGACATGGTATGCAAAATATATGAATGGTATCATCAATAATGACCATGCATTTTAATAAAAATGTGGAAAGTAATTAAAATGCTCACCATAACAATATTCTAGCACCTCCATATACCAGTGGGCCAAAATATAAAACTTACTTCTTACAAAGAATTCTGTATCAATGAATGTCTAGTGGCTTTCCTAGAGTTTTGTCTCTAAAGTGTAATGCAATCCTATTAAAACAAGCAAAGCAGGGCAATCAATTCATCAAAAACTATAGCAATTGATAAAAGTAGACAAAACAGCTTATTGGATGATGGACTTTTCACTTTTCACATATTTGCTTTGTTTTCCTTATTCAAATACTGATTTCTAAGCATTGCTTGGAAGGTATACTGATTTTATAATTAAGCCAATCAATTTTGATAGAAAATGATATACATATGTCATATACAATATTTGAATTCAAGAATGTTGCTAGTAAAACATTCTGAAATTTGTAAAGGAATTGTATTTATATTCTTCTTATTATCAAAATGGCAACATTTTCCATAGGTTTTATAGTTGGTTTCAATCCTAATTCACATACTCTTCTCCTCATCCTTACCTTTCAACAGACGCTCATCGTCATGCTCAGTGCGGATATGGGCCAGTCGCCCCATGCTGCGGAAGATCGCAGCGTCTCTGCTCCAGTAGTCACTGTAGAGTCCAGCAAACAATTCGCTACCTACATGGGAGTATCAGTAAAAAAGAAATCAGTATTTGTTTCTGGATTTGAAGATGAGGTATAAGTAACAATTATATTAAACACATCCAAATTTAATATGTGTATCTATAATATGTACTTTATGACATTAATACTATTGCTGTTAGGAGCATGGATGGTATAGTAAGACTCCCAGGGTTTGAGTCGAGAGTCTGTCACTTACTAGGTGTGAACTTGGGCAAGTTGCTAAGTTCCCTGTGCCTCAGTTTCCTCATTTGCAAATCAGAAAAGTAATTGCATTCAGTAAGATAGTTAAGAGTAAAGTACTTGGAAGATCAGCTGGTAAATAGTAAGACCTATATGAGTTTTTGGTAAATACCTTGGCTTCATTTATTTTCCTAGACTTCTTTTAACCTCCATATCATCAGGGCTTTATCATTATTATTGTTATTGTGATGATTACAGGTTTTATATGTCAGTCAGCTAATTCAAATCCTCCTTGTAACAAGATACTGCTATCATGAATATGATTTTAGTGTGGGAACAACAAAGTCTAACAAAGATGATATAATCCAATCAGTTGTCATTCAGTTTGTAGATTTGTGGCTCAGTCAGGTAGGAAGGATATAAAAAGCGCTCAGAATTTAATCAGACAGTCAACAAAATGATTGAAGGAAGTTAGTTGCAACATGTGGTGGCAGTCACAGTCTTAAAATCAGACTGAGAAATTACACAATGTATTCATGGTCTCAGGAAATAACCACGTGTCTTTTGAGTAAGAAAAAAGACATTAAAATAACTTAAGGGAGAGTATAACTTGAACTCCAGGAAGATCAATAGCTCCGAAGCACAGGGACTTAGAATCCTTTCCCAAAACTCACAAGAGGTAATCAGTGTGCCCATCAGTTTTACCGGAAGGATGTCCTGGCCATACCCAGCTCAGTTGTCCTGTCTGGAGCAAAAATCTCTGGCCAAGAAACAAATGATAACAGCAGATTGCTGGAAACAGCAACCTCAAAGCAGAGTAGTAAAATTGTTTTCTTAATGAGTGGCATGTAACATTGGTCTAGTTCTAAAACAGATAGGATTATTATATTACATAGTACTAATGCCTTTTTGTTAAGTTTGCAACGTGTATGCATACACATGATATTTAAAGTGCTTTAAAGGTTAAGAGATTTCAAATTAATTGTATTTCCAACTTAATATATCTAATTATGTAATTAATTTTATAATTAGGATTATTAACGTTGCAGGTATAAGAATTTGACCAAATATATAAACGGAATTTAAAAGATATTGAATACTTTATTTATAAATTTTATTTATTAGAACTTTAAAAATTGATTAATTAATTATGAAGGACTTTTTTCCCAAGGTAAGGTCTTCAAAGCTTTGGAAAATTTCAGAAGTGTAAGCATATTTGTATGATTTAACATTTGAGAAAATGATCAATTAAATTATATATAAGATAAAAGGAAGTTTATTTTCAACTTGCATTAACTATTAATTTTTTAAAGGTAAAGATGATTACTTTTGTCATACCAAATTTAGAATAATATGATATAAATTAAACTCAAAGATTAAAAAAATAAGCTTTAGAAGTACTACTATAATAGTCTTTTTCATTTTAAAAAGATAAATAATTCTAATTAGTTTTTTCTGTGTTCACAAAATCCTCTATGGATGCCTAAAACACTCTATGAGATACAAATAAGTACAATCTATGGTTTCCAAAAAAGAATTCATTTTTAAATTATATATTCTAAATAAGAGAGGAAGAAGTAAATGTGTCATAGTGTTAACAATTGCTGACTCGAGGTAAATGGTATACAGGTGTTAATTTTACTTTTACTTCAACTTTTCTTTGTATTTGAAAATTTTCAAGGTCACAGAGTTTTTAAAAAGATATATTTGTTGAGTTCTTCTAGTATATTCAACTTACGCTAAGTGAGAGGTATGATGTAAGGAAAATAACAAAAACTAAATGACGATTTAAATCTGGACTTAACTATATAATTTGGTAGAGAAAAGTTATGTCAGAACTCTTACTTAAGCATATCATGTTATTTGATAATAGAAAGGGAAAAGATTAACATAATTTTTTATCAAAGTCATTTAATTAGTGCTGTCTTCCCCAGAAATTTTATGTCTATGTTTGAAGAAGTAGTATTTTGAGACCAAATGCATTCAGTAGTTAGGAATATGACCTGTTACCTGGAATTCAGTCTGCATTATTTGAACATGGATAAAAGAGAGTCATTAAAAGGACTTTGGAATCATCAACTCTATGGCATAAACAACCAAGTTGACCCTTAAAAAATTAATTGACTATTAACATATGAGGATTTCTCTGAAATATTTTTGTTTTTAATTATTATAGTTGAATTATTTTTCCCACACCAAATATAAAGGCCAGCTTGTTAAATGTTTGTAAATATAATTTATTTCGCTAATGTGGGGTGGGCTGAATCTTTAATGTATAATGGGAATAAAGATTAGATTTCTTTAAAATCACTAGTTTCCTATTCTTTAAATTTTTAATATTTGATTTTATATCTTAAAGTATTTTAGATTTTGATAATTGAATATATTGTTATGAGAAAATAATATTTATATTAGTACACTTCGATTTTAATGGATTTATCCTAATTTGGAACATTATTTCAAAATTACCTTTTTAACCAATGCTATAAAATTAACAAACAAGTATTCCTTGGAGCCACTAGATGGCAGCCCTACGATACTAGATAATACCACATAGAGCAACAATTCTCTGCACAAGAGAAAAAATAATATATTCCCAATGTTACCCAGTTTCCCATTTTGCACTCAGAACAGAGAAAATTGTGAGCAATTCCCGTAACACAATATGAACTGTATGACTTAAATTTCAAAGACACTATATAGGTGCTAAAAACGGTAAGCAACGTAAATAGAAACAAATATATTTCTGTTGGAAATGTTAGGTTTTCCTCAGAAGGGAGAGATATTCCTTTCATATCTTGATATCAATGCAAATTAAAAAGAATTCATAGTAATTGATAATAATTATGTTTGGCAAAATACTTTCCTAAGAAAATTAGAAGAGAAAGACAACACATTAGTGAAAAATAAATAATAATATTAATAAAACCTTAGGTAAAATAATACCTAATAGTAATTAAATAAGCAAAAATACTGGGCATTATTAAAATTTTAATACAATTTGTAGGAAATACATAGTCTCTAATTAAATTTATTATAACTATTTGATATCAGAAAATTTGTGAATCAACACATTGATCTTTTACAGAATGCAAAAATAACATCTAGATAAATCATATTTTCACGGATTAAAATAGAAAAACATTTTATAAAAAGACTAAAATACCTTTTAGGGCTTCAAATATAACAGAAGAACTATCTAAGGATTTAGTTTTCTATGTCTATGGAGATGGGCGAATTTAACATCTTCTCACACTCAACGATAGTCTCTATATAGAGAAGAAAGAATAGTAGAAATAGTTCTGCAGTGGAAATCTGGCAGGCCAAGTCCCTAGCTCGAAATCTGCTATTTGACCATCACAAACTGTTCAAAATCTCAAGGTCTCAGTTATCTCTAGAATCAAAGAGACTGCCATGTAATTCTCGGAACCTGCCAAGCTTTTATGTTCTCTCTGCTCTTTGGCCTAGAATTCCACACCTCTCTTCTCACCTCACCTTCCTTTTGACTGGTTATTGTCCACTTTTTCCATGACGCCTTGTCTGGCCAAACTTTTTTAGTGTAGTGGTTCCTAGTGCCACTGTAGCTCTGGTACCTATTTCTATGCTACTGCTCATCCAACTATATTTTTATTGACTCCTTATGTGTTTGAAATGATGCCTCATTAATGTCTGAAATACAAAAAATGCTCAATAAATATCTGTTGAATCAATGAATGGCTTAATGAGTTAATAATTAAATATATCAGAAGTTCCTTTCAGGGTTTAAAAAAGGTTATGAAAGGCTGTGAAATGTCAACAATCAGGGCAGTGACTCTCGCCTGTAATCCCAGCACTTTGTGCAGCCCAGGCTGGAGGATCGCTTGAGTTCAGATGTTCAAGATCAGCCTGGGCAACATAAAAAGACCCCCATCTCTACAAATAATAATAATAATAAATAATAAAGTAGCTGGTCATGGGGGCCTGCACCTGTGGTCCCAGCTACTCAGGAGGCTGAGGTGGGAGAATCTCTTGAGTCAGGCAGGTAGAGGCTGCAGTGAACTATGATTGTGCTACTGCACTCCAGCCGAGCCAGACCCTGCCTAAAACAAGATTAAAAAAAAAAAACACACAGGATAAGATCTTAACTTTTAAAAACTGTTTCAGAGAGAAAATATCAAATGAAAGAAAAGGCTATTGGGAATTTACATGGATAACAAATTTGAATTTTTGTTCCTTGAGGGCCTTACATCATTTATTAATTTTAATAGATTAAAACAGGAACTCTATTTTTTTTCAAAAATTTGTCCCCAAGAATTTCAGCCCAAAGGACGTTATATTGTGATTAAAAGACTGTGTCAATACTAAATTGCTTATGTGAAAGAAAATAAGACAATCATTTGATTCTTTGAAATAGATAAAATACATTCTTTATATTAATTCTAAAATGTGTAATTAAAATACTTTTCTATATAACGCCTTTTTTTTACAATGTAAACTCTAGTTGAAGTTTTAATTAAATGCATTGCATTGCCTTAATATTTTATGGAACGTATCAAGAGTTTTGTTCATGGACTGTATATTATCTGAGTTTTTATTTACCATGTTGGATTTTAATTGTATAACAAGAAAAATTCACAGTAGTGTTTCATGACCTTCTTATCTTGTTAAGTTTTACTCAAGCATTTCTTCTGTTTATGTTATAAATGTATGTTATGCAAATCTAAATAATGTGAAACATATTTGCCTCATGGAACAGCATATGGCTAAAGACTGATTTAGCTGCCTCACTTTGTAACTGAATTTTATAATTTTGTTAGAAAATTATTCTATTGTGGATGGACTGTTTTGCAGAATCACTATGACATGCATAGCTACAAAGAGAAACAAAATGCACTTGGGAGGATGAGGATGGATGGAAATGATTCACATATTTCAACATCCCAGTTCACACTCACATTCTGCTTAGGATGCTGAAAGAAACCAGGAAGAATGTGAGATTCTGAATGCATGATTTTATTAGGCATTTAGCTGTTGTTTGGGCTTTCGGTTTGTTTTGGTTTGGGAAGATGATTAGCACTACCTCTCAATGTTAAGAAAGTGGTTTTGAGGCATGAAGGAACAATAAAAACATCTTTTGAATCTGTTTATTTGTGTGTGCCAGCACCCATGGCTGTATTCTTGAGTTTTCTTGGTGGCAAACCAATGATATTGATACCATGATAGTTAAACCAGATTCTCAAAGGAGAGAATATAAGTGGGGAATTGAAGAGTGGGGCTTTTTTCTTCTTCCTTTACCTTTTTTCGTTGTGACGGAACCATAAGTAAAGTATTCAAATAGCTCCTTAGAGACTAGCAGTCATGGCCAGAAGCTACAATAAGCATGTGGATAATGGGCATTCTGCCAAGTGTGAGAGAGAGAGCAGCAGCCTTGGATAAGAAATTATAGATATTCTTTAGGGACAGGAAAGTGGTAAGGGAATAACCTGAAGTCTACGTTTCTATATAGTTGAGGTGAATTCAAAACACGAGGCAGCACATTTGCTTATTATGTTTGTAGAACTTATCATTATAATGACAAATATTCTAACTTCATTTATAATTTTTTCATCTATTTTTCTAATAAATGACCTTCCTTTGTGCCAGTTTATTCCCTGAATGTAAATATAGTTAATTAAAAATAAACAATTATTTATTTAAAATGTTTTAATATTATTAACAACTTGAAACAATAACTTAAATTTTCTCTGCATGCATTCTAACTCCCATTCATTCAATTGACATTGACTTTTAATTTACAAAATTCATAATGAGGATATATATTCACAAAGGTATTATTATTATGGATAAAAACTCAGTCAGGAAGAGGATTTCAGCGGCTGTAAACTTAGTAGTTTTATTTGCTGAAAAAAGTAATCGGAAAAAAGTGTAGAAAAAAATTCATGGACTGTAAAATGTCTTATTAGTGATTATTAGTTAAAATAAAATTCATGGACTATAAAATGTCTTATTAGTGATTATTTGTTAAATTAAATTCATGGACTATAAAATGTTTTATTAGTGATTATTTGTTAAAATAAAATTTAGTGTGCATTTACTTTGAAAAGCATCCCTAAAAATACCCCCAAAACAAAGTTAATACTTTCAAAGCAAAGTGTCAAAAAGTACATGACAAATCAGGGTGTTTTTTTCCCCAAACTCTAGCTACATGTATCTTATCATACCTTAGGCATTTCAGGAATGGTAGGATTAAATTATACCTAGAATTGGTAATACAACTATGGGTCAGAATAAAATTTAAAAATAAAAATGGCAACAGAAATAAAAGGAGAAACTATGGGGGATTGTAATGTTACTGAAGATATTATCAACTTAATTAGAATATTGCAATAGTATGTCAAATATAACTGATAAAAAGAGTCAGCAAAAATATTTGCTTCTTGGCCAAAATGACATATGACATAAAGAACACTATTTCCTGGATTTTTATTTGGCCATTTACCAAACTTAATAACTTAGAAGCAAGATAATTACTAAGTATATTTGGATGATTTGAAAGGCATGGATACACAATGCAGCAATTCATTATACTGAAAAATTTATTGTTTCAACAAGCTGCTTTTAAAATCAAGTTGTAATGCCTTGTCTTCTTCAGACAGTTACTTAAAACCACTTCAAATACAGCAGGAGTAATCACACTGGAGGAAAACTTGGCCAAACATGCAGAAATACGGCACCTGAGATATGAGCTGATATGCTACCAAGACAAATTGTGTTACTACAAAGAGGCATTGGAAGAGCAAGCCTATTTAATATATGATTTCATTTTGATTAGTTTCTGAACATATACCACATAGTTCAGTAAGAAACTTGTTTTTACTCCTTAAATCCTTTGTCACATTGAATTATTACAAGCTATCGAGTTTTCATTTCTAAGTTACATTATAAATGGAATAAAAATGTGCTTTATAACTTGCCTTTCATCTATCAAATAAGCTTTAATATTTATTCAATTTTTTATTAACCTCTTCTTCGTATGACCTTAAGTCAGCTAAATTTAAGTTAACTGAATTAAAATTGTATCCAAAATTAGGAAATTACATAGAAAATTCTCTAATTTGCAAGCAGCATTTTTTTTTTTTTTTGGGTCAAGCAGCTTTATGAGTACGCTACCAGTTTCAGTGCTTTATCATTAAATTTGTCTTCATGTGAACAGACATTAAACATTGTGTGACATATAATTAACCACGAAACTAAGAAGTAGCAATAATCTAACGATAGTCATCTTTTTGCTGGAGGCTTGTCTTAACCCATCAGCAGAGAACATGTGTGGTCACAAAATACCACATTAATACATTCTTTCACAGTCAGAGTAAGCTCTACCGAGCTTGCCAAATTCCAGCTCAGGTAGCTCCATTTTTCCAGCCCACATTCCTGCTGCTTTTTCAGTTGGGTGAATTATTTTCACTTCCTCTCTTTTAAAGAGTTTCTGGCTCACATAGGTTATCAGGTTTCCATCCAGTGGCTGCTGCATTTCCACAGTGAGTGAATGATCTCTCCAAGGTACTTTGGGATGAAAGTGAGTGGATAAATGTGAAGAATTATATTTTTATTTCTTCTCTTTGGAGGGATTATTCTATAACTTTTGTGTTTAGCTTGGAGGGCTCCTTTGATTTGATTCTCTTCGAAATAAGCGAAACAGCCACCCAGATGGCAAGCACTTCAGATTTCAGCATAGTGTAATTTGATTTGGAGGTTCAATGAAACTCACTTGGAAATGTCCCTCCAGTAATATTTCCCCTGTTAGAAATTTAACTTTTAAATTCTTGGCTTCATGCAGAAACAAACTCCTAGGGAGGCTGAGTAGTGAGTGGCAAGGTGGTCATAGAAATTATTATTCACTCTTTAAATGAAATGCTAAAAAAAATTTGCCTTCTAATAGTCTCAGGATTTCACTATAGAAGCAGTATATACTGTGTAATTTTTAATCTCCAATTCCAATTTTATGATTCTTATGAATAATATTCCAAAATTAATTTTTCATTTGTTTAGGAACCTCAGTAAGAATTACATTTAGTATTTATAGGAGACTTGCAAAGATATAATAGAAAGATAAAAAAGATAAGAAAGTCTCTTTTTTTCAAACATATTAAAATCTTTATGAAGAAAAATTCACTAAGAACTTCAGAAAAAGATGGTGTGAGCCTATCAGATATATAAATTTTAATGTATATTCTGTCAATTGCATTGGAATTTCTTGCATTTATGGACCTGGCATCCCCCAAAAGTGTTATTTCTAAGGTTTTGACTTTTACTAAGTCTAACCTGACTTAGGCAACTCTTTTCCAATATTTAAAGTCTTCCTTTTTTAAATACTCTGTTTATACACACACACACACACACACACACACACACACATATACACATACAGAGAGAGAGAGAGAGAGAATTGGTAGAGAAACTCAAAATATTTCAAATTAATATTTTTTCTTTAATATTTATTTTTCTCAAATATTGTACCTCTTTATTCAAGCCCCTGAAGAGCTTAATTACTATATAATTCTCATTTTATAGCCTTGTCCAATTATGAAGCTGAAGTAAATTAAACTTTTCCCATTAATTAGAGTTAACATGAGGTGTTTGCTCTATAAATACACAGGTTTTAAAAAGCTTTACTTTTTTATACCTGAGAACCAGATGTAGGGAATAGAATGCAAGACCCATCAAAATAAACTGACTTGAATATGTTCAGGGAACATAGATTCTCAAGAATACACAGTAGCATCTATATCAACTCTAAATCAAGTATAACAGAGTTAAATCATCAGGAGAGAGTTTTAAGTTTTAATCGTTTATATAGAATGTAAAGTCTCTACATCTTATTTTGTACTTTCTCATTTTCTGCAAAGAAGATGATCTAATATTAGCATATAACTCTAAACATTATAAATTTAATAATGGAGACTTGCACATCTGCACCATACGTGCATCAGAACCTCTCAACACTGAGGGAAGAAAATCATTATCATTAGTACCTATGTTAGTGTTGGGGATTGCTCTTTTTAATTGCATGCTTAGGAGTTCATTCATCAGTCTTTATTGTCACAGTGCTGAAACAGTTTGCCAAGTTTGCAATTTTTAACCCCAAATTGTAGGAAAATATTACTTAGTTGTGTCTTAAGTGAGATTGTTTGGTACTTTGTCTAATTAAATTGAATTGAATTGAACTCCAGATCCAACTTTATCAACTCATGTCATTATTTCCGTATATACATTTAGTGATGGCTTGAGTGGGTCAACTTCTATAGTTTACATTTTAGATTAACAGAAATTTAGATAAATAAATTTAAGTTCTCAAAAGAGATGAGTTTCTGCTGCATTCTACTAACAGAGAAAGATACCATAAAGAATATTAAAAATTCTCTAAAGTCACAAAGTAATTGAAACATGAAGAATTAACATATATATTAAAATAGTTTCATTTCTCTGGCAAAATTTTTATAAAGTCTTCATATAATTGCATTTTACAAGCATCAAATAACACCAAATATATGAGATATTAAATGACAATTTGTTTTCTCAGAGTGAGACACACACACTTTATAGCATCTGCACTTATTTTAGAGTCAAATTGCTCAGATTAACATGGCTTGAAATTTAATATCATTGCTTCGAGCACCAGAAAATAGATATGACAAGGCATAGTATGTAAAGAAATGCTGAAAGAATGTAACTGAAGTTGAAATATAAGTTTTAAAATCTTTATGACTACCACCTGATGTCTGTGGCAATAACAATTACCAATTAAAGTGGAGATGAAGGAGGAGCTGGGGTCAAAAGGACATCTGCCCCTTCCTCTCTCAGATCTGGGTGATTCCAGGTGAAACAGAGGATCCTTGAAAGAAAACCAGAAAAATCATTATGAACATGCCTCCTCTAATAATCATTTAATTGCTTAGGTAAAACATATTAAACTTCGATTATTTATAAAGCATGTATTGTAAATAGAGCACCAGTAGCATCAATGTATTTAGAGACAAACTGGGTTTTATAAATAAGCACATGGGTTTTACAGACCCATATGAGTTCTCTCACTCCTCTGAAAAAGTATGCAGGTGATGAAAGAAAATAGCACTTTTTAAATCATTTTATGAGACTGTATTATTTATTCTGAGATGTGTCAATTAAATATTTGAAAGGAATTGAAACTTGCTGGAAAAAGGTTAATGAAAAGGAGGTTCAATGTTAAAAATGATGGTGGGCTTTTATCAAGCATATCAAGAATGCTGTTGTTGATTTTTTTATAAATTAGACTTTTATTTTTGATATAAGGAGTACATGTGCAGGTTTGTTATATGGCCTTATTGTGTGATGCTGAAGTTGGGGGTATAAATTATCTCATTAGCCAGGTAGTGATCATAGTGTCCAATAGGTAGTTTGTCAGCCCCCACCCCCCTCCCTCTTGTCCCCCTGCAGTAGTCTTGTCCCCCTCCAGTAGTCTGCCATCTTTATGTCTGCATGTACCCAATATTTACCTCTCACTTATAAGTGAGAACATGCAGCCTTTTGTTTGCTGTTCCTGCCTTAATTCACTTAGGATAATGACCTCTACCTACATCAATTTTGCTGAAATGGACATGATTTCATTCTTTTTATGGCTGTGTAGTATTCCATGGTGTATAAATACCACATTTTCTTTATCCAATCTCGCATTAATGGACACTTAGGTTGAATTTATGTCTTTGCTATTGTGAATAATTCTGCAATGAACATATGAGTGAGTTAGTAGATAAGCTCAAAATATTTCAAACACACATTGTCTTTTTGGTAGAATGATTCATTTTCCTTTGGATATTTACCAAGTAATGGGGATTGCAGGGTCAAATGGTAATTCTGTTTTAAGTTATTTCAGAAATCTCTAAACTTCTTTCCATAGTGGCTGAACTAATTTATACTCCTTCTAAGAGTGTATAAGCTTTACCTTTTCTCCACAGCCGCTCTGACATCTGTTATTTTTGAATTTTTAATTACAGCCATCCTGAGTGGTGTGAGATGATATCTCATTGTGGTTTTGGCTTTGATTTTCATTTCTATGATGATTAGTGATATGGAGCATTTTTTTATGTTTTTTGACTTCCTGTATGTCTTCTTTTGAGAAGTACCTGTTTATATCCTTCGTCCACTCTTTAATGGGGTTATCATAATTAAAACCCTCAACAAACTAAGCATTGAAGGAACATTTATCAAAATAATAAGTCATATATGACAAACGCACAAACATCATACTGAATAGACATAAGCTGGAAGCATTCCCCTTAAGAACAAGAAAAATACAAGGATGCTTACTCTCACCACTCCTGTTCCACATAGCACTGGAAGTCTTAGCAATAGCAATCAGTCATCAAAACAGAAAAAGAAGTCAAACTCTCTCTTCACTGATTGATTCTATAACTAGAAAATTCTAAAGACTCTGCTGAAAGTCTCCTAGAACAGATAGATGATTTTAATAAAGTCAAGATATAAAATCAATGTCTTAAAATCAGCAAAATTTCTATACACATATAGCATTCAAGCTGAGAGCCAAATTAAGAACACAATCTAATTTAAAATACCCACACAAAATAAAACCAGAATATCTAGAAATACATCGAAGCACGGAGGTGAAAAATCTCTACAAGGTGAAAGATCTCTGTAAGGAGATACTGCTGCAGAAAAATCACAGATGATACAAACAAATGGAAAAACATTCCATTCAGATGGATTGGAAGTATCACTATGGTTAAAATGGCCATACTGCCCAAAGCAATCTACAGATTCATTGCTATCCCTATCAAATTATCAACATCATTTTTTCACAGAATTAGAAGAAAACTATTCTAAAATTCATATGAAACCAAAAAAGAGCCTGAATATCCAAAGTAAAGCTAAGTGAACAACGACAACAAAGAAAAGCTGGAGGCATCACATTATGTAGCTTCAAAGTATAGTACAAGACTACAGTAACTATAACAGCATGGTATTGGTACAAAAGCAGACACATAGACCAATGGAATGAAATAGAAAACACAGAAATAAAGCTGCATATCTACAGCCATCTGATTTTTGACAAAGTTGACAAAAATAAGCAATGAGGAAAGGACTCCCTATTCAATAATTGGCACTGGGATTGCTGGCTAGCCATATGCAGAAGAATGAAATGGGGCCCCTACCTTTCACCATATACAAAAATTAACTCAATATGGATTAAAGATTTAAATATAATACCCTAACTAAAAGAACCCTAGAAGAAAACCTAAGATATACTCTTCTTGATATTAGCCTTGGCAAAGAGTTTTTGACTTGGTTCTCAAAAGCAATTGCAACAAAAACAAAAACTGACAAGTGGGACCTAATTAAAGAGCTTCTGCACAGCAGGAACTATCAACAGAGTCAACAGACAACCTACAGAATGCGAGAAAATATTTGCCAGCTATCATCCAACAAAGGTTTAATATCCAGAGTGTATAAGGAACTTAACTCCAAAAGTATTATTTTTTTTAATAGTTTGGAAAAGAATAACAAAATTTACTCTCAATAATTTGGAATATTTATTTTCATTTTTATTCTTCATCACAGTATTTGTATAAACATTCAATGTTTAATAACTTATAGAATAATTAATGCATAAGTACTGTAAATATTTATCAACAAATGCCATATTATGTACAATATTTCAATTTTAATATAAGGCTTCACACAGATAAGATAATGAAAATTAATATTTTCATGAAAAACTACTTTATTGGCTCCTATTTCAAGCATATAACCATAGAACTTATCCCTTAATGTTTCCAGGTTTCAAAATTCTCATTAAAGGTTGTTTTGTATAATTAATCTCCATTAAGTGTACCACAAGTGGTTTGGGTAAAAAAAGTAGTTTAGAAAAGTGACAATAAAAATCAATACTGAAAAACTTGTAGAAAAAACTAATTTAAAATAGAACATCATGATATTGCTCAATTTGGCAACTATGTACAACCCTGCTCATCTGTGAACCACGAACCTATAAACAATCTTAAAAGTCCGGAGTAACTTCTGAGAGTTGAGGGCACTTTCCTCAAACTTGATCTTAACTTTGCTAGTCATCTGATTTACCCACATTATCTTTTCTGCCTTTGTCTTGCTATTCTTATTTAGCACCCTTTCTCTTTCTCTATGATATCCTAAAATCACATCCTGATCCTGCCATTTTGAAAACTTTTCAGTAAATGCTGAGTTCACCCAACCACTATTACCATCCAGTCTTATCCTTGGATTTAAAACATAGCCTAGTGCTGGGCACAGTGGCTCACGCCTGTAATCCCAGCACTTTGAGAGGCCAAGGCAGGCATATCACCTGAGGTCGGGAGTTCAAGACCAGCCTGACCTAAATGGAGAAATCCAGTCTCTACTAAAAATACAAAATTAGCCAGGTGTTGTGGCACATGCCTGTAATCCCAGCTACTTGGGAGGCTGAGAGAGGAGAATCACTTGAACCTGGGAGGTAGAGGTTATGGTGAGCTGAGATCGTGCCATTGCACTCCAGACTGGGCAACAAGAGTGAAACTCTGTCTCAAAAATAAATAAATTAAAAATAATAATAATTAAACATAGCCTATAGAACATATGTGGCCTCCTGACCCAGAGGTGTGGCTAAACTTACATTCTAAGCCAAAAAAGTTTTATTTACATAGCTACTATACACCAATTTGAAGAAAGCATGAATGGCAGTAGAGTGATGTTTTGTGTTTACTTCCTGCAGATGACAAGTTTGCAATGACATGAGAATAACTTTGTCCAAATGAGAAAAAATTATAGATCTGCCCAGCTAACACTTTCGCTGAAGAAGCTTCACCAAAATTTGCAAAACAGACCCACATCATTTCATGGAGGAGGAAATGACCAAGTATATGAATATAACACTTGTTTGCCCCTATAGTCATCGCCACTTTATACAATATAGATAGTAGATCAGGGATACACATATTTGTTTTACTATAGTCAAACATCAGCGTCATGGAAAGCTGACAGTGATACTAGGCTGCTTTCAAAAATCAATGTTTTCTATAGCTTAATTCAGCTTTTGATGTCTAATGACTGATGAGGTTATTTTGTCTAATGGGTATAATTAGACACCTTATATACTAAAATTGAAACTACGAGAGCAATACAAGTACATTGCGTATTTATTCAAATAATTTTAATACATTCGTTTAAACTGTCAAAAGCGTGAAGCAAATAGAAAATGAAAACTGAAAGAATTTTAAGATCAAGAGAATCCCAGAGTTTGTAGAACCGCAGGCATAGATGAATAAAATGCAGTCACAATTTCATAGAAAATTTACAGGTTTTCATGACTAGAAATCATAATCTGGATTCTTGAGGCTATATTTGACTAGTGAATTTAAGCATGTGACTGTGGTATTAAGTATCTTACATACCAGTGTGTTCAACTTTCAGAAGAAGTTGATTGAGTCGACAAGAAACTATATGCACCAAAAAACCTGCCATGCTAACATTTTGAAAACAATCAAATGGCACCTAGAATCATCCTGAAATTTTTAGTTATATAGGAGACAAAAATCTGTGGAATATGTAAATCTACCTTAGTCTGTGAAAGGATATATTCTTTTATAAAAATCTCAAGTTTGACACTGAGCATACTTGAGCCTTGAATATTGAATGCGCATGCATTCTCAGAGATGTATGTCTAAGGTCGAAACTCAGATGTACCTTGACTAAACCCTCCTTTCTCACTTTCCTCCAGAAGACTTCAAATACCTATCTCACATTTATTTGATTAATGGCTAAAACTAAGTCAACAAGTAATCATTTTAAAATAATGAACAGGTTAAATTAAACTCTTCTGGTTTGCTTTCTGCATCACTATGAATCTTTTTTTTTTTTTTTTTTCTTTTTTTGAGATAGGGTCTCACTCTGTCACCCAGGCTGGAGTGCAGTGGCGCCATCTCGGCTCACTGCAAGCTCCGCCTCCCGGGTTCACGCCATTCTCCTGCCTCAGCCTCCCTAGTAGCTGGGACTACAGACGCCTACCATCACGCCCGCCTAATTTTTTTTTCTTTGTATTTTTAGTAGAGACGGAGTTTCGCCATGTTAGCCAGGATGGTCTCGATCTCCTGACCTCGTGATCTGCCTGCTTCGGCCTCCCAAAGTGCTGGGATTACAGGCATGAGCCACTGCACCCAGCCTCGATTTTTAAAATAGGGTACAGTGTATACTGCTCAGGTGATGGGTGCATCAAAATCTCACAGATCACCACTAATAACTTACTCATGTAACCAAATACCACCTGTACCCCAATAACCTGTGGAAAAATAAAATAAAAATACAAAAAATAAAATGCATGTTTTCTGCAGATTATAATTAATTAGCCCATTAATTTTTTTAATAATGTAAGCTATTGGAACATCACTGCAGTAGAAAAGCACCATTCTCTTTATAGAAAAAGAGAAGAAAGGTCCACATCTTTGGAGAATACATTCATTTTATCAGTGCATAACAATAGATGGTTAATAATGCTCCAGGAGTCAAATAACACAAAAAGTGTAGACAACGTCAGATTAGATTGTAGATTGGGATACTTCTCAAGTTCAAAGAATATTGTAATGTGTATCTTGAAGACTATATTTGCAACAAAATAATGAAGAGGTGCTTTGAACACATGAAAGCAATGTAATTCCCCTGTCCAATCACTTTGCACAGGTATTCTTCGACCCTGTCCTGAAACTTGATTGTTAGATTAACATTTAAATTACTACAGTATGATGTCGTTACA
This sequence comes from Hylobates moloch, assembly GCF_009828535.3. Lineage (NCBI taxonomy): Eukaryota > Metazoa > Chordata > Mammalia > Primates > Hylobatidae > Hylobates > Hylobates moloch. The sequence continues at coordinate 177,184,193 of NW_026652276.1, read as the reverse complement.
TACCACAGAGAGCTCCATTTGGAAAGGCCATTTTAATAGAGATAATATGAATACTAAAACTACATTTCTGGCCTACTCACACCTTTCCATCATGTCTTCTAAAATCCTTCTTTCTTGGTAATTAAATCCCTAACAACAAACTCAATTTGCAAGAAGCTTCCAAAATCTCTTTACCTTAATTGAACAATTGTTTCCACAATAGGCATAATAATGGAGCCTCAAAGATGTCATTGTCATAATCCTGGAACTTGTGAATATGTTACCTTACCTGGCAAAAGGGACTTTACACATGTGATCAAGTGAAAGACCTTGAGGAGGGGAGACTACTCTGACTTACCCAGGTAGACCCAATATAATCACATGGGTCTTTAAGAGATAAGATGTTTTGATAAAAGCAGATACAGTGCAAGAAAAACTAGATCCAGAAATGCTTGCTTTGAAGGTGGAGGAATGGGGCCATGACCTATAGGGATGCCTACTCAGGAGGTGCTGTCAGCCTCTACCATGTGTGGGAGGATGGCTGGATTCCAGTCTCCAGTGACAATGTAGCTGATCTACATGACAAGTATAGTGGATCTACCCCTTGAAGGAGGGTAGATGTGACTGCTTGCATTTTTGGGTAACTGTCATTGGTAATATGGATCAGTGCTCCATCCAGGTATAGTGGAGGGGTCTTCAACTGTGTCAATACTTTTTTAAAGCTCTGGAACTTTGACTTCTATGGGTTACCAGTTGTTAATGAGCTGCTGCCGAGGTGTCTATTTGTTTTACTTTCTTGAATGTTAACATTATACTATTCAATAGTTGAAAAAAAATAATGTTTTCTGTATGCCAGAAACTAAGCCTGGAACTAGAGACACAGCAATAAACAAAGCCCCAAACTATTGTTCTATTTTCTTCATAAAATTACCCAAAATATACTTTTCTCTCCTATTTTTACTGTTCCTTTCTTCAATATTTGACACTGTTACCTGCTTTCTGGCACTTATTTATTTTACTCCTTTATCACTTATCACCTTGATTTTAACAACAGCCTCCTGAACAGTCTCTGAGTCCCAGCCATCAATTCTGTACTCTGCTGCAAAGAGTTATTTCTGAATTGTGAATTTTTTCTCATCATTCCTCTGGTTAAAAATCATTCATTGACTACCGATAGCCTCCAGAATAAAGTATTAAGTCCCTATAATTTTATATAAGGGATTTTATATGTACTTAGCTAATTACACACATTTTTATCTCTAAAATGCTGCTTTTATAGTTTGTGTACCAGTCATTCTAAACTTCTTTTGCTTGGATATCATTCTGAATATCTCTTGCTGGAACCTAAACAAGTTGGACCTAAATAAAATAGTTTCTGCACAGCAAGAACAACTATCAACAGAGTATGGACAACCTGCAGAATGGGAGAAAATATTCACAATCTATGCATCCAACAAAGGTTTAATATCCAGAATCTATAAGGAACTTAATTCCAAAAAAAAAAAACCCCATGAAAAAGTGGGCAAAAGACATGAACAAATTCTTCTCAAAAGAAGACATACAAGTAGCCAACAACCATATGAAAAAATGGTCCACATCACTAGTCATCAGAGAAATGCAAATCAAAACCACAATGAGATACCATCTCACACCAGTCAGATGGCTATTTTTAAAAGGTCAATCAATAATAGGTGCTGGTGAGGTTGCAGAGAAAAGGGAACACATACACTGCCAGTGGGAATTTGTTTAAATTAGTTCAGCCACTGTAGAAATCAGTTTAGAGATTTCTCAAAAAACTTAAAACAGAATTATCATTCAACCCAGTAATCCCATTACTAGGTATATGCCCCAAGGAAAATAAATCATTCTACCAATAAGACACATGCATTTGTATGTTCATTGTGACATTATTCACCATAGCAAAGACATGGAATCAACATAGGTGCCCATCAACAGTGGATTGGATAAAGAAAATGTGATGCATATACCTATGGAATACCATGCAGCCATAAAAATAATAAAATAATTCCTTAGCAGAAACATGAATGCAGCTGGAGGCCATTATACTAAGCAAATTAATGTAAGAACAGAAAACCAAATGTCACACGTTCTCACTTATAGAACATACTCAACAATAGACATTGAGAATCACTAGAGGGAGTGAGGGAGGCAAGGGTTGAAAAACTAACCTTTGGGGACTATTCTCAGTACCTGGCAATGGGATTAATCAAGACCCAAAACCCCAGTACATATACACATGTAACAAACCTGCACATGTACTCCCGACTCTAAAATAAAAGCTGAAATTATTAAAAACATGCAAAAACGTTGTTGCAGATAGGTAGGTTTACTTTAGAGCATTTGTAAAAATTATTATGCTATGTTGCACATGCTTCCTTGGGACTGCCTAGATAGTAAAATCATGCTTCTATTTTTTTCCATATTTTGATTGCCATTGGCTTTAGCAAAACTGATTAGATGAGTAGAACAACTAAGGGAAGAATAGACACATTCTTAATTTCTTCAGACACCCAATAAAGATAATACATTATTGTATTAATCTATACTTTTATAATTTATGATGGACTCTTGCTAGGATTAATATATTAAAGTTTATGTTTAACATAACAGTGTGACATGACACTTATTAAAAAATGAAATCAAAGGTTGAAATATAAAAATGATTTATTATTTTATCCCCAAAGACCTTGTTAGTGACAGCATGTAATTTGAAGGTAATGTGGAGATGCAACAAGGAGGTACAATAGTTTGCTAACTAAGGATTCCCTTTTCCCATATGACTTTTCTTTTTCTTTCTTTCTTTTCTTTCTTTCTTTTTTTCTTTCTTTCTCTTTCTTTCTTTCTTTCTTTCTTTCTCTTTCTTTTCTTTCTTTCTTTCTTTCTTTCTTTCTTTTTCTTTCTTTCTTTCTCTCTCTCTCTTTCTTTCTTTCTTTTCTTTCTTTCTTTCTTTCTCTTTCTTTCTCTCTCTCTTTCTTTCTTTCTTTCTTCTTTCTTTCTCTTTCTTTCTCTCTTTCTTTCTTTCTATCTTTCTTTCTTTTTCAATACTGAATAGAAGCAAAACCTGAGCTTTTCATTTTTATCAAATTACTGGCTCGATGGTAGTTTTTAAGAATTTCATTGATTTTTTGTTCCATGGTTTTAGAGCTGAGGCTTTCTTTCCCTTGTGAAGCTACACATGACAGAAAGATATGATACAATTTATCTTAATTCCTCAGGTGTCAATACAATATTTTTGCAACTTTATGCAACTGAGATGTGGAAATTTTTTTAAAGCAGAGAAAAGGAAGAAAATTTACCATAGACTGGATAGTATTAATATTATGATGGAAAGCAGGCAGTTTTCAAACCTTTATTGATTTGCTTTGCGTAGATCCAGCTAACTTCAATATTAGCTATATATTCCAGAAGGAAGCTTCTCACATTATTTTGAGAGTTCATTGTGGTCTTAAACGCAGTGTTTCATGTAGTGCACAACCCAATAAAATACTAAAAAGCCATAAAGAGATAAAATTCTCTTCCATAAAGTAGAATTCAGCAACCAAATCAACCAGAAAACTTGAGCCATGATGACATTTTCAGTGACCCCAAAGCAATCGCCTTTATGGTTCAAGCAATGTGTAATGTTGGTGTTTAACCCTATTGAGAATGTTGGTCACGACTTACACTGGCTTTCTATTATCTCTGTTTTAACAGCTGGAATTTCTGCCTGAGTAGTGTGTTTTAAATTTACAAGGCATTCCCAGTATTAACATGTGGGCTGCATTTTCTGTTTCAATGTGATATGGAGAAATTTTTCAATGGCTTCTCTTGTGCTTGAAAGTAACCACTAATGTGGGCAGATACATGTGTTTGTCAGAAAAAAGTGTCTCTAAAATATAAATGGTAGATCTCTCCAGGGGAGTTTTCCTCTTCAGGCCTTGAGGGATGCCCTCAGAACCCAGAATGTCTGCGGTAAGCTCTTTTCAATAGGTGTGAGTCATTGCACAGCAGGTGCCACATGTGATGCCAACTCAATAAAATGAGTTTCCCATTTGTAAATCAGCTTCACGAACTAATACTCTTTTGCTTGTCTTCAGTGCCATTGGGATATTCTGAAATATGCTAGAAGTCAACTAGAATATTATAAGTATTACAGGACAAAACAAACAATCATTTATTTTATTAGTTATTTCTAGTGATTAGGAAAAATAGTAAAACACACAATGTTCATTACATATATTTCTGTCAACAATGGAAAATAGGCGAAAGTGCAGTATTGTTACACAATGTCTCCAATAAATAAACATAATATGCAGTTTAATTCTTTAAATAATAGCTACATGACAATGTGTATCACAAATTAATTTTGAATGTGATTCACTCTACCATTTCTTTTTTGTTTCTCCTGCCAAGCAATAAAAATATTTATTAAAGGATATTCGAAACCTTTCCCAAAGACTAAATAAACACGCAGAAAAAATACAAAACAGGAGTAAAATAGCAAGTAAATATTTTGACTTAGTTTTGCATTTTAATTGCTTTTTAACATTTTTTTCTCTAAAATAGTAATATATTTGTATCATACTTTAAAATTTAGGAAATACTTTTGCATGTATTTATCTTGTTTCATCCTCACAGTAAACCTGTGAAGTAAACAGGGTCAATAATATTTTCCACAAATATTATTTTCTTTTTAGAGGTGAGGAATCAGAGGCAGGGTGAGGCTTGGCAAGTCTCAGTGTCTTCTAACTAACAATTCCATATTCATTTACAGTTTTACCCACTTTACTTATCATTGTAGTTGGAGAGGAGTATATGTGTTTGTGTTGTTAGGTGTGGTTGAGTGTCATTTATAAGGTATTTAATGCATAATCAAGGCCCGAAAATATATATTAAGATTTTTTCAAAAAAAATCTTATTTTATAATTTATTAAATTGCATTTTCAAATGTTTGTAAGTCCTTTAATACCATCGGAATAGCTGGCAGATGTTATCAGCATTTTTTAACAATTCAGCACATAAATATAATACATGTAAGTAAACTCAATTGTCTTATTCCTAAAACTTTTAATAAATATTTGCTTAAAGCTATATTTGAAGGCAAAATTCTGTTTTCACTTCCTCTGTGTATCCTCTAATCATTATGTCAGGATTCCACTCTCTTCCTCACCCTAAGTGACCTAACTTTATGCCAATATTACAACTCCCACACTCACCCTCTCAAACTCTTAAATTCCACATTGACAGCTCTGCCTACTGGCTATGTATGCCAGCGTGTCCTAGAGTATTTGAAGCAAATATCCTTCAAACCTTATGATGTTTTCCCGAAGCCTGCTTTTACTGGAAAAACATCCTTTGCTGCCTATGTCATCCTCACCAACTTTTCAAATATAATCATGCCAGTTTCCTTTTCAAAAACCCTGCAGTGCTTCTGTTTTTGAAGGAAGTCTAACCTCAAAAATGGGCAGCTCAGGCCCTTCACAGTTTGCCCTCAGGCTTTGTCCCTCACAGTTTCCCCTCCCCTCTCCCTCATCCAATCCACACTCCTACACAAGTGACTTTCTTTAAAGTTGCATGCATGATAATACCCACAGCTGTTTGATTATTGGGGAAGGAGAATTCCATTTGGTTTTTTGCTTATTCGTTTGTTTTCCTACAACACTAACTCCTATTTATCCAAAAGAAAATGCTGTTTAAAAATGACTTTGCTGGAAAAAAAAAATGACTTCACTGATATTCTCTAAGAAATCTCCAATCAAAATTTCTCCCATGGATGGTGCTGTCTATCTCTTTCAGCATTATTTACATTGCATTGTGATTATGCACTCATGGATAATTTAACAAACACTTAAGAAGCTTACTATGTTTCAAGCTTACTATGTTTCAGGTATTCAATCAATATTGAATATAGGAAGTATGACGCATGCTAGTCTTTTTTAAACCCCATGAAAATTGAGAAAATAGACTCTTTAATTGTCAATTTAACATAGAAAAGCCAAAACGGGCCAGGTATGGTGGCTCACGCCTGTAATCCCAGCACTTTGGGAAGCCGAGGCGGGTGGATCACTTGAGGCCAGGAGTTAAGGACCAGCCTGGCCAACATGGTGAAAACCTGTCTCTACTTAAAATACAAAAATTAGCTGGGCATAGTGGTGCACGCCTGTAATGCCAGCTACTCAGGAGGCTGAAGCAAGAGAATGACTTGAACCCAGGAGACAGAGGTTACAGTGAGCCAAAATCCTGCCACTGCACTCCAGCCTGGGTGACATTAAAAAACAAAAGAAAAAGCCCAAATGAATACCACGGAATACTATGCAGCCATAAAAAATAATGAGTTCATGTCATTTGCAGGGACATGGATGAAGCTGGAAACCATCACCCTTAGCAAACTAACACAGGAACAGAAAACCAAACACCACATGTTCTCACTCATAAGTGGGAGTTGAACAATGAGAACACATGGACACAGGGAGGGGAACATCACACACTGGGGCTTATTGGAGGGTGGGGAGAAAGGGGAGGGAGAGCATTATGACAAATACCTAATGGATGTGGAGCTTAAAACCTAGGTGATGGGTTATTAGGTGAAGCAAACCACCATGGCACATGTATACCTATGTAACAAACCTGCACGTTCTGCGCATGTATCCCAGAACTTAAAGTGAAATAAAAATGAAAAAAAAATTGATGTGAAATCTTTGAAAATTAAAATGTTATATGAAACCAAAAGTTACTATGGCCAAGGAATAAATTTCAAAGACAAATGGGCAAAGTTCATTACACAAAATAACTGAGTTGAACAAAATAGAAAAGGAAGTGGCCACGTAGTCATTGCATGAAAACATTGATTATTAATGGTTGCCTATTGGAACTCTGAAATAAATTTTCACTGCATTGCTAAAAAAAAAGAAAAGAAAGGAAAGAAAAAGAAAAGCCCAAATGAACAGGTTTCTGCTATTCATATATAATATAATAGGATATTTTTCCTTCAATATATTAACTATATTTTAATAGCTAATAACAACTTTTTTTCTTACTTTTTTTTTTTTTTTTGAGACAGAGTTTTGCTCTTGTCATCCAGGCTGGAGTACAGTGGTGCAGTCTCGGCTCACTGCAACCTCTGCCTCCCGGGTTCACGCAATTCTTCTTCCTCAGCCTCCCAAGTAGCTGGGATTACAGGCATGAGCCACCACACCATAATAATTTTTGTATTTTTATTAGAGACGGGGTTTCGCCATGTTGGCCAGGGTGGTCTTGAACTTCTGACCTCAGGTGATCCACCTGTCTCAGCCTTCCAAAGTGCTGGGATTACAGGCGTGAGCCAACGCACCCGGCCTAATAACAACATTTTAATGGTTGAATTATATTTGGTAAAAAAATAATTTCAATGGCAGACATAAAGTTTTGAGAAGGAATGTCTCTCTGTATCTGAAATGTAAAAATTAATGTAGGGTTAAATTTCTTGGAAAGTTAAATTTTTATTAGAAAAAAATAAATATAAATTTAAAAATATATCTTAATTTGAGTTGGAAACGCTAACGGGTAAGTTAAAAAATTAATACAATATGATTAAGGGTCACCATATTTGTTCTAGAAAGGTGGCACAATCTCAGCTCACTACAACCTCCCCCCCCCAGGGTCAAGCCATTCTCCTGCCTCAGCCTCTCGAGTCACTAGGATTACAGGCACACACCACCATGCACGGCTACTTTTTGTACTTTTAGTAGAGATGGGCTTTCGTCATGTTGGCCTGGCTGGTCTCAAACTCCTGACCTCAAGTGATCCACCCACCTCAGCCTCCCAAAATGCTGGGGTTACAAGCATGAGTCATTGTACCCAGCCCAAGCAAGTGGTATTAATGGGTAATTTCCAAATGACATTTTTGGCAATTGGTGTTAATAACTATCTATAATAAAGAGCATATAGGTGGCAAATTTGCGAGAAAATGTTCTAGCTCAATAACGTATAAGCAATTAATGTGGCTGATTGTATTTTCCAGCACTGGCTATAACAACAAGGTCTTTTATCCAATGTGCTGTTCTGTGCAGGTGCCACCAATTCACTGCCCAATTAATTGGTGACTTTTTTTTTTTTTTTTGGAATGCTCCCTCTTGGAATCCAGCTACTATGTTAAGAAGCTCAAAGCACTTGAAGGGGCCATGGGTAGGTTTTCTAACTCAAAGTCCCAGTGCAGCACAGCCTTTGAATCACAGCACAATTTCCAGACATCTAAGTGAAGATGTCTCCAGACTATTCCAGTCTGCAGCCATTTGAATATTCTCAGCTGAAGCCCTAAAAATTGTAAATGAGAAACAAGCCACCTCCACCGGGCCCTGAATAAATCCCTGACCCATAGAATCCATTACCATTAAAAAATGGTTTTACACAATTGCATTTGAGGGTGTTTTTGTTGTATGGCAACACAGCATGATTTAAATAGAAGGAATATTAGAGGTAGTCACTACCATTAACACAATTACTAATAAGTCAAATGAAGCATTTACTGACTATCAAAATAAGACAAATAAAAAGTTATAATAATGTCTGGAAGTGAAAGAATGTTGAAAGAGATGTTTTCACACTTTGCTAATAAAAGTGTGAAATGGTATAACCTGTGGAAAACAATTTAGCAATAACTGTCAAAGGTCTTAAGAGCATTATCACCTAAATGAAACAATGCATTGTCATTTTACTGGTAAGAGTCATTGAAATGAAAACACATATATAGAGATATATAGGTAGATAGATACACAAAATTGACATAGGTATCGAAAGTTAGGCAATCATATGCTTTTTCAGAGCATTAATTAGTGCCATGATTTTGAAGATTAATTTAGGGGTGCCTATTAATTTCAAAGAGAGATTGATCATTTTATCAATAAATTCTCCTGATTAGAATCTGTTCTAAACCAAGATAAATGCACAAGTCTTTATCTGCCACATGTGTGTAATAGAAAAAAAGATATCCAACATAAATATTGATCAATACAGAAAAAATAATTTATAGTAGTCATACATTGAATGCATAAATCTTATTGTAATTTTTCAAATCACCCAAGGAAACAATAATATATTTCAGCAGGGTTTGGTGCTTGGGTCCAGGACAGTAGCTTCTGAAAAGTTTTGATATGCATTTTATATCTTTCTGAGTGTTTGGACTTTTGCAATTTTTGCATTGTACATATATTGAATTTTTAAACAAATAATTTTAACTACATTAATTTTGTCACTTGAAAGACAACTCTGTAAAGGGGCATCGCACTAGTACCAGACTCACACATCTGTTGCAAAGATTATATGATGTGATCTGTATTAAAAATGTCTTGTTCAAAGTAAGCGATTTAAAAAAATGATGATCATTTTTGGAAAAGAAAGAACATTAAAATGTAAATGTAATATATATTTTTGGAGGTTGCTTCAAACTAATAGTTACAAAGGGAACTGAGTGTCTTATTGAGTTTTATATTTCACAGCATGTTGCCAGTGAATCACCTATAAAAGTCACTCCTGGACTGACTGTTTACAACACTGACTCTTGCTCATATCCCAGATTTACTAACCGAAATTCCTCTTATCTTTATTTATGACAAGCTCCTAACTAAAGTTTCCACAGTCCAGTCAAAGTACAACAATCTTAACAATGCTTCCCAATTAGTTTAGAAGCATCTTTAAAATTAATAATTGGAGAAGCTTTCACATTCTGAACACTCACGAAAACATCTATTCCATAAAAATATATCTCTAAATACTTGTTGAAATATTAGTACATTCTGTGTTCTACAGAAAAGCTTTCAGATTTTCAAAATCTAAAATTTTGAAGTATAGATTTACAAAATTTCTAGAGGTGTTAAATGTGAATAGTTAATTGTAAATGAGGATGCAAGACAAAGGCGACACAACACTGAGCAAATAAGGTGTTGTATCGTTTTATTTGAGGGTGTAGCTCAAAAGTTTTTATAGCTCCATAGCTTATCAAAGTTAGACATAAGAACGGTTGAACACTTTTCACTGATAAAATATATGATGATCCCAATCAAACCTCATTATTTTGGGGAAGAATATAATTTAATTTAAGAACATTTCATAGATTTTGTATTTCTATACTTAATATTTTTCTTTAAAATAATTATTTATGAAGAAATTCATTAGAAACTATATTTTTCATATATTAGGTTGGTGCGAAATAATTGTAGTTTTACCATTACTTTTCATGGCAAAAACCGCAAGTTACCTTTGCACCAACCTACTACATATATATAAATTTTAAATTCTGACAACACATTTGAGAAACTTTACGTCAAATGAACACCATTTAGGTGTTCCAGATTACTTAAATCTGGAATCATCAATTCCAGATTGTTTCATATATTGCTCTTACTTAATAAAACCCTGCAAATTGGCTCCCTGGAAAACAACTTTATTAAACTGATCAAAAATCTTTCTCTTACAAAGAAGACATTATAAAATAATATTGATAGTATTTTGGATTAAGTTCTTTTGCTCTGGGGACTGCCATTTTCAAATGCAACATAAAATAGAAGATTTAAATGCATTAATAAGCAGTACGCAATCTCAAAGCAAACTTTATTAAATTAGAATTCATCCAATATGCTTTCAACTTATCAATACATTAACACAGCAAAACTGACTAGCATCTTACCTGACTTTATTTTTAATAATAACAAACATATGCTTCTTGCTCTAAAAAATTAAACTGTGTTCTATATACTTTTAAGATAAATGTGCACAATAAACCAAATTTACTTTTGTTCCTCCTGATGCCGATTACCATTTTGTGCCACACTTTGGCAGAATTGGCTAATTTTAGGATAGATTTATTTATCCTCAACTGTATTTCTTATGGATGTAATTCTAATAGCATTCTCTTAGAAAAAATCTTTATCTAAAAATAAGTGTCCTTTTAGTCCATATTGTGTCCATTTAACAAACTAAATGTTAGACCTTGAAAAAGTTCTACTCTCTTTCTCATTGAGGATGCCACTTTTATTCATCTGTGTGACTCAGTTTATACATGATTTTGCACAATTAATATCCTAAATGACCTATAGGCATATATTATTCAAAACATGTTTGAGGTAACTGACCATAAACTGATCCTTACTTAATAAAGAAATTATTGAATTTTTGGCTTTGGCACAGCGGCTCACGCCTGTAATCCTGGCACTTTGGGAGGCCGAGGCAGGCAGATCACCTGAGGTCAGGAGTTCGAGACCAGCCTGGCCAACATGGTGAAATCCTGTCTTTACTAAAAAAAATACAAAACTAGCTGGGCATGGTGGCACAAGCCTGTAATCCCAGCTACCCAGGAGGGTGAGGCAGGAGAATCTCTGGAACCCGGGAGGCAGAGGCTGCAGTGGGACGAGATCGTGCCACTGCACTCCAGCTTGGGAGACAGAGCGAGCCTCCGTCTCAAAAAAAAAAGAAAGAAAGAAAGAAAAGAAAGGAAAAAGGAAAGAAAGAAAGAAAGAAACTATTTAATTTTTTTATTTATTCTTCAATATTTATACATTAAACCTCACCTGAATATTCTAACAAAAATATCAGATACTCTAAGTGAATGTAACATCTTCGTCTATAGTTGGTTAGCAATATTGTTTATATTATTAGTCTTTCATGATGTAAAATCCCATGGTTAATATAGTTAAACAACTGTCTCTTCATGTACATTTTAGTTTGTATCCTAATATTTTTTCTAAATTATTAAATAAATGTTTTTCTTTCCCTCTATATAGGTAACATGTCATTTTCTGTGTCTATTATAAAGTCAATATCCAACTTTAAAGTAGCAACAAGTTGAGCTCATGCTGGAGCCTTTCTTTGTATAGATTACATTGATGTTAACTTATTTCATGATGTGTTTATATCATATGATTTAATTGTTTATGTGGGGATCATAATATCAATACTATATTTGGTAATCTGAAACTTTCAGCTGAAATATTTTTTCTCATGATACCTGTTACTATTCAAAATTTAGGCATTATATTTTATGGTAGTTCTCTAACATATGTGAGTGAGTGTGTGTGTGTTTGTACACACACACATATTATATAAAACGTGTGTTAAAGATATACAATACAAATAAATCTAAAAGGTCAGGCATAATAAGAAAATAAAAATGTTGTCTGCTCTAATAAACTAGTAAGAAGAAAATGTGGGGGAGGAAGAATAAGAAGAGGAGAAGAATAGAAATAAAATGAATGAGAATAATAATCAAGATTTTTTATAAAGAGAGTTAACTCAAGTGGCGGATAAGAAAGATGAAGTTTCTGGTTTGATTTTATAACCCTTCTACCTCAATTTCATTACTTGTAAAATATATATACATACATATATATACACACATATACATATATATGTATTTATGTTTCTGTTACTGTTATCTTCTATGACTATTATGAGAATCAGAGGAACGAATGCAAGTAAAAGTCAACAGAGAAACTTCAGAAACTAGAAAATTTGAATACATGATATAAGCAAGTATACAAAGAAAACTGATGTCTTAAAAATCTAAGGGTTTGCAAGCAGATATTTTATACCAAACCCAATGGTGCATAATGCTAATTTTACTCAGCATTATTTTCTTTTTGTTGTTAATCTTGTTCAATATTGTAAGAAGCCAATATGGTATAAGAATGTACATCTATATGGGTGGTTGTATTAGTCCGTTTTTATGCTGCTGATAAAGATATACCCAAGACTGGACAATTTACAAAATAAAGAGGTTTAATTTCAACATGGCTGAGGAAGCCTTACAATCATAGCAGAAGGCAAGGAGAAGCAAGTTACATCTCACATGGATGGCAGCAAGCAAAGAGACCTTGCGCAGGAATGCAGGAAAACTCACCCTTATAATAACCGTCAGATCTCGTGAGACTTACTATCGTGAGAACAGCATGGGAAAGACCTGCTCCCATGATTCAGTTACCTCCCACTGGGTCCTGGTGGAAATTCAAGATGAGATTTGGGTCAGGAGACAGCCAAACCATTTCAGTAGTAGTTCAAAGCACTATGGATAAATGATAGATTCTTCCATAAATGTTGTTTGGATAACTGGATTGTCATCCAAAAAAATAAAATAAAATAAAGTTTGATTATCACTTCATCTTCTACAACCTTGTAATCAAATTTCAGATTGATCAATAATTTAAACATAAGATACGGGACTATTAAAGTAATTAAGAAACATTAAAAGTTTGTATAAAACCTTTGTGGGAAATGCCATTTATAATAAAATAAGACAGAAAATCCAGAAGACATTAAAAAATTGATAAATTTTATGACTTAAAATTTTAAAGAAAAAAATCCTACATGAATAACGTAAACTTTTTCACTCAAAAAACGAAGGCTTTCTTTTTTTCTTATTTTAAACATAAAAATCAGTGAAAGTTGAATTTTTAAAATGAACAAAGGAAAAGAACAGTCCAGAGAGAAGGAAACTCAAATGACTCTTAAAATGTAAAAAGATACTATCTCAGCCGTAAATATATGAAATGTAAATTAAAACAAACTAAGAAGCAGTTACACTCAGTCTTCTGACTGTAGTCCCAAATAACATTTCCCATTAAAAGGAACCAGTACTCCTTGGAGAAGTGGCTGACCTCAGACCTTGGTCCATAATGTAAGATGGGCTTAGAATCTTTTCATTCTAGAAAGCAAGGAAACTATTAAAACTATTAGGATTATATCACAAAGACTTCGATATCAACTTGAAGAGATACCTACTGGGAAAAGATAGGACAACTTGTTCATAATAAGGATAATAACTGCAACAGATTGAAATAAGCCTAAACAAGCCTAAGAATATAAAAAATTCAATGTTGGCAATATGTGCTGGAAATATTCTGTGAGGCCACATCAGAAAATGTCATATTATAATTAAATATCGAGTTCTGAGATTAAGAAAAGAAATTCAGTATTTTAATTCTTTGAAAAAACAGCACAGGCAGTCTTCCTATGAATGTAATAATAGCTTTGGTATTGATTTTGATTAATTCACTTTAAAATCACCTGTGTTTTATTTTTTTAAGTCAAATTTAATGTGATAGAAAATTCATTACATATGGCTAGTCAATCCCTACCTGGGTCATCAAATTAACCTGACTTTAAATTTATAATTCATGTAGAAAATGATATAGCCTTCTATAATAAATTACTTAAATAGCTTACCTGGAATCTCTTTACATAAACAAAGTACACACTATTCAAAGCAGGCCCATACTTAAAAAGCAGAATAAAATAAAGTTTCATAGTAATTGACATCATGGTCTAGATATCATGATTTCAATCACTTAATAAAATCCCAAGAACTTTAATAAATGTGAGTATGATTGGCTATTTTTTAACAGTTATGGACATACCTTCACTATTATAGACATTTTAGGACAAATTTATAGAAAACAATAGTAGTGATAAGCATTTATTCAGTGTAAACAGACAATTAACTTATAATATTTACTATGCACTGCATGATAAGGCATAGCATATCCAATTTGCATTTGGGTTACACCATAACTGTCTCTTAGAAAAAAATATATGCTATACATATTATAATTTAATATGGCTAAATAATTATATATAATAAAAGTAGGCATTTATATATTTTAATATGTAAGATAAATAGGAGAATACTAGAAATAAAATGAGTAAACATTTATGTATATATATTAAAAATTTAACTGAAGGATGGAGGTAATTATTTAGACATTTAGACACAGCAAGGAAAGAACCATCTTGACTCCAAGTTAACTTTAAGATATGGATTTTTCTCTTCTGTGTCTTTCCTGTCACCTTCTCTGGGTTTGACCGCTCTGCTGTTATTCTGACCATACAGAATGGAGCAGGAATCAAAATTCTTTTTTTAGAACAAAGATGCTTTTTATCAAACCATGAATATCTACTTTTCATGGGAAGGAAGTCATAGTCTCGTTTTAGTATGCAGATAGGCTTCGGAACAATTCCTCAGTTCTAAATCCCTCGTTCCCTTTTACTTGGATGCATTTGAAAACTCTTCAGTCCTATGAGTGTTCCTATTGCTGACTGAGTCATACATGACCACAAAGGATCACAGTCTTGTGTAGAGAAGAGAGAAAGGAATTGCTAGTAAAAGAAAACATAAATCCACCATCTGCACAGTAAGAACTGGACAGCTGCGAGGGAAAGGACACTTTCTCTAACAGCCGATTTGTTATTCAGCCCAGGCTGGAACCATACAGCTCTCTTGGAGTTAAAAGTCTCAACAAAAGAAATTTTGGAAAATTAAGGTTCATGGGCAAAGTCTTTCATGATCATCAGAGGAGTCTAGGCTAAGGGCTTTTTGGTTGTTTCTCAGGGAGAGGAGAAAATGTACCTACATTATAGTGTACTATTCTTATACAGTTAAAGAAGAATTTTATTCCAAAATTATTTTCGAAACTGATAACAATTAAATAATTATTTCTGATTTTACGATTTCAAGGCCACAGTCTAACCTGTTCTAATCTGTTACATACTTGAAATGGGAAACCCTGCTCTATGACAGTCTCAAGTGTGAGAGCGTATTTTGCACCTTTCTTCTTGCTTCTGATTCCTCCTTTTATCAAAACACAAAAATTAGCTTATACTACAGAGCAAAAGAGATATTATAATATCCTTAACGTATTTTCTTTTCTTGCATGATATTATGGTGGCTTATGCCTCTCTATCGATAACAGAATAGAATAGAAATACGTAAAACTCAGATATAGGTAACCAGCATGTGGTTCTGCTTCACTAGAACCACATGATCAGTGGTAAAAGAATGTAGAATAAACACAGTATCTAACATCAGCTTTTCAGTTCAATGTGCACTTCACCACTCTGTGCACAGCGTATGTTAATTCTGGTAGGTCCTGCAAACAATTCCTGCAGAGCACTTTACAAGATACAAAATGTTTTTTTTTTTCTAAATATTTTCCTTTATTGCTTCATCACGAATATTTAATAGAAGTATCTAAATTCATGGTAATCCTCCAAAGAACATTAGAGGGTAGAAACTGTGTTTTCTGGGCTCAACATAGGGGAGTACAATTAGTATAATGAGTGCCTCAATGTGAAAAATCTCTATAATGAGGTACATAGTGATATGAGAACAGGAGAATGTAGGAGCCTATTTCTTGTCCTGGAGGTGGTAGGGTGGTCTGGTTTGGGAAAAGGAGTGGTAATATTCTAGGATGCTTTTCCTAAGGAAGAAAATAACATACCAATTGGCTAAGAGTTCACATTAGGGACGTTTTCTGTCTGTGGGGTATTGTGATAAGCATATTTCTTACTTGTTTATTGTGTTGTTACTACATCCTCATGGGATAGATAATTTTATCCTCATTTTATAAATAAAGTTTCTTAGATTCAGAGATTTTCAGAAACTTATGCAAATTTGCAACCTACTAACAGGCAGATCTTATTCCAAAATTTTTAAACCATTCCCCAATAATGGGAAGACATTCTAGAAGGAGAACAAAGCTTCTCATTCAAGACTTAGATAAAAATTAGCTGGGCATAGTGGTGTACATCTGTAATCCCAGCTACTCAGGAGGCTGAGGCTTGAACCCAGGAGGTGGAGGTTGCAGTGAGCTGAGATTGCGCCACTGCACTCCAGCCTCAGTGACAGAGCAAGACTCCGTCTCAAAAAAAAAAAAAAAAAAAAAAGGAAGATAAAAGTCTGTAGGACAGCAGTGAGTAGCCCAGACGGATTGTAACCAAACACATATAAGGAAAGTTTAATGAGCAAGAGGGAGAGAAAAGACCGAGAAGTTATATTAGAGCCAGACTCTGAAGGACACCAGCTATCTGAAATACACCATTTGAACTCTTCACTCAGTGTGCAATGGTAAACATGGTTGTTTTGAAGAGACTTATTGGATGGCAAGATGAATTTGACAGCAGAGACATAGTGAGATTAAAAAGCATGTAAAAACAGCAAGGAAGCTAGTGATAGCAGTCAAAGATAATGATAGTTCTGGCAGGAGGAATAGAAAAAGAAATGGATTGGAAAAACAGTTTATGGATACAGCCAAAAGGATTTTGCTACTGATTCAACGTGGGGAAAAGTTAGGTTACAAAAGTTAGGTGTTAAGCATGGATGAAAAGGAAAAAAGCAGACGCATAGTAGAAATGAATGAAAGGACGGGTTTTTAAGTAAACCTGATAACATTTCATATGGGGAATGTGATTTGCCAATTTGGATGTTTTTTTAAACACTGGCAGAAAATAATAAAAACTTGATATAGGATATCAAAATGTATGTTAGCACTAAGATTCAGATTTGTGAACCAACACGCAATGGCAATAGTTGATGCCACCGGAGAATTTAGAAAATAAGTACAGAAAAGAAAGATATGATGATGATGATGCAGCTGGGTCTGCCGTTGATCTGACAATGATAGCTATAGTCATACAACATTTATTATTTGACAAGTAGTTTTCTAGGTGCTTTATTTACATTAATTTAATCATCACAGCAACCCTACATGTGAGGTAAGCTCCATTTTACGGAGGAGGACACTGAGCCACCATCAGAAAGAGTAAACTGCCCCATGTTATACATCCAGCAAGAAACAGATTTTTATGCCTACAGGTATGGATACACACACATATATACAAGTGTGTATATATACAATTAATATCACCACTGTCATCAGTTTGGATTGCATCCTTCCAGAGAGGAAAAGGTCTTCAAGACAATGTAAACTGGCGGTAGTGTTTTTTTGTTTTATTTTTTTCCAAGAAAAAGACTAAGATTGGGGTAATGTTCAATCAATACTTTCAATTGTCTCTGTTCTTTGAATTCTTTACAAAGAGGAAAGCAAAAACTTGCATAACTATAAATGAATGAAGCAGCATGATTACTTACAAATTAAATCTACATATTATGGAGAAAAAATGTAGAATGTACTTAGGTAAACCTGTAATTAATGATTTTTTCATAATTCAAATATTTGGAGATAACCACTATTGAAGATGTGTTAAATTCCCCTCCAGCCTTTACAGAATCTTTCGTATCTTATTCCAAAAATTCACATTATATTTGAGTTTTACTTAGAAGTCAAACAAATAATATTATATTCTATTTCCATTTCTTTAATTAATAAATACTTTTCCATCTCTTTTCAATATCCTGTGCTATGACATTTTGGACGCCGATCCTTTCCTTAGCCCCAAGGTTTGCTGATTTTTATTTAGACATCACCGGACTGAAGAGATGTTTACCAGACTCAGTTTTGTTTGGAAACCAGGCAAGAAATTTTCTGTTTAACTGCTCACTGTCCACTTGGCTCCTTTACTTTTATATTCTCACATATTTAGCCAATGTAAATTTCTATTATCTCAACAGTGATTTAGCCACTTAAGGGATGGGAATCCTATAGAAAGTCCCCAAAGAAAAACACCATCAGTGAAGAGTTTACTTGCTTGTTATTTTTCTCTTTTCTTCTTTCTATGTTTGCTAAAGCTGCTACACTGGGGGTCAGGTTTTTGTTTATGTGTTTTGTTTCGTTTTTTTATAGACTTTTTCCCTACAACCGTATGTTTAGACCATCCTCTATATCATGTAGAGTTACATGTTTTCACTTAGTCCCCTTCCTGATGTTCCTGGCCAGGAACCCTCCACCCTCCTGAGAGTTTACCAGAACTTCTATGCCCCCCATGAGGAAGCACTGCTCTGTCAAGTAGAAGTATTTGAACTTTAGCACTTTCCTCTGTCTAATTCTGCATCATACCTAATAAAACATCCTTGGAATTTCTAGTACATTGTAGCAACTCTCCTTCTTAGTAGCTTGTGTTGATGCAAGTAGTCCAAGTTGTGAGGGTGTAGATATGAGGGACTGGGGAAACCAGAAGGGGAATACAGAGAGAAGAGACAGTTGGAACTGAGACCCAGAACTTGAGCAGCTCTGTAATGGTAAAGCCAGAACAAGTACGATAAGAATAGAGTAAGGCTCACAGAGCAAAGAGACGCCCAGTTACTGCCCATACTAATCATCAAATCAGAAAGAGACAGGGTAGTGGAGTACCTTTGTACAGGACCTTTCTGACACAGTGACAGGGTATTGGATTGAAGAAGGGACAAAACCAAAAGTAGGACCCCAAGGGTTGGATTAGAGTTCCTGAACAAAAATCTAAACCTTTGGAACATGAAAGAGCCCATTAGGTATCCACTTCTGACAGAAAAAGGGTATAAAGTAAAAGTGTCATCACAATAACAAAGCATCAGTTATATGAACTGGCATAGGTCACAGAAGAATTATAGCAAGACAGACTAGATACTGCCTCCCCTGATGTATTCAACCAAGGCTTTGTTAATTTGAGTTAAGCAAAGGTTTATTTGCACAGCCTGATAGATAGCCTATGACTGATTCCAAATCAGGGTTGAAATAAAAGCAGTTCACAAAAGACACTATATAAGAGATAAAAATTTAAATGATGATTTATAAATGATTTGTATGGAAGAGGAAACAGTCAAAGAGTAATTATCCCAGAAAGCTGGAAAGATCATCATATATACATTTATACATATATATATATATACTTGCATATATGTGATCTTGAATTTTCAATATTGATTTTAAAAATTCAAAAAAAATTTAAAGAGTATTCAAATATTTGAACATACCAGTTTTAAACTTAAAAGTCAACATAATACTCAATTCTATTCAGAAGCATCTTTTATTGATTTATATTAATGCAACAACTATTTAAAGGTCTAGCAATTAATAGTTTATAAATAACTAGGTTAAGTTAAATAAAGTTAAGTAAAATAATGACCTGATATATATGTATATATATATATGTTTATTACATGTTTTCAATGAATGATTTCAATGACTGCTGCCAGCATTATGTTGAAGCATGAAGATATAGTTAGAAATGACAGTCTCTTCTCCAGAGATACTAATTCAAAATTAAGTTTTGTCTTAAGTACAATTAAAATCCAAATTAATCATTGAAGTAATTAGCTTCATCTGATAGAGGTTGAGATAAGATTAATAGAGGAGATGATGTGTGATCTGAGTCTTGATGGATGAGTTAGGATGTTCCAAACAGAGAATAAGGATAAGAGTTTTCCAAGTAAAGGAATCAGCATAGTGAATGCATGGACAAATTAGATAATACAGTCTTTGAAACATGGCACAAAATCTCGTGATTGTCTCTTTGGTCTCTTTTGTTGGAGAGGAGAGTCATGAAGGAAGCGTAGGATCTGTCTCTTCCTCTTGTCAAGAGGTCCTCCCTCCTCTGTCAACCTGAATGTGCAATTTTATTTATTAAAAGAATGGCTATCTTACATTGTCTCTAGGAAATTACTTTAGGGATAAATGTCCAGTAAACATAGAAAATGTGATTATAGATTTCTAGATAAAGATCAATTATGGGAATATGATTTTGGAGCCAGCCAACAGAGGGTAGATGTAGCTATGTAAAGAAATTAAGAATACCAAGGAAAGCATGCAATGTTGGAAAACACAGACCAAGAACAGAATTCCTGCAATCATCAACATTTAAAGGGCTGGGAAGGCAGAATATTCAGCATTTTTTTTTTTTTTTTTTGAGATGGAGTCTCATTCTGTTACCCAGGCCAGAGTGCAGTGGCTCAGTCTTGGCTCACTGCAACCTCCACCTCTGGGGTTCAAGAGATTCTCCTGCTTCAGCCTCCAGAGCAGCTGGGACTACAGGCACACATGAACACTCCTGGCTAATTTTTGTATTTTTAGTAGAGACGGGATTTTGCCATGTTGGCCAGGCTGGTCTCAAACTCCTGACCTCAGGTGATCCGCCCGTTTTGGCCTCCCAAAGTGCTGGGATTACAGGCATGAGCCACTGTGACCAGCCTCAGCATTTCAAAACTATGGGGAAAACATGCTCCTAAAAATGAAAGGAAGAAAGCTTCTATTTGAAAATTACTAATACTGTCAGATGCAGCAAGGAAGTAGTGGAGGAAAATGAGTTAAGGAAGACATTTAGCAACTAGAAGGCTGTAGGTAACAATAACCAGTCCATTTCAACAAAGTGATAGATGCACCTTGAGTCGAAGAGTAAATAGAAGTTGAGAAAGCAAAGATAGCAAATACAGACTATTCGTTCAAGATATTTTAGAAAATGCTGGAGTCAATAAATCAGCTTGTAGGTTAAGTATGGTTGAGGCAAAATTTTTGTTTGTTTTATAATTTTTATTTCAGAATAGAGAACTCTAAAACATTTTTATATTCTGGAAGGTAGAAGTGGAAAGAAAAAAAGGATATTTGGTGGATTAAAGTAATGAAGAAACAAAGAGATGTTATAAGAGTATAGGTGGGGCTGGGCACGGTGGCTCATGCCTGTAATCCCAGCATTCTGGGAGGCTGAGGCGGGTGTTTGGCCTGAGGTCAGGAGTTCAAGACAGTCCTGGCCAACATGGTGAAACCCCGTCTCTACTAAAAATACAAAAATTAGCTGGGCATCGTGGTGGGCACCTGTAATCCCAGCAACTTGGGAGGCTGAGGCAGGAGAATAGTTGGAACCCAGGAGGCAGAGGTTGCAGTGAGCCGAGATCACGCCATTGCATTCCAGCCTGGGTGGCAAGAGTGAGACTTTGTCTCAAATAAAAAAATAAATAAATAAATAAAAAGAGTATAGGTGGAATAAATAATCTGAGAAAGAAGAGTGAGGGCTTCATCTGAGAAAGGGGGAAAGGTAGCACCAAATATTTAAATTTAGAAGTGAAAGAGAGGGAAGTTATAGACTTTTACTTTATGGCCTCCATTTGCTTTTTTAAATAGGAGATATTTCAAATACTTTGAGTTAAAAAACTATGAAGGCAGCATTGGAGACTTAACATGAACAAAAGTAGCATCTTGTGTGCACTTACTGCATTCCGGTCCCTAAGGCAGCTGCTTTCCCATTTATGATGTCAAAAAATCCATGCAACTTTGACAAGCTACTCATTAAAATGGAGTCTTAAGTTTATAGATAAAGAAACTGAAGCTCAATGTGGATATTGACTCAGGGTTACACAATTAGTGAGTAGCAGACTTTGGATTTGAAATTTCATCTGTTAGTCCTAAAGCCTGTATTCTTCCCACTACGTTAATCTACTCCGATCCACCCTCCAGAATAGTAGCAACTTGGACAATGCCAAGAGTTAATTAAGGACTAAAAAAGATTGACCACATGTATATAGGCTCATCTGAATAACAGTGAAGGCATCCCACAATTGTCTCTAATGATATTCAGCAGTTTCAAACAGCAGTGGAGAAAACAAAAGGTTCAACTGAACCAAGGTCAATGAATTATAAAGGTGAATACACAGATACACAAAGAACCAAGTAGTTTGTGGTGGTGTTTTGTGAATATCACTGCAGTGAGGTCTCCTCTGTGTCAGAAGAAAGCAAAACCTGGGGGTATTGAAAGACTGAAAATGAGATGTCTACTGACAGCTGAGAATGAAGATCAAATTGAAAGAAAGAGTGGAAAAGCAGTGGAAGGTGTAGATTCACACAGCAGATGTTGCTTAGACACAATTGTTACCAACGTTAAACTCTCTGTGTGATCCTTCATTGTTTTACAAAATGCATCAATATAGTATATAATTTGGGAAAGCAACACATTATAATGAAAATAACTTGGCCTTTGACCATGAAGCTCAAGCTCTTCCAGTACTGTATAGCATTAAGAAGTGACTTCATTTCTTACTTTCTTCATTTGTTAAATGAGAATAACAATTCCTCCCTTGTGAAGTGTTATGAGTATCAACATAAATGAACAAAAACATCTGGCACAGGGTATGTACTTAATACATGGTAGCTCTATTTATTAAGATTCTTATTGGGATAATTTGATTCTTACAATAAGATTGTCAGATAGAAAATATTACTTCACTATATACTATTTTGGATTTAGTTGATGCCCTCTTAACTAATTTTGCAAATGAGAAAATGGAGGATTAGAGAGAAAAACAAACTGTCCTGAGGAGATTGGACTAGGATGAGAGAACAGCTTGTTAATTTTGTTCCAGAATTTTATTCTATAAATAAAACTGAATCTATATATTGATCAATTAATCGATATAGACTACAAAGTTTGTCAAATGGTTCAAATGGTTCAAATATGAGAATACGGGTGGACATATAAAACTCTATGCAACATTTTGGCTGGGACCTGTAATCCCAGCACCTTGGGAGGCCGAGGTGGGTGGATCACGAGGTCAGGAAATCAAGACCATCCTGGCCAATATGGTGAAACCCCGTGTCTACTAAAAATACAAAAGAAACTAGCTGGGCATGGTGGTGGGTGCCTGTCGTCCCATTTACTCAGGAGGCTGAGGCAGGAAAATCGCTTGAACCCAGGAGGTGGAGGCTGCAGTGAGCCGAGATCGCGCCACTGCACTCCAGCCTGTGTGACAGAGTGAGACTCTGTCTCAAACAACAACAACAACAACAACAACAACAACAACAAAGTCTATGCAACATTTTTCATCTTAGAAGAAGGAAGGCTATCGCTGGAGAAAAGCGAAAGATGAACACGGAGTTTATTTATTTACTCCAAATGCAAAATAGAAAAGATATTTAGGAAGAGAGATAGAAACATTGGGGGCATATCTCTCCAGTGACATTAAAGTTGCAGTTAGTATGGAAAACACTGGAGAAGATAGGCCAGTAAACAAAGGCACAGTGGCCAAAGAGGTAAGTGCCATGCCAAATGATATTTTTCCAACAGTAGGATAACAAAAAGATTCATTTCTGTTTGAGGCTCATATATTGTTTTTTTCAATTTCTAATAGGAAAATAATGTTAACACAATGGGTCCTCTTTTTCTACTGAACTCATCCACTTTTCTTTTTTATCTTTCTCTGTCTAGCTGTTTAATCCACGCAAACACTCAAAATAAAGTTTCTGGATAAAATATCTATAACAATGTGGAATTTTCAAAGTTAACACAATAAATGAGTAAAATTAGAGTTGACTTATATTTAAAATAATTTCCATTTGGAAAGTAAAACCTGACAAAATTCATCTTGCCAGTCCGGAAAAAGCAAGTCATTTTAATCAAGCCAATATTTTAATTAGCCCACCAAATTTAACTCTAGGTACATCTGTTCTATATCATGTCCATGAATTAGCAATATAGTGTGTGACTGAATTTATAACTAATTCAACTTGACTACACTAATAGAATTCAAGTTACTGTTAAGGAGTCAATGTATTACTTAATCACTTAAAATTATCCAAATATCTTAGTAAATATATTCTTAAAAACAAAAAAAAATTCTGGCTGAGTGTGGTGGCTTATGTCTATAAGCCCAGTGCTTTGGGAGGCTGAAGTTGGCGAATCCCTTGAGGCTAGGAGCCCAGGGCTATAGTGAGCTATGATCGTGCCACTACATTCAAGTCTGGGCAACAGAGTGAGACCCTATTCTAAAACAAAAACAAAACAAACAAAAACCAAGAAAGTCCTCCCAGGCTAGCATATTTTCTCCTTAGAGTCATTGTTTCAACAAATGTGAAATATATCTTTAGAGTTACTGAATTTAATGTCTTCAGTCATATTTTTTCAAAATTTCTCCAGATCCTTTAAAGAAAATTTGAAAACCTAATCTGATAACATTTCTAACCTAAAGCAGACTAATGTAGCTGCTACAAAACATCCACCATTACTCAGTAGCGGCATAAGGAAAAGAAATCATCTGGTTGCCACAGTATCATACATGTGAAAAGTGATGAACTAGGATAACATTAAGTTTTTGGTATGAGACACAAAAGTTCATACATAGAAAGCCTCAGATTTTTCTTTGTAATTGTCTTATTATGGACACTGCCCCTTATATCAAGAATTATGTTACAATTATGTCTCAAAGCTCAAAGATAGAAAAGTTAATAAAATAGCTACTTTATATTAAGTACTTAATTTACTACTGGCCAAATACAAACATATAACTTACATTTTAGGTTTGAATTTTTATACAATTAAATTTTAAGTTTTATTTTTTAAATTTTATTTATTTATTTATTTCTGAGACAGGTTCTGGCTTTGTCGCTCAGGCTGGAGTGCAATGGTGTAATCTCGGCTCACTGCAACCTCCACCTCCTGGGCTCAAGAGATCCTGCTATCTCAACCTCCTGAGTAGCTGGGACAACAGGCATGTGCCACCACGCCTAGCTAACTTTGGTATTTTTGGTAGAGACTGGGTTTCACCATGTTGCCCAGGCTGGTCTCAAACTCCTGAGCCAAAGTAATCCTCCTGCTTTGGCCTCCCAAAGTGCTAGGATTACAGGCATGAGCCACCACGACTGGCCTAATTTTTATTTTGGGTTTTAAAAATATTTTATGCTTAAAATATTTTATATTCATTTTTTATATTTAATTTCATATACATATATAAATTTAATTTTCACTACCGACTTTATGAAGACAATATTATTAAAAACCTTATAACAGATCTAGTTAAACTACAGAGACAAAATAAAAACCCAGGTATTCTTGAATCAAAAGCTTATGCCATTAATCTCTACTCCCTCACACACTAATGAGAACTATACAGCACATCATTTCTTTCGGACTTACCTTGATTGTCAATAAGTTCAATATCATAAGCAGAAAATGTTGGCTTTGATCTCTCTCCCTGTTTCTCTTTTCCCACCCCCTAATTATATACATTATATACATACAAATCAACTACTCTCTTCTACTGTTTCCTCCCAATTTTATTTTGGCCCTTGCTTCAAATTTTCTGTTTTAAACAGCACAAAAGGGGGCCGTAAAAGGAATTATCTTTCACTGATTATTTTCTGTATGCTGAGTATTGAGTTGGATATTTTATACTTGCTCCCTCATAAAATCCCCCAACAAACCCATTTGGCAAATGTCGAACAGCTCTTAAATGGCAAACTGAAGACTTCAGCTCAAAAGTGACTGAAAACCTCAATAAGCACATAAAAGGCGCACAATTTTCTTGAGCATCAGAAAAATAGAAATTAAGACCACAATGTGACACAACTATGCAGCCATTAGAATGCTAAGAAAAAGACAGACAATGCTTAATGTGGAGTAACTGGAGAACTTATACACCACTTGTGGACATAAAATAGGTACAATGACTCAAAAATGGTTTAGTAGTGTTTACTAAAGTTGAACATATGTGTCCTCTATGGCACAGCAATTCCACTACTAAAACATACTAACTAAAAACACACCCATAAGTTCACCAAAAGATATGGACAAGAATGCTCATAGCAGCATAATTACAGCACAATTGCGATAAACAATTAGAATGATCAGAAAAAGAGTGGGAAAGTAAATTGTGTTATATCCATGTAAAGAAATAAAATACAGTAATGAAAACACATGAACTAAAACAACACACAACATAGATCAATCTCAGTATAATTGTTGAGCAAAATAAGCTAACCACACAAAAAATACTTGGTGTATGATTCCATTACATAAAATTCTAAATGAGGCAAAACTAATCGATGATGATAGAAATCATAATAGTGTTTATTTCGGGGGTAGTTATTGAAGGTGGACAACAGACTCTGGGGCACTGGTGTTCTATTTATTGATCTAGATGCTGCTTAAACTGATGTGTTCAATTTTTGAAAAAAAAATAGGTTACTTTTTTTGTCTGTATACTTTTCTTTATTCATTTTATAAGTTAACAAAACTGGTGTACTTAACGAATGTCTCTGCTGTTTATGTTATGCTTAATTTATGTTTTAAAGACCAGAAAAGTAAAAACAAATACATATTATCATGTTATCACTAAACCTTTCCAAGAGTTGGCAGAATCTATATAATTAAAAGAAAAAAGTTGTCAGGGGAGGGGGCAATATGCTTTAGTTTTGTTCCTCACCCAAATCTCATCTTGAATTATAGCTCCCATGGAGTCGTGGGAGGAACCAGGTAGAGATAATTGAATCGTGGGGGAAGTTTCCCCCATCCTGTTCTTGTGATAGTAAGTTCTCATGAGAGCTGATGACTTCATAAGGGGCTTTCCCCCTTTGCTCAGCATGTCTCCTTCCCGCCATCATCATGTGAAGAAGGACAGGTTTGCTTCCACTTCCACCATGATTGTAAGTTTCCTGAGGCCTCCTCAGCCATATGGAACTGTGAGTCAATTAATCCTCTTTCCTTTATAAATTACCCAGTTTCAGGCAGTTCTTTATAGCAGCATGGGAATAGACTAACACAGGGGGACTTGCAAATTCCTTTTATAAACACTTTAACCAACTTAACCAAAAAAGGGTTAAAATAAAAACAAAAACTCACCAAATTTAAATCTTTTACATATTATAATCGAGGCCTGAAATTTTTAATTTAGACTTAGAATCTTGGAGTTTTACATCAAGGCATAAATGTAACAAACCCATTCA
The DNA here is from genome assembly GCF_009828535.3 of Hylobates moloch. NCBI lineage: Eukaryota > Metazoa > Chordata > Mammalia > Primates > Hylobatidae > Hylobates > Hylobates moloch. The sequence continues at coordinate 177,156,837 of NW_026652276.1, read as the reverse complement.
TTTATTTACACATTCATTCATTCCATAGTTATTTACTACTAGATTCTAAGCACTTAAGGGTTTTCAGGAGGTGCATATTCCTTCAAGTACTTGAGTAGCAAATGCAAATGCCTCTTATTGCCAGGTGGAGATGGCAAACTGGCAAAATGCCTGGGTGCAAGTGTGCATTGTGTGCTTGATAGAAACTGTGGAATATTGTTAAGCACATGTCCCATGTGGAAAGTGGGGCTGCAACTACTTAGCACCAACTGGTTCTTTTCATGTGGGTCCATTGAAAATCACAATTTACTATGTGAAACCAACCAGTTTTTAAAAGTATGCTCTTTGCAAGAAAACAAACAAGAAACACTATGACAAACAAAGCACATCTGTGAGCTGAATTGGGCGTATTGCTGCCAGTTTCTAACGTCTGATTAAACTAAAGAGACATGAATGCTTGCTGGGTCACAACCATGAGAAGCTCATTTGCCCTTTAGGTGCCAAACCACTCAAAGCACCACACTCATTCTCCTTCTTCTGGTTTGCTGTAGCTTCAGGATTAAGGGTTTAAAAATAAATTGCTTAATTAAATACATTATGGTTTATTCTTACCATGAAATACTAGGCAGGCATTTGAATGAATGAGATAGAATTATATCCATATGTGTATGTGTATGTGTGTGTGTGTGTGTGTGTATGAATGTCCATGAAATATTTTGATTGAAAATCAACAAAATCATAATTAGGACTGCAAAATCAGAATTAGGAATGCCATGGAAGAGGTGGGCAAACGTTGGCTTTGGAGCATTTCACTTTTCCTTATTTTGACTTCTTCCATGTATTTATATTTGTTCAAGTGAGGGAGAAAAAAAAGCCCTCATAAATGCTCATCATAAAAGCCCTCATAAAAGCCCTCAAAATGCTCCCTGTGAATTAAACCTCCTAGTTCTTTAATTAGTTACAGAGTTCTGGTTCGACATATGCCTCTCTGGCTCCCTCATTCCCTAGTGGCCACCTGCAAGGCTGCTCAGCAACATAAGCATCACGCTGTTTCTCTCAGGGCCTTCCCTTTGCTCACAGGCAAGGTAAGCAGAGTGAAGAAGGCGCAAGAGAGTGAGGTTTCTTACTAACTGCCTCACACACAGAGAGGGTGCAAGAGAGTGATCCATAAGTGACATCTGTCAAGAAGTCTACTTTTCCAATAGCTTTCATATAATCATTTTCAGACAAAAACTAGCACAAGGAATCCTCTTTTCCTTCCCATCAGAAAATCATTTAACCAGCTTTCACTAATAAGATTGACAGGAGAGGAAGGCCAGAAGGAATAATCCCTCTATTCTGGAACATTTTTAAATAACCTTGGGTGTTTTAAAATCACAAAAATAATAGACGGCAAGCTTCTGGAGAAAGTGTCAGGATCACCTTTTAATGCCCCGGGGAACATAACACTGCCTTTTCCATTAGCTGCACTGAAAAGTATCTTTTGATTTCAGTAAAGAAAGCAGAAGAAACAATGTAGAAAATGGCATACTCCAATGGATAAAATGCATAGTTTCTTTTAAAGTATTGGTTTCCATTGAATTCTTCTAATGCTAATTCATATCATTCATATATATATATATATATATATTTGAGATAGAGTCTCACTCTGTAACCCAGGCTAGAATGCAGTGGTGCAATCTCGGGTCACTGTAACCTCTGCCTCCCAGGTTGAAGCAATTCTCATGCCTCAGCGTCCAGAGTAGCTGGGATTACAGGGGCCCACCACCACACCTGACTAATTTTTTTGTATTCCTAATAGAGATGGGGTTTCACCACGTTGGCCAGGCTGGTCTTGAATTCCTGACCTCCTGTGATCTGCCCACCTTGACCTTCCAAAGTGCTAGGATTACAGGTGTGAGCTGGATATTTATTGGGTAGCTACTATGTTAGTGTAAATAATTATCTCTTTTGCATTTAACTTTCCATATCAACTCTAATGCATAAAATACTCCCATTCTCCCTACTGAAAAAAAAAAAAAAAAGTACCATTGTCAGGTAATCTCCATTTTTATGGCCTTTAATCTCCATTACATTTCTAGCAAAAACCAAACCAAAACAAACAAACAAAACCATGTACAGTAATTAGTCTGCAGAACGAAAAACTCATAGACTGAGACCAAAACAAAACATATCCTGACTTCATAGGGGAATGCTCATTACCTTCTAATCACTTACTTGAAATGAAAATATTAAAAATTACCGTAATTTTTAAATCAGTAAAACATTTCTATATATTATTTTCAAATAAATGGATCAACAAATTACAGACCAGGGTCATTCTTCACATCATGTGACCAATAAGGTTTATAAAAATATCTTGGTATAAATTACAATCTGGACATTTTTGCTAACTAAAGTCTAGTTTAGTATATAAAAATTATCTGAAAGTATAAATGTTATAAAAATGTAATGTAAATTTTCATATATTTATTCTATTAAATTGGCTATTACCCACTCTAGATTTTTACAAATTATTTTAAAATGATTATCTTTAATATTTTTACCCACTATTAAGATAACTTTGGGCCGGGCGTGGTGGTTCAAGCCTGTAATCCCAGCACTTTGGGAGGCCGAGGCGGGTGGATCACGAGGTCAGGAGATGGAGACCATCCTGGCTAACACAGTGAAACCCCGTCTCTACTAAAAATACAAAAAATTAGCCTGGCGTGGTGGCGGGTGCTTGTAGTCCCAGCTACTCGGAGAGGCTGAGGCAGGAGAATGGCGTGAACCCGGGAGGCGGAGCTTGCAGTGAGCCAAGATGGCGCCAGTGCACTCCAGCCTGGGTGACAGAGCGAGACTCCGACTCAAAAAAAAAAAAAAAGATAAATTTGATAAACAAGCAATAATAAACAAATACAACAGAAACTCATAAAAATAACAGATTTGGAAATCTTCAGAATTTCAGGGGTTTAGAATTGGGTGCAGGAAGAGTTGATATTAAAGAAAATGGTTTGTAAAATTAAGATATGCATATTTATTTGTGAAAGGCCAAAGAATATTAAATGCATGGCTATAATGATCTCAGTTGTGAAAGAGAAAAGACACATTTCAGTCACATAATGGGTGACTTTTTGAACCTCAAAAACTTACAAGTTTTGTTGAATATCCCAATGAATTTTTTACTTTGTACTATAAGCAGAACCAAAAAAAAAGTTAAGAAACAAACGTTAATAAAATACTTTTGAGGAAAACATCTGATTCTAAAATTCATGTATTTGTAGCATGTATGTTTTAATTTATTTGGAATAATAATCATCGCCTAAAAATATATTTTCAATATTTACTTAAAATATGGTGTTCAAGCTTTCAGGGACCAATGAGGTAACATGTAACACATATGACCTTAAAAGGCAAGAACATTGTTATGTCTAAATAGTAATCTCCTGCTGTCACATTACAAAATATTTAACTACAGAATACAAGCAACTGCAAAATGACATCATTTCCAGTCTATAACATTTAACTGTGGGCTACCTTTTAAAAACATTATTTGTGTAAAGTATCTAACATATTTTCAGAGAGATTTGTACTCTTATAGGTATATGTATAACCCTTATGATTTTGAAGCCAATACTATCCAAATAACTGCGCTGCTACTTTCTGCACTAGAGGAAACTTTTATCAAAACCATATACTGAAAATCACCGAGTACATTGTTGATTATCTTTGATGCAAAATACATTTGCATGACTAATTTAGTCTGCATACTTAAAACTTAATATAAATATGCTCTAAATAAATATAGACTGAGAAAATATACTGTACACTGTTAAAATATGGCAGCAGTGTATATTCAAATGCTTATGCCCTCAAGGACAATCAAATTTTCCCAGGTTTGGGCAGAAAAATTCTGCAGATGTCCCACACATTCATCCCTTAATCTTTGCAAAGAGAAATGCAGTTTTCTTTTAAGAGGAGCACTACAAAATTCAAAAAAAGAACAGCTTCATTTCTCATCATTCATTCTGGGCCTATGCCTTGCCTCTCCCAGAAACATTTTCTAAAAATCCCTGTATTAATGCAACCTTTCTTTAACATGTAAGATATGGAAAGAATACTGTGGTGGGTAGAATGCTTATGGTGTTCAAGAATCCCACTCTCAAATATAGCTGTACTATACAATCCCCCTCCTCTGGGTGTTGGCCCACCTGTGAATATGGTAAGAAATCACTCCTTGGCCGGGCGCGGTGGCTCACGCTTGTAATCCCAGCACTTTGGGAGGCCGAGGTGGGCGGATCACGAGGTCAGGAGATCGAGACCATGATGAAACCCCGTCTCTACTAAAAATACAAAAAATTAGCCGGGCGTGGTGGCGGGCGCCTGTAGTCCCAGCTACTCGGAGAGGCTGAGGCAGGAGAATGGCGTGAACCCGGGAGGCGGAGCTTGCAGTGAGCCGAGATCGCGCCACTGCACTCCAGCCTGGGCGACAGAGCGAGACTCCGTCTCAAAAAAAAAAAAAGAAATCACTCCTTATACTACTTTATATGGCAAACATGATGGGATAGTCATTGTCGTGATGAAGCTGTGTTGTATGATTCCCTCTTAGTAAACTGAACCGAAAGATTTGCCTGCTGGCCTAGAAGAAGTATGCAGCCATGTCATGACAGGGCCGCATGGCAAGGAACTGCATGTGGCCCCCAGGAGCTGACAGCAGCCCCTGGCTGATGGCCATCGAGAAAATGAGGACCTTGGTCTTACAACTGCAAGGAAATGAATTCTGCCAATAACCTCATGGACTTGGAATATGACCCTGAGCTCTAGAAAGATTGCAACACCTTGATTTCAGTCTTGGGAGACCTTTAGCAGAGGAGCCAACTAAACAGTGCCTGGACTCTCTTGTCCCACAGAAACTGTGAGATAGTAAGTGTGTGAAGCTGTGTTTTAATCAGCTACATTTTTGGTAACTTGCAAGAAAGAAAACTAATACAAATAGTAACGTGCTAATATTCTTGTGCTAAAGTTGTCTCATTCTTAAGAGAAATGTTGGCTGTTGAGTAATAAAACCATTTTAATTTTGCAAGAGTTCAAGGTCTTTGCCAATTCTCTAGAAATATGTGCTTTATACCTAAAACTGTTTCTTATTGTCTGAGCATCTACATTCAACACATAATTTCCATTTTCTTTGAGATGTGAGTAAAATCAGAGGTGGACATAAACTTGTAGTAGTTTATATTTGTATCACTTGTTACTATTTAAAAAGTACTCTGAGACTTTAGAGAGAATAGCAGCAGGCACATTCATTTCATTCTCCATGAAATCCCCGCATAAAAACAGAGGGATTAAGTAGGATGCAAAATCAAAAGCTCATCAACAACGCCTGTAGCAAAAAATAAATAATTTAAGTTTTCTCTATCTGCTATTCTAAGAAAAATCTTCTTTTAGCATTCTTACACTTTTTATGTTCTTCTCCATATTTATTTTCTTTAACAACTCATTTCTTTTATTTATTTATCTATCTATCTATCTATCTATCTATCTATCTATCTATCTATCTATCTATCTTCTATCTATCTATCTATCTATCTATCTATCTATCTATCTATCTATCTTTGAGTCGGAGTCTCGCTCTTGTCGCCCAAGCCGGAGTCTCGCTCTTGTCGCCCAAGCCGGAGTGCAATAGTGCAATCTTGGCTCACTGCAACCTCCGCCTCCCCAGGTCAAGCGATTCTCCTGCCTCAGCCTCCCGAGTAGTCAGGATTACAGATGCCATGCCGGCCACCATGCTTGGCTAATTTTTATATTTTTAGTAGAGATAGGGTTTCACCATGTTGGCCAGGCTGGTCTTGCACTCCTGACCTCAGGTGATCTGTTGGCCTCGGCCTCCAAAAGTGCTGGGATTACAGGCATGCGCCACTGCGCCCAGCCACGACTCTATTTCTTGATTAAATCAATGATATTATTGCATTTATTGTGTCACTATTCAGTAATCTCCTTTCTAATTACTTATGCCCTTACTAAAACTGTACCATTGATAATATTAACTATCATTTTAAAACTTTTCATTTCTTTTACAAGTGTAATTCTGATTTTGCACTAACCTGATTTGCCTTATATCCAATTTTTCTCTGAGTGCTCATGACACTCCCTAGACATTCTACCAGCACCTAAATAATGGCACTTTTCAAGTTATTTTGGGAAAGTGAGAGTGAGAAAAGAAAAGTGAGAGCAGAATGAGAGAGAAGAAAGACTCTCAGAGGAAACTATTAACTACTCCCCCAGGGTTTAATAATTCAGTCTATTCTGAGAACACCCTCTCATAGCTCCAGACTCACTCTTTCAAATAACCATAAGTGAAAATGAAAAAATTAAAACAGAAATACTGGACATCTGTTAGATTCTTACAAAAACCTACCCTGCTTCCATAGCTCTCTCTTGCTTGTAAGAACTTTGTATTTCTTCCCAATCAGCAAGAAATAAAATTAGAATTGTTTTTTAATTCCCTTTCATGTTTGACATCAGACAAAATACTAAGTTACAGAAACTGTCCTGCTGAGCAGCTTCTCACTTGAGTTCAACACTTCCTTTTCTTTCCTGTTGCAACAACAGTGTTAAATACCTTCATGATCTCTCATAAAGATCATATAATAGCCTCCTTAAATTTCTCTCTGCTTTTCATCTCTCCCTGCTTGAATCAATCTTAAATATTATGAATGTCTTGTCAATCAAATACTCTGTTCAAAACTCCTTCATGGTCTCCGTGCTGTCTTTACAATAACACAAAATGCCAATGTGTCGTATTAAAATCTTCCACCAACTTGTCCCAGTTTTATCTCCTGCTGTTCTCTAACCAACATAAATTTCTGCAAACCAATTCCGTACATCCCTGCCTCTTCGCTGCTTAATCAAAGTATTCTCCTTGCCTAAATGATTTGTAACTTTTCATTCCCTCATGTAAAATTGCACCAAGCCTTTAAATGGTATTTTGGGGATAAATCTCATACTGCTTTTATTATCGGATGGTCACCAGTTTCTCTTGTGACATATATATAAGTTTTTCAAAATATATTATATCTGATATTTAGATAATTATGTGGGATATTATTTCAATCATAGAAACATTCAACTATTGGAATTTGATTGAAATAATATTCAATCATATTTTAAGATTCTAACATGACTCGAATATTTCAATCATATTTAATATTTAGATAATTATGTGATATAAAGTTATTCAATATCATGTGTATGAAGTGGAAGTACACCAAGTTCCAGTTCTGCTAATGATAATGCATCTTATATTGGACAAATCTTTCAAAGAAAATGATGATAAACTATATATATATATTTATTTATTTTTAAAAACTTCTAGAAGGCACTGGAGATCAATTAAGAATAGATAAAGACTAAAGAGATTTTTCTTTGAGGAAACCCCTTAATTCACGTGGAAATGAATGGCTAGAACTCAAGCAGAAAAGTGAGTGGTGAAATCGAGAAGCTATGGTATGTACCCTTATAAATTATCTTCAACATCCCTGTCTAACATCTGAACTGTATGTGCAAGCAAATGAAAGGCAGTGGCTGGAAAGTTGTAAAAGGTGGCTACTGCCCATTGCAAGTTTACATGGGCTAATACACCTTTCAAGTAAACTATGCTCTGTATGGTACATCCAATGGGGTGAGCTTAATAGCGCATTGGAGATATCAGGAGAAAGAGTACATGAATTTGAATATAATCAGTAGAATTTTTCCAATCTGAAAAGTAGAGGAAAAGAAGGTTGAATAAAAATGAACTGTGTGCCTTAGATCAATGCCTAGAAGTCTAACAAATATATATATATATGTATTTTCTTTTTTGTTATATATATAAAAGTATATAGATGCATATATATTATTATATGTTATATATAACTATATATAGTTATATACGACAAATATAAATATATATATACGTGTATATATCTATATATATATATATAGATATATATATCCTGAAGGAAAGGAGTGGGTAAATGAAGGAGAAACATTATTTGAAGAAATAATGACCAAAATTTACCAAATTAGATGGAAAGAATAACGTTATGTATCCAAGAATCTCAGTATCCTAAGAAATACAGATACTGATCCCTCCCACTCCTGCACACATAAAGTCACACTATTGAAACTGTTGAAAACCAATGATAAAGACAAAATCTTAAAAGATAAAGCAATTTTAAAAGGGAAACATCAATAGGAATAAAGCTTTACTTTACATTAGAAAGAGATTAGAAGACAAAGCAGTTTTGAGATACTGAAAGGAGAAAACAAAACAAAACCACAAAGCAACTATTAATGCAGAATTCTATAACCAAGGAAAATTCCTTTGAAAATAAAGGTGAAACAAAAGCATTTTCAAATAAATGAAACTGAATTTGTTTCTAGCAGATTCGCACCACAAAAGGTATGTATTCTGACTGTGTATATACATACACACGTATATACATATGTATACTTTGTTGTATACATTTATATATTCTGACCTTACAGTGGCCTGATTTGCCTTCCATATCTCTAAAGTTCTACTTTTATGTCATCTACATTGTTTCTTTAAAATGATTCAATAAATACACTATGATGTATTTTGGATGTTAGTTAATTTAATCTACAACTAGGAGTGGTTAGTTAACATTTAAAATATGCTAATGATAAAAATCTCCCTATATAGATAGTTAACAGCTGAAGTAGTTAAATCACGGGCACTCTCCAGGGGCAGCTATTGAGCACTTCAAATACATCAAATTATATTTGCACCTGAGGGTTAACTAGTATAAGGAATATCAGAAATAATATTTTAGTGGTGAAACGGTGTTCTTTGTATGTGGTGGCTTAAAATATTAATATTTTATGGCCACTGCTGCACTTCCATAAATGGAATATAAGAATCATGAGTCTAGCTGCTTAACAACAGAATATCTAGAACTCGATTTTATCTGTGCCTTGTCTTAATGTAGGACTCTGCCCTCCAGTGTAGATGAAAAATAACAGATTCTACATGAGTATATTGTTTCATATGCTTCAGGGTAAAATTGTGATATAGAGTGCTTCAAAATGTACCTAAAATTAATGAGAGTTGAGATTCACCCAGCTTACAGGAATAGGTTATAGAGTGATCTTTGAGCCTGCTTGCTAGTAAGTATTATATGTGTGGCAGGATTCAGTTGGGATTTGCTTTTATTATGCAGTATCACCTAGTGGCAAGGTCTTAGCAGAAGAGATGTATAACTGGCACCAAGTAATATTTATCTTAACTCAGTTTGAAATCTTCCCTACCTCACCTGACCATGAGAAAGTAATTACAGAATCAAAAAGTCTTTGCATGTCCCTTGTAAAATATTATATTTTATTTATGTAAATTATATATATACACACACATACACACACACCTATATACATATTCCAGTTTGGTGGTTAAATTAATGAAAATATTAATATAACACAATAGAGAACACAGTTTGATGTTAAGAGGTGTTCTTAAGTGGGCAAATTAAGGAAATAAAATTGTTCAGTGAATTGAGTACATAGTGAATTAATTGGTTCACAGATCTTGTACCTGACAAGAATTTTAAAGGCTTAGAAAGATAATTTCTCTGTCTCGAGCAAACTAATTCAGTATATCACGAATGCTTTTATCTTTCTTGGGAAGAAATGCTGCAGTCTTTCTTTGAGAACAAGGTCGTTTTAAGCATTATTTTTATTGACAGCAATGAATGAAACATCTTACCTCCAAATGATATCCAACTCTGATGAAGGCGCAAACTGGATCAAAAGCTCCAGTACCACAGGTCAGAAGGTGTGTCCTGTTATAGTGATGCAAAACCCGAACATAATTTGCACATTCACCCTAAAGCAGGAAAAAAAGGGAAGGAATCTATCAGTATAATAAACATGTTTGGTCCTTTTTGATTTTTGTTTTTCCTAGCCCTAGAAATCTCATGTTTTACCATAAATCTCTGTTGAGTGAAGGAGGCAAGAGGGGTAGAAGAAAAGAGGACAAGAACTTGGAGAAGAAACTGGGGTGATTGAAACACATTTTGGTTAGCAGTGATGTGTAAATTATATTTTATAATGAGAGTGCATCATTTTTCATGTATTCTAGTTTACAATTGAGGAATAAAAAAAGCACTATTCAGAAATTTCTTCAAGTGTAAAAATTCTCATGGCAATATGTTCCACTAAGTAAGTTATTCCCAATGCTGTCAGTTTTTTAAGTACAGTATAAACCATGAATCAGCATAAAGTCATTAAAACCAAAAATTTGAAAAAGCACAGTTATTCGTATGGAAATATGTAGTCTTTTTTTTTTTTTTTTTTTCCAAGACAGGGTCTCACTCTGTTGCCCAGGCTGGAATGTAGTGGTGCAATTTCAGCTCACTGTAGCCTCGCCTTCCCAGGCTCAAGTGATCCTCCCACCTCAGCCTCTGGAGTAGCTGCAACTATAGGCATGTGCCACCATGCCCAGCTAATCTTTTCGTATCTTTTGCAGAGATGGGGTTTCCCCATGTTGCCCAGGCTAGTCTCAAACTCCTGGGCTCAAGCGATCTGCCTGCCTCAGCCTCTCAAAATATGTAGTCTTTAGGGCAAACAGAATTTTAATATTTTGGAAAGTAAGTCTTATATTCTCACACTCACAAATTCACATAAAGCACCTTCAGAGAGAATTGTTAAGTAAAGAAAACTAACCAATAAAAATAACATTTTGTTGTAGGACTATAATAAGATTACTATATTACTGTAAGAAATAGTAGTAGACTGGGGATCAGCAAACTTTTTCTGTAAAGGACCAGAATGTAAATGTATTTAGTTTGATGAGCTATCTGGTCTCTGTTGCAACTATTCACCTTTGCAGCTATAGCATGAAAGGAGCCATAAACAATACAAAACTAAATGCGTGGGGCTGTGTTCAAATAAAACTTTATTTACAAAAGTAGGCAACAAGCCACCTTCGGCCTAGAAGCTCTAGTTTGTCAACACTGGTATTCAACTCTAAGCTTCTTGAGGACAGAATCTATTTTACACATCTCGGCATTTCCCAGTTAATTGAGCACAGCACCTAATACATAACACATGCTTAACAAAGCTTTAATATATCCATCAGTAAGTGAATTTTATCATCAGTATACTGAATTTAAAAAAAAGTTTACAATTGCTTCAAAATCAACTTGGCTAATTTTAGCAAGCATTCTTTTGACAAATTAGGTGTTGCTATTCCATTAAAAATAAATTATGAAATAAATACTAAACTCTTTTAGTGCCCAGTATTACTTGAAATCAATACATGCAATCATCAGTTACTGTCACATTTTATAAGGACCTGTTGTGATTTCAGCACTTTAAAGTATATCCTATAACAGTATTAGGAGGAAAAGGCCAGCAGAATCACTTGGCAAGAACGAGGAGTGCACTATTGAATTGATTATCCAGAGCACACAGGTATATTTATTTCTTCAAATTTGCATTCATATGATCTTTTATTCTTTGGGTGACCCATATATTTGGCAGAATTTGATCATTCAGGGATGGTGAAAATATCTGTTGTTTATTTCCATAAGCACCTGCATTTCCTCTCTTGACACACCGTCACATCTGAGAGGGAGCCTATTAGACCACATTTGGGCTCAGCTGAGCTAGATTGACATGGCCTAAGAATATGTTCAATTAGTCAGCATCACGCTGTGGGCTAAGGCAACAGGAATGTGCTGACTCACTCCTTGGCTGTGACCCAGCTGCTACAGAGAATGAGGAGTTGGTATAATGTGTGTCAGTCATTTATATAGTTTTTTTTTTAACTGAAGAAAAAGGATAAGTTCACTTTCACAGGCAGATGTCCAGGACTTCCTCCAGGGTGCATTTGTGTCACAAAACCAGCTAGCCACTGCTCGCATGTGAAAGTCCTATCACTGACGTCTTAGTGTGTTAGGGACTTTGTCGGGGTGCTGATGCACAGCATTTTGCCACTCACACCCAGCAGGGAAACTACAGAGAGAAAAATGCTTCTTATAGTAGAAGAGACCCTAAAAATATTTAGGAATAGGTAAAATGTGTTTATTGCCTCTCTCAAACTTTTTGTTTCTTCATTCACTTCTAATTTACTAAACAATGTAAAGTGAAATCTCACAAAGAATGTGCTTAACTGTTCCTAGAAAAAAAAATTACCTGCAATTATTTTTCTGCCAAATACATGGGAAATAAGCATTAGTATAAGGAATTTATAAACCCAAGTTGATTAAGAAATTAAAAAACAAAATAAAAACCAAGATCTCAATGGCATCTCTGCTTCCTTTAACTCTACATTGAAATTAATTTTACATAATTATGTGTTTTATATGCCTATACTTTTTTTTGTGAACCAAATTGCATACATGCTTTTATAAGAGCAAATAAAAATTCAGTGATTCAGTTCTTTGTGGTTAACTAGGGATATAACTGATGATTTGTTTAATTTACAATGAATCATACTTACCGCATCTTTTCCCTTCATTATACATTCTTCCATTTTTAGAGCTGTACTCGGCCAGTGTATCTAAATAAAAGATAATGTACTATTATGACAACTGCATATAAAAATAAACCACACTGAAAACCATTTCACTTTCTTCTATAGTTCAAAACATTTCCATTTTTTTTTTGTATTTTCTGGTAAGATACAATGGGGCTTTGTGTTATTCACATGATTATTTGCATAATTAAGAAACGTATCTCTGGGCTTTTACTTTATGATAAATCCTTTTTTTTCTGCAATATTTTTGAAGGCTCACCTCAAGTCTTGGCCCTTCAGAGGACAGCCATGCCTTAACCAGCCCTTTCCCATATTAAACCTGACTGCTCCTCCAACTCAGGCACCTCCTGCAGTTTCTTGTGTTTTTACTACTTAACACAGAACTTCTGTGTGGTGCGCTCTCCGTAATGTTTGCCGCATACAATGATTAAAGGATGAATGACTCTTTAAATGATGACTTACAATGTATCACCCAGTAATACACCATACTGTCTCTTTGATTATTTATTCATTTATTTATTTTTATTTTTTTGAGGTGGAGTCTGGCTCTGTCACCCAGGCTGGAGTGCAGTGGTGCGATCTTGGCTCATTGCAACCTCTGCCTTCTGGGTTCAAGCGATTCTCCTGCCTCAGCCTCTGGAGTAGCTGGGACTATGGCACCTGGCTAACTCTTTTGTATTTTTAGTAGAGACAGGGTTTCACAGTGTTAGCCAGGATGATCTCGATCTCCTGGCCTCGTGATCTGCCTGCCTTGGCCTCCCAAAGTGATTATTTTTTTAAAACATTGTTTACCAGTTTCCAACTGGATATCCAAAAGTTTTCATTGTATTTTAAGTTTGTTGGTTTCTTCCTTTATACATTCCTTAAAACTTATATTTTAAGTTTGCTGTTTTACTCTCTGATAAGGAAAACATATCGAATTTTTCTTTTTCACCTCCAATAGTATCTAGCACTTTCCTGAGACCACAAGCAGAAATCAGTTATACTTGTTAACTGGTTCCACAAATTTCTAATTGCAAAACTTAATTTATTTTTGGAAGAAATTTTTTTCTTTATCACTTTCTTTCCTTTTCTAAGACTCTTTTTGGTCCTCTTTTTGCTTTATCTATAGAATTGATTGTACTATGTGCCAGGCATTGTGTTAAGAACTTTATTTTATTTTTTCCTTCTTTTGCTTTATCAACTTATGTGCAGAGGTTTGAGTTCGTTATATTACTCAATTCATGATTCATTTTCATCAACACTCTTAAAAGGTCCCTCTTTTATTTTAGTTAATTATTTATTTCCTTCTTCCCACTCCATGTTTTATTTCCATCCTCCAGGAGGCAACTATTGTATCCTGTTACCAAGTGCCTTCTTTGTATGTACTCTTTTAAAGTGTATACTATTGCTTTTTGTGCATATATTTCTAATTTATGTAAATAGTATTGAAGTTAAATCTCATCTTTCTTATGTTTTTCACTAAGAACTGGGTTTTTGAGTTCCCTCAATAGTCCTATGCACACATATAGTCTGCATTTCTGAGTGTTTTGTAATGTTAAGGTGTGGTTCCCCCACATTTTCTTATCAACTCTCCCAGCGATGGATACCCAGATTGCTTCCAAGTCTCTTATCACATCAAACAAATTGTTACTTTTTTGTACATGCTCTTTTTGGATCTGTGTAAGAAAATCGTTGGTATATATATACAACATAAGAATTACTGGGTCTCAGGGCAAGTAAGTATTGCATCTGTGAATGTAGTTCCGGACTGCTCTCCAAAATGGCTACATGTCTGTACTAGCAATCCATTCCCCCATACCCTCACTTAGCATTATCAACTTTTCCAATTTTTGTGTCAAGTGCTTTAAATACAATATCTAATTTAATCCTTACCACAACTTTATCAAAGAGATGCTATTACTTTGGGAGTTTCTTTTAAAAATTCATATTTATCTGTGGAAACCCACATTGCGATAAATCTATAGGTGGAAACAAAGGAATATGATCCATTTGAGTAACTGTAGCAACTGCTCAGTTCCCAAATGTTTTTGTGGCTCGAGAGCTTAAGTCTCCTACTTAATATTGTTTATCCCCACATCTGCTGGATCAATCACCTTCCCTCACCAGAATGAAAAAGCTCAGTCCACCTCCTTTCTTAAGTTCCCTCGGAATTTCAAGGGAGCACCATCTGATATATCAGTTTCATGGGCTTGACTGATCAGGTGATTTATCTTGGAGAGATGGTGTTTCTCGCCAAAACACTCTACAGTTTTTACTTAATTGCCTCCATTGAAGCCAGATGATATGATTAGGCTGTGTGTCCCCACTCACATCACATCTTGAATTGTAATTCCCGTAATCCCCATTTTTCAAGGGAGAAACCAGGTGGAGGTCATTGAATCACGGAGGCCGCTTCCCCCATGCTGTTCTCGTGATAGTGAGTGAGTTCTCACAAGATCTGATAGTTTCATAAGGGGCTCTTCCCCCTTGGCTCGGCACTTCTCCTTCCTGCTACCTCGTGAAGGAGGTGCTTTGCTTCCCCTTCAGCTTCCACCACGATTGCAAGTTTCCTGAGGCCTCCCCAGCCATGCTGAACTGTGAGTCAATTAAACCTCTTTCCTTTAAAAATTATCGAATCTCGGTAGTTCTTTATAGCAGTGTGAAAACGGACTAATACCCCAGGCTACCTAAGAATTTTTCTGATTCCCTTTTGTAGGAAATCACTTTTTATTGTCAAGTTAACATTTTGATGAAGGAGTCAAAATAACACAGCCCAGCAGCATGGGCCTCTAAAGATGTCATTAACATTTTTACGAACAGCCTCTTTTTCCTCAGTAGGCTTAAGAGTCCTCAGAGACCTTGGTTGAGAAGGATTCAGGTACAGCCTTTTCCAGTCCGGTGTCAAGGTGTACTGTTGTTAGACTGTATTGCTAGGCCTATGACAGTAAGAGACTCTTCTCCTGTCTACAGCTGTTTGTTTGTTCCCTTAAAGTCTCTATTATCTTCTGCCTCCCCTTCCTCTATCCATCACCATCCCAGCTTATGCTCTGTCAGCCTGGAAAGATATTCTGATTATCGAACAAAATATTAGATGTTGCTGATTGGTGGTATTTTTTACTTAGTGGCAAATTGTAATTATTTTTTAGGCTAGGAGCCAACATTTAAAAATTTAAAAATCTTGCATAAAAACCCATATTTCTGATTTCCCTAGAAAAATATGACCAAATGCAACACTAGGCATGCATTCCTGTGTGGAAATATTCCTCTGGTGTTGAAATGGAACAAATATTCTGATTTGCTTCAGACTTTTCTTTTACATGAATGATTCCTACAGGCATTTTAGTTTCTAAAAATCTCACGTTTGTTTGAATCCTAAATATGTTCAAGATTCAGCTTTTTTAGGACAGGTGTGGTGGCTCATGCCTGTAATCCCAGCACTTTGGGAGGCCGAGGCGGGTGGACCACCTGAGGTCAGGATTTTGAGACCAGCCTGACCAACGTGGTGAAAAATACAAAACTAGCCAGGAGTGGTGGTATGCACCTGTAGTCCCAGCTGCTCCAGAGGCTGAGGCAGGAGAATTGCTTGAACCTGGGAGATGGAGCTTGAAGTGAGCCAGGATCCTGCCACTACACTCCAGCCTGGGCAACAGAGTGAGACTCTATCTCAATTTAAAAAAAAAAAAAAAAAAGGAAAAATAAATAAGACTTAAGCTTTTTCTTAAAGCCATGCCCCATAAAATACCAGGTAAGGCATGCAAATCCCAGAAGTGAAAGAGGCTTGTCACTTAACTTATACATTATGTAGCCAAATCCAATTCCTGATACATGAGTAATAATGGGAATTTATCAAAGTGATGATAATAGCATTTTATACTGATAAATGCTATCTGATTTACTTTATTATCATAGAAACAAGCACTCTATGGCTTGAATTATAGGTATAAAATATTACTTCGATGTTCTTATTCATTGGTGCAATGAGCCCCAAGCAGCTTTTACTAAGAATATTCAGCATCGGATATTCTTTAATTTTCATAGTGCATTGTATAAACTTTTAAAGGAAAACACAGTTTTGGCATATAAACTTTAAGTGAAAACAGTTTTGTTTTTGATGTTGCAACACAAGAAAAGATAAACAGAGAAAAATGGTGATATAAAAGAAAACCAACCTTAAAGCAAAAAGCACACAACATCCTAGAATAGATGTTGATGTTAGCAATGAATCCATCAGTGGGTCATGCATGATTTAGGAAAGGTATCAGTCAATATCTGGTTACAGTGCAGCTTTGCATACAACTGAGGGGAGTCACTGACCCCCCCTATAGGTCGAATCCTAGAAGTGAAGCTGCAGAGCTTATAAACTTTACCTGATCTATTATTTTGGAAAACCATTCTTGAACTGAGGGATAGATTTTAAGAAATAATTTGTAAGACCCATTCTGATTTGAGATTCAATTTGATTTGGGAATTATGATTTCACTGTGGATGTATAAATTATTCAAATGGATATGCTAGAACATGTGCATGTATATATAGACTATGTATACAAATCTGTACATTTTATTATATAATAAAATACAAATTCATTTAGGATTATCTATCAGGAAAGATTTTCATGACTAATTCCATTATCAATATGACTAGATTAGATAATACCTCATCCATAATTCAGAATAATGCAGTATGTTTATAACATAACTTATGAGATACAGGCTCGGCTTCTTTTTTCAATATCAGCATCCCTTCTTACTCATTTTTCATTATTATGTAAAATGAAGACTTCTTTAAACTTTAGTTTTACTGCCTATTATTCTGTATTCCCCTAAATAATGGCTTCAGAATGATCATTTTGAGTTAAACACACTGTTTAGGGGTTAATTCTCCATAGCATTTTTATACATCTTTTGACAGCTTTTGTTCCAGAGTATCTTTTCAAATAGCCTGAAAAGGTAGAATCTCCCTCCAGGGCAAATGGAAGATTTGTTTCCTGACCAGGATAGTAAAGACTATATATCCCTCTAGACAAAGTTTAGACAGTTTTGCTAACAGCCCCCTTATAAGATTGGGAGTTTCCTAAGCTTGGGGTCCCTCAGATGTGACACGTATCCACTGAGTGCAGTGTCTACCTAGGCTGCCACGCATCACCCCCTGCAGGACTTGAGGGGCAACGACACTGATGGAAACAAGAAGCTCTTGCTGCCTGCTGTGCCATGAGTAATAGAGTCTTTCGTCTCTGACCCAAGAGTCTAATGTTTTCTGACAGCATCTATGAAACTGTGACAGGCTAACCTGTCTTGAGAGTGAGATAAAATCTCAGACCCTTCACAGTTTTTGTCACAAAGATAAGATACTATGTGATGGTGAAGACAATAATGGCTTTTCTAGGATTGCCAGAACAAGCACTGTTCCTAGCAGCAAAACTAATAATGGCACTTGCTGTAAGAATAACAAAACTATTCTTTCAGGCACATTTCCCGAAGAGTTTCACAACAAAATCTTTGCTGATATTTTTTCAACAGATAGTATTTCTCGCTCCTTTGATCCCTCATAGTGTTCGTATTTTCTCTATCTAGGACAACAATGATTTGTGTACTTAATTTTAGCTCTCTTATTAGACTATAAATTACAGAGGGCAAGGCAGTGACTTATTTCTGTCTCACTACCAGTGCCTATCTGGCACAATGTCTTAAGTACAGTCTTTGCTTTTCAACGTCCATTGATTGGTTTGTATCAGTCAATATGCCTTTAATCACATTCTTAGTGAAGTCAATCTGTCAAAGGAGATTACAGTAAAGTTTGAGAGATCAGGTTCACTGACATGAAAATGCTGTAACATGTTAAATGAATAAAACAAGTAAAATTTTCCGGTTTAATCAGGAAGGAAATACTGCAGGATGTTAGCAATAACCTCGGCTCTGAAAGACTTGTAGGATTTCTGAGGAAAGGTAGACGGATGTTTAACAGATCACTCTGAGTAGATGGAAGAAAGACCGAAAATAAGTATGAACGCTCTCTACAGTAAAGTTCGACACATGGGGACCCTCCAAAGGAATAACAGAAATATAAGTTTACCAAAGTTTTTTTTGTTGTTATTTTGGTTTGTTTGGTATTTTAAAACAGTTTAATAGGCTCAGGACTGCAACCAAACGTTAACTCAGGTGACAATATATGGCAAAGAAAGACCTCACTGGAAATGGAAAGTTATTTTTAAAGCCATCATGTAAAAACATTCTGCCAAGCTAGTAAGGGAAATGATTTTCTTCATTTGTTTTGGCAGTCAGGATGCCTTTTGGTTCTGCTCCAGAGTTTAGCATCCAACAAAAACCCACAAAATTAAGCTATTTGTTCTGCACAAAACATTTTTAAAGGCAGTTAAACAACAGGGTGTAATGTGATTTCCAAAATCTCTGTACCAAAAAAGATACAAAAAGCAAAAGGTTAAATACACATCATTTCATGACAATACCCCTACAATATAATTTAATAATTCCACTGCGCATTAACAAGCCATTTACTATTCTTGCATATCTCAATGGAGAAAAATAAAGTATAAATTAAACTACAAGGTAATTTTTATCTGGACTCCCTATCGAATCACATAATTATACCAGGATTAAGGATCTAAACAGCTTATTGTTACAAGATGTTATGACACTCAGAGATTTAGGAGAGTGCAGACAAACTAACGAATATGAAATAATTTTTTAACTGTCTAAAAATTAGATTATCTTTTTATTTAAAAAGAGTAAATCAGTTAATATAAGTCTATCTTCATAGAATAGATTTTAAGTGACTAAGCCTCTAATTTTATCTTATATTCTCTTCCTATTTCTATTACTCTAATGAAAAGTGTTTGCCTATATTTGGGGTTTTCTTTCTGTATTTACATCTATGTGTGGCACCAGTGTCCATCAATGTACATCTTAATTATAGATCCTATAAATATTATTAAAAACAAGAAAATATATTTTGAATAGAACACATTAGAATAATCTTAATGGTTTATAAATGATAATGTTTAACCTGACACACATTATCTGTCATTATGTTTATGCCTTTATACTTAATTATAATGACTGTCATTACTCAAGCAGTTTATATGCCAGAATTATAATATTTTGAACTATAGACAAAATTTGTATTTTAAAAAGCTTGTTCTCCTAAGCATTTGAACTAGAAAAATATGATAACTACACACAAACATTTGTAGCCTGATGCATGGCCTTTTGTATGGATAAAATTTACTCAACCGGTATCATTAATGTGAAATGCCATCTGACATTTATGTACCAATTGTACATAAATGCCTTCTACTCAATAAAAAATTACATTCTAAAATACAAGAACTTTTTTCACCTTTGATACAATAAAGTTGAATAAATGAGAAAGGCATAAATATTTTTATAAACAGAATTATCTAACAGAACTATAATATGTATAGATATCCAAATTAAGTACTATAATTTTGGCTTTTTTTTGTTTTTTTGTTTTGTTTTTGTTTTTTTTTGAGACAGAGTTTCGCTCTTGTTACTCAGGCTGGAGTGCAATGGCATGATCTCGGCTCACCGCAACCTCCACCTCCCGGGTTCAAGTGATTCTCCTGCCTCAGCCTCCCAAGTAACTGGGATTACAGGCATGTGCCACCAGGCCCTGCTAATTTTTTGTATTTTTAGTAGAGACAGGGTTTCTCCATGTTGGCAAGGCTGGTCTCGAACTCCTGACCTCAGGTGATCTGTCCGCCTTGGTCCTCCAAAGTGCTGGAATTACAGGCGTGAGCCACCGTGCTGGGCCCAATTTTAGCTTTAAATTACAGTAGTGAGAATAATTTTAGAAAAACAAGCTGAAATTTAGAAAGATAAAAACTATAGATCAAAGTTTCTAAAACAAAGTTTATTACCAAATATGAAATATTCTATGAGTTCGCCAAAATATGGCTTAAATATATATTTTCATTTTTTATTTTGTCATGAAATGGAAAAAAAGAAAATAAAATTTTATACATTAAATAAATATTCATATCTTCCAGAGAATAATTTTGATTTATTTTTTAGGAAGTCTTAGTAATTTTCAAATGTGTACAGATTGCAAGGGGCTATTCATACAGAGCATAGACAGGATAATCTGTTACCTGTGATTGAATACTGGCGTCTTCTGGGGCTCTCAGCCCTTATTGTAAGTAAACAAAGGGTGTACAGTTACATCTAATACCAGTCAGTGGTTCTTCTCTACTACTGTCACCAGCAACTAATTGTTCTACTAGTTCATAACCATTACTAGGGTAAAATGCAGCCACGCAAAGGGAGTAAGAGTCAAGGAGGAAGAAACATCTCATAACAAAAGCGGAACTAGCAAAACTAATGGCGCACTGAAGACCAATGTGGGAGACAGGAAGTTGATCTCAAAGCAATAACCTGGTTCTCAGTGATGGCTTCTAATACAGATGTACCTGGTTTTAAATTCTAACTGCTACTTACTGGCTTCATGGCTCTATTCTCATTTTCCATCCATTTATTCATCATGCTGCTGCCAAAGTAATCACTAAACTACAATTCTATTTTATGCCCATATTGAGAATCCACCAGTGGATTCTCCTGCGTTGCCTAGAAGATTCCATTTCAACAGCATTGCAGTCAGTATTCTTCATGAACTAGTCTGTGGTTTCCACCCTTAACTCTTACAGCATACCCTCTTCCCACCCACATGTCCCCAACCCATCTATTTACTTCAGCCCAAAACATTAGTCGTTATTCTATACTGCTCTAAAATTTCTGTCCTTCCTACCCCTACTTTCTCTGTTCTCACTCTCAATCAAAATTCTATTATTCAAAGCCCAATTTAAATTATATCTCCTCCAGGAACCACTCCTCCAAAACTTTCTTAGCATTTTATTTGAACCTTTATTGTCTATTCAAATTGTGCCATCTATGGCACATGTATATCTATCTTGTCTATTGTATTGTAAATATTTTAGCATAGACACTGTTTTATTCATTTCTGCATACTTCATATCCCCATATATATATTTCTAGAACTTAGTTAAGTAACACCTAAAAATATGTAATACTTCCACCCCTCACTTTCTATGGTAGCACATTAGAATCATCTAGCTTCAATAATAACAATGAAGATAGTAAATATTAAGGCGGTGCTTACTATGTTCCAGGCACTGTTCTAGGCACTTAATAACTCACCTAATCTTCTAACAAAAGCTAAGAGAAAGATACTGTGGCTATCTGTTCTTACAGTTAAGAGAACTGAGAAACAGACCTGTGGACTAATTTGCCCAGAATCACTCATCTAATAAGAGGTAGTGTTCAGATGGGAGCCCTAACAATATGGCTATAAAATCCATGTTCTTTGCTATTACACTCTGGTCTCTGCTCTCTTCAAAAAGTCCTCTAATATAATTGAACTAAAATAAGTTAAAATAAAATAAAAACTAAAATTAACATGTTGGCTTTGTTAATGGATATGATTATTTGGATCATATTATATATATATTTGGAATATATCCAAATGGATATGATTATTTGGATCATTATTATATTAACATTAATTATTATATTTTAATAATATTAATAATTTGGATTATTAATTAATCATAATTAATAATCAAATTAATTTGGTGAGTACATTTAATGAGTACTCTTACCATGCATAATATTCAGAGGAATTTTATTTTTGGCTAATACTAATTCTAGCTGACTAAATAATATTATCACAACCACTATTTTAAAATGCCATTACAGGCTGGGCGCAGTAGCTCACACCTGTAATCCTAGCACTTTGAGAGACCTAGGCAGGTGGATTACCTGAGGTCAGAAGTTCGAGACCAGCCTGGCCAACATAGTGAAACTGTCTCCACCAAAAATACAAAACAAAATCAACTGGGTGTGGTGGCACATACTTGTAATCCCAGCTACTGGGGGGCCGAGGCAGGAGAATCAATTGAACCCTAGAGGCAGAGGGTGCAGTGAGCCGAGTTCGTGCCACTGCACTCCAGCCTGGGTGACAGAGTGAGACTCTGTCTAAAATAAATAAATAAAATGCTATTAGTATTAAACCAATGTTTTAAAGTCACAGGGAATGTTTTTTCTATACTTTTTTTTGTTTGAATTACAGATAACAGAATAGTTGTGTAAATAGTGGGTTGGCTGTAACAAAACACCAAGATATTTTGTAGTTATTAATTTTGTTTTTGGATTTCCGTACATATATATTTTTGATACAGCTAAAATATTCAATTTTCCATGAATTGCTTTTTTAGCTATTTAAAACTTAAAAATTTTACTGAATCTATTTAAATCTTCTTAGACTTAAGTTCAATTAAATTATACCAGCAACTGAAGTTTAAATAACTATGCATTATGTAGAAATAAAATTTAATCCTGCTTAATGAAAGCTCCTAACCAGAAAACCTAGTCATAACATAATAAAATGTCATTATCTCTTCTGGTCACATCTTGAAATTACAAGTTATAAATAAATTGCAGGGAATGGGTATGAGAAGAAACATATACATTTATTTTCAAATTATCTATTAATAGATTGGATGTTCTTCCTCAATACAAAACTATAATTTAATAATTGAGTAGAAGTGAAAGAAAACCTAATGAGGACTCTTTTAATCAAAGAAAAATGAATGGCAATTTAAACATGAATATCCATGAATGCCAATCGTTAGAGCCCTTTCCCAATTTAGAGACTTTGAAGCTTATAAACACTTTTTTTTTAAAGAGACAAATGCAGATGTGGGTTGAATCTATGGTCAATCAAGTGAAAAATGTCTACGAGGATGTTTCGTGTTTCCCTTTCCAAGTATTCTATCCATACAAGGTCCTGATATTGTCACATTATGATCAGAAAGTCTCAGATGCTTTAATTTTTTACTTAGATAATAGTTTTCTTTAGTTCAGCCCAAGGTTTTTTGCACTAAAGGACACTAGGGAAAGCAAAATAAATAAATAAATAAACACACCAGCAAAACAATTTTTTTTTTCAATTTCTTAGACTGTTAAATCAGAATTCAATTGAAATCAAAATTCTCATTTAAGAAGTCTTACATTATCTGGGGATTTTAGAGACTTTTAGATAGAGTAAAATGCAAAAACTATTCTCTTTGAGGAGGTGGGAGATTCTCACATTAGATAACGCAAATGGAGTTACTAAATTGGAAGTTTTAGAGTGAAGAGTATGCTTTAGCATCAGCACTGAGTTTTGCAATTTATAGTGAGGGTTTAGGGTCTTTAATGAATGTTACATAGGTACAACAGAGCAGAAGTTCATTGGGAAAGAGTATTATCACATGGTCTGGGAAAGGCAGTGAGTTAAATAATTTAGAAAGCCAGGCCATTATCTAAAAACACTAATACAATACAATAAGTTTATTAAATTACAGATTCTTATCTATTTCAAAATTGTATGGAAAAATTATTCTTATAAGTGTACATATTCATATAAGTTCTGGTTATTATTTAGAAAATAATTATTTAGTACCACATATAGGACTGGTATTTCCAGGACCAGCAAGGATACTTAATACCCCAGCATTTCACAACTCTCATGCACATTACAATCACCTGGGAGAGTTTCAAAAAGTACCACTATTTAGTTCTCACATCAGTCTAGAGGTAGACCCAAAACACAGATATTATTTACACAATCCTCAGGTGTTTACTAATGTGCAGCCAAGGTTGCAATTACTGCCACACTGTGAAACAGGATTCTTACTGTTTGCCAGAGGAGAAGTGGGTAGGTGGTGGATAGGTGGCTTGGGATATAAGGGTAAGTAGAAGACAGACATAGTTAACCTAAACGAAATTCAACAATAACTAGTCTGAAAGTGGTTGTGATAATAAGTACAGTAAGATTTGCAAGAGGCCAGGCACAGTGGCTCATGTCTGTAATCCCAGCACTTTGGAAGGCCGAGGCGGGTGGATCACGAGGTCAGGAGATCGAGACCATCCCGGCTAAAACGGTGAAACCCCGTCTCTACTAAAAATACACAAAATTAGCCGGGCGTAGTGGCGGGCACCTGTGGTCCCAGCTACTAGGGAGGCTGAGGCAGGAGAATGGCCTGAACCCGGGAGGCGGAGCTTGCAGTGAGCAGAAATCGCGCCACTGCCCTCCAGCCTGGGCGTCAGAGCGAGACTCTGTCTCAAAAAAGAAAAAAAGATTTGCAAGAAAGCAGACAGTGAAGAGAATAGATTTATTGCTGGAAGATGTTAGGATTAGCAACAGACACACTTTCATTGTTTCATTACATCTTCAAAGATGAACATAACAGTGCCTACTCTTAAGGACCCATCTTATAAGTAAACTGACAGCCGAACAGCCAATGTTAATACAATATGGGAATGAAAATCAGACCTTGGAATAAGGAAGGAGAACCTTCTCCAAATCTAGGTTAAAAGAGAAAGAAAGTAGATTTTAAAAAATTGGATATGTTTGAAGGTTATTCCAGGGAAGGGGAGTTGTAAGGATACAGAGGTATGAAAAAGAGCAAATAGAAATGGTCTGACTAGCAATGTGTTACTGGTGGACAAGTAGAGATTAGGCTAAGAAGGTAGATGAGAGTAAATCATGAAAAACTATATTTGCTCAGCTCAAAAAATTTAGAATGCTTTCTAAAATGAAAATTATGGAGCAGGAGTTGTTAACTGGGGCCTGAAAAAAAGAATTCAGGGAACGTCCCAACTCAGAAATCAGAAAAAAAAGTCATTATTGCATTAATCATTAACTTCTAACTGAAATTTAGCATTTCTATCAGATAATATCATATAAATGTAGAAAGCAAACTATAGTAGTATTAGTAGTATCTGCGGTTTCATTACCAAGAGAAAATATATTTCAATGTTACTTTGGAGTTGTTGCAATTATCTGAAAACATCATTAACACTCATTATTAATTGGAAATGCGGGTGCTTATGAGTGAGACCTGTTGCTAGGTTTTATCACTTAATATGTTAATAAATAAGGTACGTTTCATCATATCATAAGTTACCATTTTAATATCATAATAGCTGTATTAAAAATATTTATAGTTTGATAACTTTATTTTAATATTTTACTTCGTAATTCTACATATTTACTTTATGCATTTAAGGGTCCCTAGGTTTTGCCAGACTGCCAAATGAATCTATGTCTTACAAGGAAATTAGGCACACCTAGACAAACTACATTTGTTGTTGATTTTTGTAGAGAGAAAAAGAAGAAATAATAATGCAGAAAAGACAGAAAATTACCAACTCTTAAGAAAGGTCAACAAGCTGGGACCCAGAGCATGGGTTTAAGGAGTGACATTTCATAAAAGGAGGGGGTACCGCCAATATAACAAGGAGGTGGAGAACATCATGTGGAAACAGTAGATTTGGTGATGGGAGGGTGAGGATCAACATGTTCAATGGCTCCCATTTTCTAAATGAAGTTAAAATGGAAGGTTATTTATCTCCCCTGAAGAGATCATCAGGACTAATCCATCATGACATACCCCTGTTGACCATAGTCACCGTGGGAAGTATTGACCCGACCCACTTCCAGGTCAACAGTGAATACTTGGACTCATACATCACATGGGTCTGCACCACCCCCAATCTGACCCCACCTTTCCGAGACCTCAAACCCTTCTGTGAAATCCTTTGGAATGTCATTGACGAGATCCCTGCAACTTCAGTCTTTCTCTCCCCATGTTCCTTCACCTTCTTGCTCTGGTTAAAATCAGGTTGTCCCCTGAGAACACTGTTTCTCTGTCAGATATAGTGGTGGCTTTTTTACTCTAAACCCACATGTGAGGAAAATATTTTCACTGACCACTTGCCTTCTCCTCACTAATTTTTTCCTCTCTAAATTCACCTATCAATAAAGATTTAAAATAATAAAACCCTACCTGCTTTAAAGTTCATGTGGTCACAACCATACCACCTGCTACCTTCCGCCTTGTAGTCATCTACCATCATCCATTGCTACTTTCTCCTCATTAATTGAATATGTTTTCACCTAGCTTACTATCCTTCTCTTCACAAAGATGATTCATCAACCATCACACTTGCAAGTCAATGCCTGTCCATCTGTTTCGATGACCTGGTCCTTCAAATCAGCCTGAGGCACATGCTCTGATGTTACTTTACCAGTTCTGCAGTGTAACTAGTCAAAACTGGTCATTGAGCCTTGAAAAATGGATAGTGGGCATTTAATTTTGCTATCTTCTTAAATATCACCTCCCTAGAAAATATTTTCTTGACCACCCTACTCTCCTCACCAACCTCTACTGTCTTACTTCCACTAAGTTGTTTTATTTTCTTTATAACATGTATCATATCTGGCATTATATTATAATATTATTTTACTTTTCCAGTGTATTTCCTAATTTTATACTCAGTGTGTTCTGAAATAATTCTAGTTATTAAAATTATGATCAAATAAAGCTAAAAATAATTAACAATAATATAGTTGCTAAGATAGAGAGGTATTGGTGCAGAGATAAATAAATGAATCAAGGGAAGAGTGTTGAGGAACGTGGGGATCAAGCAGAACAACAGAATAAGCGTGAGAGAGTGTGTGAGTTCACTGGGAATTCATGAACTGATGGAAGTAGTGGAACTTTGTATAACCACATTGGAAAGCTATTTGGCATTATCTTGACATTAACATATTCTATCTTTGGAAACTCTACTCCTGAATATATATGCCCTGGATGCTTTCCCACATGCATGTATCAGGAGAAGTTTACTAAAGTGATCATAGCAACATTGATAAAATGAAATACAGGAAACCACCCAAATGTCCTTTGACATGGAATGGATAAATAAATTGTGCTATATTCATATGATGGAACATATTACACAGAATACAGAGTAAATAATAAGAGCTTATACATACTGCTATGTGCCAAGCATTGCTCTTGGTACTTTACATAAATTAATTCATAATTTTTATCTTCAAAGAGGAATAATATTTATCCTTTTACAAATAAAGACATAGGGACACAAAGGGATTTAGGAACTTGCCCAATATTATACATGCATAGCCAGGATTTAAACACCAAAATCCCAGTTGAGTGCTCCCAATTCACTATTCTACTTCTACAGCAAATAAGGCATGGGTACAGGTACATAATTAAATATAAGAAATAATATTAAATAAAAACAAAACAAGAGGCAATCCCAGAAGAATGCAACACACCATTGTATATGATTTTTACATAGCTCAAAAGTAGTGACACTAAATAATATACTGTGTAGGAAAACAGTATATAGAGAATATATACTGTATGGGAAAATATATAATAAAATAATTTTTAAAAATGAAAACAACAAAGAGTAGTAGGTAGTAATTGCTCCTGGGCAGCAGGGTGCATGTGGAGGGAAATAGGGAGAAGATGAAGGTAGCTGCGCCTGCAATGGGATTGGTGATATTCTCATTCAGATGTTGGGAGCTGGGTTCAGAAGTATTTATTTTATTATACATTCTAATGAATTTATGTTATGTATATCCTTTTCTGTATGAAATGGTATATTTTAAAAGATATTAAAGAAATAAATAGAAGGTGAAAAAAGGCTTTGGCTACATTTTCAAGGTTTTTGATTGGAAGGAAAGAAGGAAAGGTGTATCACCGAGTAGATCCATGGTTAATGGGGTGTGTGTGTGCGTGTGTGTCTGTCTTTTTTGTTTTTGTTTTTAAGAGAGTGTCTCACTATGCTGCCCAGGCTGATCTTAAACTCCTGGGCTCAAGCAATCCTCCTGCCTCAGCCTTCAGAGTAGCTGGGACTACAGGCATGCATCATATCTGTGTCTTCATTTGGAGGGTCTGAATCTTGTTTATAGATAGGTAAGCTAAATTAAGTGTGCAGACTTCTCCTGATTATCATGACTGTGGAGAGGGTGCTACTGGCATTTTGTAGGTACAAGCCAGGAATGCAGCTAAACATCCTGCAATGAACCTGGCACTCCCATCCTTAACTATGAATTATCCAAGATGTCAGCAGTACCAAGGTTGAGAAGCTCAGAGATAGAGAAAGCACAGTGGGAGAGATTTAAAAAAATATTAGGAAGACAATTGAGAGAGTAAGGTCCAGACAAGACAGGAGGAGAGCTGGGCCCCAAAGCAGACCTATTACATCATCAGAGCCTGGTGAGCACTGCAGAACTGACCATTTTCTTAAGCTCACTCTTTTAAGCAGAATGTCATAAAGTAGACCTTACTCCTACTCTGCTGCTACTAAAAACAGCCTCAGAGGGCATATTGAGAGTTTTATTGCATATCATTCTGAAGAAACAGGAAGAACAAGTACAAAATAAGAAATGCAGGTGGGGCTGATGTTACATCAGAGCTAATGAAGCATAACAAGCCTCAGGACTCCTTCCTGGCAACTGCCCAGACTGGCACCTGAGAGGAGTTTTTGCAATTTCGAAATTTAAGTTTGAGTTAATTATATTAGTTAAGTCCCCCACTCCCCCAAGTTGTATACATTTTGGGCTCCACAAAATAAGGATTTACCCTGCAGTATGGGGTACTCAAATAGGTTTTATAGCTACTTTCCTTGACATCCTGGCTAGATGGCACCCTGAAGCTCAATGGCCACATACCGCTCTATTTAGTTTCCTAAGATGCAGTTCACAAAGCCTCATCACCCTCCTGGTCTCCTACCCTTATATAGTTTTCACAGGTCATTTCCTCCATGAAAGCCCAGCTTCCTAGTATGGAAGTGCTGAGGGTATAATTAGGCCAAAACAATACATGAGAGTGAGTAGGCGATTCAATTTCCCCTGCTCTGAAGGGGAATCACATTACAATGAGAAGCTGCTATCTCTTGGTCTTATAGTCCACATAGGAAACAACACCTCAGGAAAATTGTTATTAAATTCTGTGTACATGAGTCACCTATTTGTTATAAATGTGGATTCCAGGGAACCACTCCATGAGAGTCACATAATATTTTGGTCCAAGGATGATAATTTGAGAACTACTTCCTCGATGAAAAGGTTGTTAATTTTCTGAAATGACAGATCTTCTATAGGTTCTTCTAATATTCACATATTAACAATTTTAATATGGGGATCGATCTATGACAGCCTTGTTTATGATCCCTAGGTTAGATACTCCTTCCCAGAAAACCAGAGTAAGTAGATGATATCAGAGAGAGAGAGGGAGAAGAAAAAGAAAGAGATAGTGGCAAAACCAGTTAGGATTGAAGTTGGAAAGAGATCAACCAAGAAGTGAGAGAAAAACCCATTGAATTTGACTGGCAGGAGGTCGTGTGTGTGTGTGCGTGCGTGCATGGGTGTGTGTATTTATATTTTATATATATGGAGAGAGAGGAAGAGTGAAAGAGAGCAATTAGTATACATATGTTTGAAGTCAAAAGAGAACTACATAGAAAATAAAGACGTTAGAAAGAAAGGGTGAAATGCAATATTTGCTTCTACTTTAACCTGTAATCACGAAAACGATAGAAAAAGGATTAAAAAGACATAATCCAAAAAAGATAAATAAAACTGGAGTGTGGATGCCAGAGAAATATCAGCAACATTTTAAAAACTCTAAAACATATGGGCAAGTGTTGGCACTTTGCACGCTAGGAAAAGCGGAAATCTAACTGCTTGCAAGGTGACAGGAGCCAATATGCAAGCTGATTCACAAAAAAGACTCCAGAAATTCTAGGAAATTAGAAGCCTAGAGAGTGAGAAGAGGGGTGGGTGTGGATGAAATCAGAAGTGTTTCAAAGTATGCATAATAAGCAGTAACGCCAGACAATAAAGGGGGAACAATCTGACTTAGAGGAGTCCCAGGAAGAAAGTCAAGAGGAGAATGAAGAGAAGAAAAGATCTAACAGAAATAATGAGTATTCTCTAGAGCTGCAGGCCATGGGGTCCCTGGTAGAAAGTTCCATTGTGTCTCAGTGCAAGGGGAATAAAAAGAGATGCTAAGAGAAATAGGAGAAGGTTTTAAAACACGGAGATTAAAGAAGGGATTCTAAATTACATGGGTGAGAGACAGGTTACG
Organism: Hylobates moloch; assembly: GCF_009828535.3. NCBI lineage: Eukaryota > Metazoa > Chordata > Mammalia > Primates > Hylobatidae > Hylobates > Hylobates moloch. Next base: position 177,126,361 of record NW_026652276.1, on the reverse strand, counting down.
TCAAAAACTTTGAAATTAGAAAGAATCGGACTTCTCAGCAGCTATACTAGAAGTCTGGAAACAATGGAGCAGTATCCTCAAAATTCTGAAGCAACTGGTTTTCAACCTAGAATTTTATATCCATCTATCAATAATGTGTGAAGTTGGAATAATACAATTTTCAAACATACAAGACTCAACACTGGACTCTGTATCCTTCTTCCAGAAGCTAGGAGAGGATATGCTTCCACAACATGGCAGACTATAGGTGGGGGGCCTGAGAAACTGAAGTTCTATACAAGTCAGGGGCTGAGAGAATGCTCCAGGTGATGGTGAAGCTAAGCTCCAGCCAGACAAGTGGAGCATGGAGGATACCTTCAATTAAAAACCAAAACAATGTGAACTGATGAAAACTGGTAAATTGTACTACATTGAGAGGAGTATAAAAACTTGTATAGAGAGGCTGGCGAAAAATTAGTGAAACGATATAAAAATCTTATCAAATGGGAAAAATGAGATAATGTTTAATTTCAAGAGAAACAAGAAAATTGCAGAAATAAGTAAAGAAGGAAGGAATCAAGGGCAGAAGAAAGGGAGAGAAAAGTGTGATAAACTTCCAGCATGTGGCTCAGTGGTGAATACTATCTTCTTAATCATAATAAGATAAAGACACTGGTATTTAACCAAAAATTTTGGTATAATTATTTTGGGAAGATGGAGGGCAAGTCATTGGAGGGTTGCTGATGAAGTATGGTACACAGATATTTTAACTGTGGTATTGCAAAAGAAGGATGCTAAAATCCTCATCTTAAAGATGTATTTCTTAACAGATATTGCCCAAAATGAAACATATCAATAAACAGTACGCAAATGTTATTTTGAAATATGTAGGGAAGAACCAGAAGAAACAACAAAAGGTTTAAAATTATTACCTCCAGGGATAGGGAACTGGCAGAAACCAAGGAACGATGCTTTATGTCATAATTTTAAAAAGTGACTAGAAAATATGGACATGGCTCATAAACATAAAAATAAATTATAAAGAAAGTGTATTACATAATACATGCACTTATGCCAAAAATACTATGTTCTAAATATTTATGTATGTTTTGTGTAAGATTTATGAGTCTAAGAAAATTTGGCTCAATTATTTGTATAATTATAGACTATAATTACAGATTATTTTTCTCTTTTTCCAAAAGATGTTGGTACTTTCTTGTTTTAAATGTATAAGTTACTCCACCAGGTTAAAGGAGCGTCCACCTGAAGTAGTGATATTACCAACAGAACTATATGAGGTAGTTATATTGAGGCCACATATTTACATTTCTTCAAGCTTGCACTTTGGAATAGTAAAGCCCAGAGGAACTGGTGGTGATTCATTATGCTCCAAACCCAGGTCTCAGGACAGTGGGTGTGGTGACAAGGGCCACCATGCAAGAGGAATGTCAAATGCACCAGGCAAGAGTGTCTGGAAATCCGGGTATCAGTGTTGTACTAGAAAAGTTCATACAACATGATTTAGAAATCATTTCTTCAAAATGATTTCAGTTTTAACTAATATTTTATTTAAAAAGTAATCACTCAAATTTAAAGTGGTCAATACAATTTAAAAAAAAAAGACAAGTAACATTCTTGAAATTTCCCCCCTTTTCTTTCTCTACTGAAATGCAGTTTGATATTTCTATACCTCTTTATAGCCGTCACTGATTCTCTCCAAGCTGAGGGAATATACAAGGTCCCTGCCTCCCACGAAGAGCCGCTCTTGATATTCATCCAGCAGCATTGTATGGAGATCAAGAAATCCAAAAGGGCTATGAAATATTGATGTTCTGTTCAGATTCAAGAGCTCTGAAATGCAAAGTGACATGTACACTAAGCACATGAGAAAATATAAATACCTTTATAACCCTTTTCTCATAGCTCTGTTTACATTGCTATTGGAACTGAGTCATTAACATTCATTTTATCATAAATATACTGGCAACAAATTTTAATGTGCACAACTTAAAATATTTCATAAATTTATGAATCTAAAAACTTCATCAATTTAATATGTAAGAAAAATATTCTATATTTTTAAATACAGAAAAATAATCATCCTTCATAGTCTTAAACTGCTAGGTGAAAGTCATTTTACAGCTTCTCTAATGTATAATGGTTCCAAATCTACATTAAACCCACCAGAGTGTGTTTATTGAATTCCAGATAAATGCCACTCAGAAAAATAATGTTTCTACTTGAAATTTTGGATGTGACTATCAAAACCAATCAAATTTTCCCAGTCTGCAAACTATCAGTGTCATCAATACAATGAGGCATTAATGTGGTAACGGTTACAGTAGGGATCACTGATAAAACTGGTGGGAATATATTTTCAATCATTGCAATTTTTCCTTATACTCTTGCATTCGTGCCTATGTCAGAAATTTTGAGCTATGTTTTACCTATATACATTTAACTGTAAGAAGTCAGAATCTGGCAAACCTCTCGTGTGTGCATTTGTTTGTTGAATGTATTTAATTGCATATGGCAGTTCAGTACTTAAGGTTGGTAAAATGATATATGAGAGCCTTTGGTGGTGAGAGAGAATAAAAACCCCAGGCCTAGACTCTGGATGCTGAAGAATTCCTGAAGAGGCCCTTTGGCAAATGTTGGCAAGTTAGAAGATAACTTTTTTTTACAAAGATCAGTGCCTAATGCATCTAACAGAGAATGTGAATTCTTGGTGACTAGGACTCTAAAATCTAAACAAATGAGAATATGAAGCAGGACAAATTTACAGCACTGTGCCCACTCTTATACTTTCTGTTTCTGAGAAAGAAGAGATGAAGTATATGCCTCTGTATTAATAATATATTCCTTATCTATATCTCTACCCTCAAACTGTTGATGCCCAAAACTTTGTGGAGTAGAGTTAACTTTAAATCTTTAGTTTTAAATGAACAATACTGCTAAAAGTATCTTTTCCTCTATATTAATAATATATTCCTTATCTATATCTCTGCCCTCAAACTGTTGATGCCCAAAACTTTGTGGAGTTAAATTTAAATCTTTAGTTTAAAATGAACAATACTGCTAAAATCAATGTATCCCTTATAAAGGTAAAACTTTCTCTTATTGAGTTAACTTTGAGATATTGAGTCTTTTGACTATTCATCTAAATAAATAACCTGAGAATAAGTTTTGAGGGTGGGGAAAAAAGGAATAATAGGTATAACACATAAAGGGTTTGCCAGATTCTGAGATTTTAAAATTAAATATGTATAGGTAAAACATATAGCTTGAAACTTCTGACATAGGCATGAATGAAGAGTATTAGCAAAAATTTCAATGGTAGAAAATCCATTCCCTAATATTCCTTCTTTTCCCACCCTCAAAACTTACTTGGGAAGGAAAAGAAAATAGTTTGAAAAATTAGAGATTCTTGAATCCTGGAAGACAATTTTTTTCCATTTAATAAAAAGTAGAATCATACTGTTTTTCTTTGCATACAGCAAGAGAAGCACAGGTTGGGATCCACTAGCATAACAAAAATATAGCTCAAAACTGTCTGCTATCATTATAATTTGTCTTTATACATAGGCATTTATGTTTATATCATGACTGCCAAGTGGATTTTTAGAAAAGTTTTCCCAGTTATTCCAATCGTTTGCAACATTTCTCAGTTTTAACGCACAGTGAAATAATCTGAATGGGTACAACTGATGAAAGGATGGTTACGCACTAGCTTGAATAGGTTCCTAGACTACAGAGCTACCCAAAAGACTCAGGTGTAGAGCTTAGGGACTAAGTTGGGAAATAAGAGAAAGTCATGAAAGATTCAATTATGAGGGATTTTAGTAAGAGGCAGCCCATCCAGTAAAGGAGGCACTCCATGAGTGAATCCATCTAGGGATGACCTTGCCTGCTACCCAGTGAGGTGATTAATACCTCATTATCCCTGCACGCACATGGCAAGATAGACACCAAGTTTTACTTGCTCTTACGACTTACCAATTTGCCTACTTGCTAAGAATATTACAGTTCTAATAGTCTAAAGGTAGTAGTTTTTATTTCTTTGTAAATAATAGTAGAAACTATTGAATCATCAATCTTATTTTATTCTGGTGTATCACCTTCTCTTCTAACCTATTCTTCCTCTCTATGGCCAAATCCTATGAAATCACAAAGATGTGCACGTTTCTGTGGGTATATACTTTGGAGAAAGCAAAGGGAAAGAACCGAAGTGTACATACAACAAATGCAAATTTTGTGAATCTTCATTTTTAATGATCTTTACATTTATATATATATATATATACACACGCACACACACACACACACTTTTACAAAACAGTAAACAACCACTGTGTGACAGTTTAAATTACCAATGTATTTTATTTTACTGGAGAAACCTGGGTGCCTAAAAATTTAATGACTATCTTATGGTCATACACTATTACAATAAAAATCACTCAATCTACCTCTAAAAACATGAGAATTAAAGCATAACAGGTGTGTATATTATAACCAAAGGTCTTTGTAGACCGAGAATCCGAAGGCCAGATTTTGATCTTGGCTTTGACAATAATTGCGTAGGTAAACTTGAACAACCTCTTAACCTCTTTAGACTGGATTCTTCACCTGTTAATCACCCTTCCACCTTTAAAATTCTTAATTCTTTGACTAAATTGCATTTCTAAAATGAAGCTGATAAAACAGTGCAAAAAAAGAAAGAAGCAAATTGACACGTAGATGATTTATGGAGTCCTTTAAAGTACAGTGCTGAGCTTTTATTTTTGTTTTTCATACTTTCGGAAGCTTATCAAAGGGAGGGAGTGGTGAAGAGCAAGTCTAACTATCACATGTCCCATGTTTAAGCTTGCCTAAAGTCAAGTAGCTAGAAAATTCATTTACAACTTTTGCTCTGACCCTAAATGATTATAATGTCAGTGAAAAAAATGTAATAAGGAATTTTGGAGATTACTTTTCCTGATTTATTAATATTGCCTCAGAGAAAATTGTTGCCAAAATATGTTTGGATACATAAAACTGAATATCATTACATACCATAGGTAATAAATTGAGAAATGTCATTTTATTTATGAAGATACTTCTTAGAATAATTTCTAAGGTCATTTTTTAAATTTATAAAACCTAACGAACAGACTATAGTTTTCTTTAAACATTTCATAATGTAAGAAAAGAAAAATGCATTGAATGCTTCGGCCACTCTCTACTCTGACCAATACCATACAACAAAACAGTGACAACAATTGAATTCCTAAGACATTAAGATTTGTCAGTAGATAGACATTATTTTAAAATCATAGCACTAACTAGAGTTTATGAATGCCGTGATTTATATTTTTCATGTCCACTTTCACTGGCATAAATCCTATCTTGATCCTTAATTTTCTCTAAGGCCTAGACTGCTTTTCCTAACTGGTTACAATTTTGTAACATCCTTGACTTTATTCAAGAAAGGTTAGAAGTATCCATTATAGATGAATATTTGTGCTTTAGACATATATCTGCAATAATGGACACGGAGCCGTTCTAAAATAGAAACTTTTTGAAAAGATGTGAATGTTTATTATATATTTACTCTTATTCAATATTAACTCAATTCTTCTACTTTATTTGATTAATTTGCCTCTTTCCAAAAAGGATCTGAAACGACTTATACAAATATACCCAATCAAATAAGCAAATATATTTCTAGGGGAGTAAGGGTAAGAGAAAAACAGTTAAGATGAGTGGGTTGTAATAAATGTAACTGGAAGTCATCTGCTAATATCTGATACATTATTAAAATGAATCCCAAATTTGACCTCAGGCTTCCCAAAATCCAAAGTAGAGGAAGTCATTGTAATACAAGAAAAAAAAAAAAAAACTGTATCACTTGCTTAGGAACATTATCTAGTATTAAGAACGAAGAGAAATTTCTTCTAAGGTCTTAATAGGTATACCGAAAAATAGTATGGTGGACATTCAACATCGCTAAGAATTAAGGTGTAAAGTTCCACACCTGTGCTTGTAACTACATCCCTTAATAAAAGACAACTAAACTAACATCAAAATTCACTCCACCAAAAGTCACTTTATGGCCTTAGGTAGCCATGTTATTTGGAATATTAATGACTGCAATGGACTGAGATTAAATTAAGGTAATATAAAGGTGAGGACAGAAATCCTGGCCTCATGGTAATCAGAAAATGAACAGAAGCCAAGGTAGTTTATCTCTTAGAAGATGTTGCATCTTAGCTTCTTGCTTCTTTTAATGCCACCGCTTCACTGTCCTGATTCTAAAGGGCTTATTATTTAGCTCATGGCCAAATATATCTGTTAGCTCCCAATTATATATAAATTTCCAGCTCCCACATCACCACAGTGTGACAATAGCTCCCGCATTTTGCAATTCAAATTCTCAAGGGAAATAATGAAATTGTGTCAGCTAGTGTTCATAATTCATAGATTGCTGGCTTCATCTAGATTGGATGTGTTGTGAACAATTATCCATCTGCGGTTAAAATGTGGAAGCCACATGGTAAAAAGTGTGGTTTCTATAATTAATGTGCGTGGGGTCAGAGCAGTCAACATGAAGCATGTTTCAATTCCATAGCAAACTTAGCCAGTCTGTCTTTATTCATGAACAAATTTATAATACCATAAATTTGTTACAATCTGTATTGCTGCTAGACTAAGTTGGCCTGCTGTTGATAGCTTTTCATGATTATATAATCATGTTTAGATGTTCATGATGTTTAGATGTTCATGATGTTTAGATGTTCATGATGTTTAGATGTTCATGATGTTTAGATGTTCATGATGTTTCGATGTTCATGATGTTTAGATGTTCAATCATATATAGATGTTTATGATTATATAATTATATTGCATGTTGGAGAGTATCTGCCAAATATGAAAATTTGAGTCTTCATTGATCTTAAGTCATTTTTCCTGATAACTGGATTGTGAAAGTGACTCACATGACTGGAGAATAAATTTCATATCTGCATAGAGAAGAATGCTTCTATTTCCAAACTATTTTATAATGAGGAGATTTTCATCTATCTCATCCGTATGAAATTCATAGAAATTGCAGTATGCTTTATTTGTAAAAAGAGCATTATAAACATAAAACAATGAGATCAAAGCAGTAAACTTTGATAAATCATGGAATTCTGAAGTTTAAGAAAGAAGCAGAAACATAATTATTAGGGAAATCTGGGGTAAAAAACATACATATAGCACATATGGAAACAAATTGTTTTTAATATGTTCTTTTAATATGTTAAAAAAATTATTTTAAAGAAAGAAGAAAAAATATCAACTCTGTTCTGTAAATAGAACGTTATCAAAGAGGACACAAAAAGTGAATTTGCATAAAAAGATTCAACTTCATTAAATGTTCAAAGGAATGAGGACGAAAATATCATTTTAAGAGGTATTTTTAAAAATTACAATAACTAGTGAAAATGAGAATTCAGGCTCTTCTACAGACCTTTGTAAAATTTTTATATTACATAAATTTTCTCCAGTGAACATGTGTTACTTTATCAAAAATGAAATTATATAAATAAAAGGGGAAGACGTACGAGATGTCTCCTTTTTTTTATGCAACCAAATTTCCTCCTACATCCGGGTACTGATCCTCCCCACCCTAACTCTCAAGGTGATAATAACAGTTAATAAATATTTATTGAGCAGTTACATGGCATGTACTATCTAAGGGCTAGACATTTTTATGTCATGTAATCATTGTGACACCTCCTCAGAAATACTATTATCCTCATTTTCTGCATGCAAAAAGAGAATTTATTAGAGATTCAGTACAGAGCTAAGGTTATTTGGTCAGTGTTGGTGACAAAATTTGAACAACAGAAGTTGACTGGAGAGCTTTGTTACAATGCACATGAGATTTCTAAATATTATTTTTAAAATATCCTAGTAATTAAAAGTCTAGTCTATTAAGGGATTATAATGTGTCAGAAATGAATGCATTTTTGCAGAGCCTGATATAGAAGGTTTTTAAAATATTTAATAGGTTGTATTGAGATAATTCAAAATAATTTAATGGCAACAAGATAAATAGAAAAATTCAGGTTAATATCAATTCAATTTTGATCACCTTTATTGTGTATTTTATAAACTATCTGAAATAATTACAAATTTTTGTGTTGCTTTGACTTATTGATTCATGACATTTTTAGTTTTACATATCTCATTTTTGAGAAAACTGAAATATTTTTACCTAATTTGCCATGGAGTTTCAAAATGTATTGAATATTTTTTGCATATACTGAAGGCAATAAAAAGGCAAGCAAGGCTTTCCTCCCTCCTTAAGGATTTTTCCTTTCTTAGTTTTAGTGTCACTCCTTTAAGTCATATTAATTATCTGAACTCCAAATCATGGTCCCTGGACTTGGCATATTTACCAACTAACGGCTGACTCCTTTAAATCCCTTCACGCTGCTTCAAGCTACCTGGATGAAAGAAACAGTAAATATACAGGAAGATGGGGACAGAAGAAACTCTAATCTTGGGTAATCTCAAGAAAACACAGTGAAATAATGGACAGTGCTGACTCCGTTAAATGAAGCAAGCTCATCTTGAGTTCTTCCTACTCTAAAAATAACATGAATTGCTTGGGGAGGGAATGGACAAAGAAATAAGATGAAACTGAAATGCACCAACTCAGAGTTCATCCGGAAATTTTCTAAAGAGGGAACTAATTGTTATTGCTAAGCTGCATGCTAATTATCAGCTGTCAATGAAGATATACTCTGAGGATTTAGTCATTTCCTCTCGTGGCCGTTCCTTTTAACCTGCAAGAGACACAGTTTTAAAACTCACTGACATCACTATACTACAAAGACAATTCTCTACACTTTGTCAAAATATATTTAAATGCTATAGTTCCTTGTGTACGATGAAGGAGAGGAGAACACACATTTTTCAGCTCTCAAACGAAAATAGATTTCAGGGGAGAGGTGTTTCTTTCTTGAATGCACATTTCTTGTTCCACCGTCACCTGCCAAGTAAAGACTTCCTGGGACTCAAGACTTTAACTAAACTTGTCATGGTTTTCTGAGTTAATTACCTTATTCAATATTGTCCTAAGGTTAATTCAACAACAACAAAAAAAATTGAATTTCAGGCAGTAAGCATTGTTAATGAAAATGAAATATGGAAATAGCCATTAGAAATTTTCTTTAACTTTGTAATGGTTCAAAAGGAAAAGGTTTCTCACAATATGCTTTGATGATTTTGACAGATTTGACTGATGATCACTAGTGGCTTATAATGTTGAAACAGATTCGTAAAGAAATAAGCAATTAACTTTTTAAAAAGTATAAACACAGACTAGCTCATTGATTTGCTAATTGCTCTTTTTAGCAATGGACAATCAGCTTGGCTTTCATGCATTCTTTGAACTTTTAGGTTCTATTATTTTCACAAGTCAAAGGCGTACAATAGGCATTGTTGTACTACAAGTTGCTTAGTCGTAAACCACTTTCCAAAGGAAGCAGGAGTTCAAATGTACATAGGAATAGCCTAGACATTAATTCTCCAGTTAAAGAAAACAAAATAATGTAATTTATAATTTTCAGATTCCTTGTGTTCTTATCATATGTAAATTATTATTTAATGTTATATGGAAAAGTAAAAATGGAAGTTAAGATGTATTTAATGGCTAAGATGAAGACATTCATGATAAGCTACTTCTACTTAATAGTAAATATATTTTCTCTTATGGTTTTCTTAACATTTTCTTTTCTTTAGCTTATTTGATTGTAACAATACAGTATATAATACTTATAAAAATATGTGTTACTCAACTATTTATGTTATCAGTAAGGCTTCTGGTAAACAATAGGCTATTAGTAGTGTTTTGGGGGATTCAAAGGTTATATATACTCCAGCTTTAGACTACACTGGGGGTTAGCATCCCTAACCCCCAAGTTGTTCAAGCATCAGCTGTATATTGAACATCCACTGTGTTAGGAACTATATCTGGAGGTTCAGAGGAATACTAAAGATAAATATAATTCTATAAATATAACACAAATCAGATTTTAGTATCCATTTTATTTCTGAAATTTAATTTGAGATAATTTTTTTCAAACTTGTGTACTTAATAAAATCAGGCACATTCACTTTTTTTTTTGAGACAGAGTAACTCTGTTGCCCCCGCTGGAGTGCAGTGATGCGATCTCAGCTCACTGCAACCTCCACCTCCCGGGTTCAGGTGATTCTCCTGCCGCAGCCCCCTGAGTAGCTGGGATTACAGGCATGCGCCACTATGCCCTGCAAATTTTTGTATTTTTAGTAGGGACGGGGTCTCACCATGTTGGCCAGGCTGGTCTCAAACTCCTGACCTCAAATTATCTTCTCACCTTGGCCTCCCAAGTCGTGGGATTACAGGTGTGAGCCGCCGTGTCCAGCCCTTTATAAGAGAATACATTTTATGGTTCAAAAGCCAAAAGAATATAAAGGTTTAGAGTGATAAAGATAAACTTCCATCTGGACTTACCCTCTGTTTAGTTCTCACTCCTTTGCCCTCAATGAATTAATCTTGTCTAAAATCTTGGGCATTCCTTCAAGTTTTTTATGCATATGCAACAAATTAGATGTATAAATCTTTATTAATTCTCAACTTTTTTACAGTCAAAAGGAATCATAATATAAACCTTTTTCTTTACCTTTCTTTTCTTCACTTAAAATATCTTAGAATATTTCTGTATCAAAACTTAGAGAGGTTATAGTTGCAAATAACATTTTGTTGTATAGATCACCTGTGGTGGGTATTTGAAATCTTTTAAATTTTTACTAATACAGCACTGCAATGTATATATATGAATATATGCCCATTCACAGATGTGCAAATATATTGGTAAGATAAATTTTAAAGTGGAATTACTGAGTCAAAAGCATTTATAATTTTAACAAATACTGCCAACTTTGCTTCCATAGGGATCATATCACTTTAAAATTCCCTGACTATATGCAAGAGTGCCTGTATCCGCGTAACCTCATAAACCATATGTAATTAAAGTTTAGGGTGTTTTGCTAATTTGATTGAGAAAATATAGTTTGAATTTCTCTTATTATAAGGTGAGGTTAAGCATCTTTTCATATATCTTAGAGTACTTTACTTTTGTGATTGTTCTTATTACATTCATTGTCTATTTTTCTGTTGGATTAAAGTTGCTTGTCCATATTTGAATTTAAGGAATTTTTAAACTGTTAAGTTTTATGTTATGAAGGTCATGGCTGAGAGATGAAAGAAACTGGGCCTTTAAATGTAGAAATTTGTGTATCACTTATGTTGGAAAGATATTTTAAAGGTGTTTTATGTTAAAAAATACAGTTAATTCCTTTTTTTTAATCTCATGCAGCCTCCTCTTTCATAAACTTAATTCTTGATTATCTGGAGTAATTAACCAATTTAACAATTAACAGCTTACATAAAATGCTTATAATTTTAAATGCACATATGCACACGTATGCGCATGCACACACACACAATGTTATTCATCGGAAGTGGGCAAGGGGCATTCTCAGTCTTCCAGAGGCTGAATTTGGACATCAACAAAGTCCTAGGCACTCCTATTCAACTGGCGAATTATGTGGGAATAAGAAATGTGTGGCTTTACCCAAAATAGAGCACTTATTTGTGAGAATTCCAGAATTTTGACTAATGAATATTTTATAATAAGATGTTATGGATATTCATCCAAAGCAGAAGTTAAGGAAGCCAAGAATATATATGAACTACTGTAGTATTTTTCTGCAACATTAGCCACTTAAAACTTACTTAAAAGAGGCCGGGCATGGGGGCTCGTGCCTGTAATCCCAATACTTTGGGAGGCTAAGGTGGGTGGATCACAAGGTCAGGAGTTCGAGACCAGCCTGGCCAATATGGTGGACCCCCATCTCTACTAAAAATACAAAAATTAGCCGGGAATTGTGGCAGGCACCTGTAGCCCCAGCTACCAGGGAGGCTGAGGCAGAAGAATCGCTTGAACCCGAGAGGTGGAGGTTGCAGTGAGCTGAGATCAGGCCACTGCACTTCAGCCTGGGCGAAAGAGTGAGACTCTGTCTCAAAACAAAAAACAAAACAACAAAAAAACTTACTTAAAGGAGGGGAGAGAAAGAAAACAGATTTCTAGGAATCCTACCAAATGCTTTCAGTAGTACAGTAGCCCATATTTTATAGGTATGATCATCATCTAAACATCTATCTACCTTTCTTCCTTTTTTTTTTTTTTTTCTTTTTGAGATAAAGTTTAGCTCTTGTTGCCCAGATTGGAGAGCAATGGTGTGATCTTGGCTCACTGCAACCTCCGCCTCACAGGTTCAAGCGATTCTCCTGCCTCAGCTTCCCAAGTAGCTGGGATTACAGGCATACACCACCATGCCGGCTGATGTTTGTATTTGGTAGAGATGGGGTTTCACCATGTTGGTCAGGCTGGTCTCGAACTCCTAATCTCAAGTGATCCACCTGCCTCGCCCTCCCAAAGTTCTGGGAGTACAGGCATGAGCCACCATGCCCGGCCCCTTCCTTTCAAAATACTTTCATGTGTTCTATGAAATTGTCTGTGGTAACAGAGCTTTGATTTTATTTAGGTACTTATTTTTTAATGTTAAGTGTGTTTAGATAGGATTCATTTCACAGCAATATTTTAAAAGTCAGCTTTTCTGGATTATGCCATTTTACAGAGAATTAGCTCTTATACAATATTTAAAACTTAATAAGATACTATTATTTTATACATTTACATCCTATTCTTTCTTAGGATTGGGTCTAAAATAAATGGATGATATCTAGTTACTTCATCATTAATTCACATTAAAATACATATTTAACAATTTTTATTTCATTCGCTCAATCTGCACCACCATAAAACAGAATGCATTTTGCTAGATGCCTTCTGATTTATGAACAAAGTTAGCTAATGTATACATAAGCGTAATATTATAATTTATATTATTTAAATCATAAATACATTTCGGTTTTATCTCAACTCAAAAATATCCTGTTATAGAACTAATGTATTCTCTACCATCTGTATTTTTAATTGAATTTAAGTCATGTTAAGAAGTTGAATAGGTCTATCATCTACTTTTTTCTTTTTGAGATGGAGTCTTTCTCTGTCACCCATGCTGGAGTGCAGTGGCATGATCTTGGTTTACTGCAAACTCCACCTCCTGGGTTCAAGCAATTTTTGTGCCTCAGGCTCCCAAGTAGCTGGGATTACAGGTGTACGCCACCACACCCAGCTAATTTTTGTATTTTTAGTAAAGACAGGATATTATTGCCAGGCTGGTCTATTATCTACTTCTTTGTTTGATCATTTTAATGACAGATCTAATGTAACTTGTTAATACAAATATAATTTTTTATGTTTTTGTTGAAATTGTGTACTTTTCTCTAGCAAAAACTTTGACCTTTGGCTTATAACATGTTTTCTCTAGTAAATAATCCATCTTATAACAACAAAGAAGCAAACTAAAACTGGAATCACATTTTTTTCTTCATATACTGGATTGAATATTTGATAATTTAAGTTTTTCAAATATGACTCTCAAATTTTTGTCTCCTATCTTGACCCCCAAATCCATACTTGTTCAGCCAAGTCCTAATCGCTATCTTCCCTCAGAGTCTAAAAGTCTTCTGAAATTTAGCAAATTAACAAGACGGTCTTGATTACCAGAGACAAACCAAATCCTTTCCCAGGCTTCCACTCAGTAAATGGTTCTTCGGCTCTTGGCAAAAACCTAGGATTTGTCCTGATTCTTCTTTCTTGAGTGCCACACTATCTATCCTTAGCATCGCCTCTACCACCTTTCATCTGGACCACTGAAAGGTCTTCCTATTATTCTGTCTTCTATGCTCCGTGCCTCCCTCGACCACCACCAATCAGTTCACCTCACAGTAGCCAGAGTGATCATTTCTTTCTTTAAAAATATAAATTGGGTCGTGATGTTCCTCCCATTGTTTCCCAACTCCTTTAGATTAAAATCTGGCTCAAAGTCTGTCATTATCTCATGGCTGCCTACCCCAGCCCCGGTGTTGCTCCACTTTCTCCTTTTCCCACAGAGCTCTAGGGCTTGGGCTTTAGAGTTTGGCCTGGACTCTCCTTCTGTCTGTCACGCGCTTCCCTCTGACCTCCATGCTGTTGGCTCCTCCTCGCATTTGGATCTTCCCTCTGTCTTCCCAGTCTTAAGAAATAAGCCCTCCCAGTCTTAAGAAATACATAAGCCTTCCCAGTGTTAAGAAATAATTCTGCTTAATAAATAAGCATTCCAAGTCTTAAGAAATCTAAAGATTCCAACCAGGCATTCTAAGTTGCACCATTATCTTTTCATATCCTATATTGCATGAATGCTACTAGGTTTTGTGTTTTTTTTTAATTTGTTTGGTTGGTTTTTCTTTACTTATATATGTTTTCTCTCCTCTGACAAGAAACATGTTCCATGAGAAGTTGTAAACCTTTCCATCTCGGTCACTGTGATATCCCCAGGGCCTAGACCAGTTCCTATGGTTTATTTAGTAAGCACTAGATAACGGTATGTTAAGTGAATGAACTTTGCTGTGTCTCACTGTCCTCATTGTGAAATAGGGATAATAATCACTAACTGGTAGGACTGCCATAAGAATCAAATGATTCATAGTACCTAATGGGCAGCAAATATATATGAGTTTCTTTCTCTTTTTTTTTATGTCAATAATTTATTGGTCAAGGGCAGTGAATGCAAATTTCCCTTGTTGAAATAGGGCTTTCTTAATTATATTCTGTCAAGTGGACATAGTTACTCTCAGGGCTCATAATATAGGCTTAAAGTGAAATAGGAAATTTCACAAGTACATGATTACTGTGATCAGTGTAAACAGCTACTGTGTATTTTAAGGTAAAAACCTCAATTTTCTACCAATAGTAATTTGAGTCAATTTTATATTTCTTCTTTTTATCCATACCCATCTCAGATTGCAAGAGAAAATTTGTCTTTATTTCCTAGGAAGTTTGTTTTTTTCTTTATTTATTAATTTATAAGCTCAGCCTGAAATAAATTATACAAAGCATCTCTACTTTACCCTTGAAATTTGAATTCTAAGTGCCAGACTGGCAGGCAAAAATTATTTAAATATTTTATTCTTACTATTACTATTAAATTTTAAATTTTTGAGTTTTCTAGTACAGTCGTTTGTCATTTAATGAAGTGAATACATTCTGAGTAATATATAATTAGGGAATTTCATTTTTGTTCAAACATCATGGGGTGTAATTACCCCAACCTATGGTATAGCCTACTACAAACCTAGGCTATATATAACCTATGGATCCTAGGCTACAAACCTGTTCAGTACATTACTGTGATGAAAACTATAAGCAATTGTAATATGTATGATAACTATTTGTGTATTTGAACATATCTAAACACAAGGTAAAATAAAAATACTGCATTATAATCTTATGAGACCACCCTCATAAGTGGTCTGCCACCGACCTAAATGTTGTTACATGGCACAAGACTGTACTTAATTTGGTGGCTGATTTGTAAGGACAGAAACAGAATTGTCAATTTTCCTACAGATGTATGGTTTGAAGTGATGTTACAGGATCACAGCAAAATAGCCTCTACATTTTCCCCAGTTGACCTCTAATAAAGATCTTCAGTCTTATCTTTATAAAAATAAAGCCTTCCCTCAGCTCATATAATTTAATCCTGTAAAACATTCTAAAAACACATGTTTCCAGATATACCAGGAGTTTGCAATCTGACATCTGAAATGGTTGCACTTTTAAAAATCTGTAGTTTTTGGACTGACATATTACCAAAGCAATGACTATTGTATAATTTGAATACTTTATCAATATCACATTTTTCTCATAATTACTAAAATGATAGAATAATAACTGAATTTCAAATCCAGGCAGAATGAAGTGCAACTTTATAATCTTTTATATCCTGTTAATTTAATAGAAATTGAACCTACTTATCTATGTTTTAGTAACAAAATAACACTGTTGGTAGAGGCTATGTGGATATAGAGATGAGGTTGTGTGTTATTTACTATTACTTCATATGTTTGGAACTATCAGACAATCACCAAAATCTTATTTGCTGTTAAATTACATGCCTCAATTACTGTAGTGGCTACTATGTGAGCCGGATGCTTCTTACTAGGTAATAGGCCCCCTGGGTAGGTGGGTTCTCTTTAGATGTGGCTAAGAGAAACATGAAGAGAGAAGACAAACCGATGCTGTGTGTACAATACACTGATGACTTTCTTTCACAAAAAGTTGCCTTAGTGACTAAGCTGCTAACCAAATTCTTCTTCTATTTTCCTTTTCTGGCAATTATCAGTTAGTATTGATTTACTATCCAGAAATCCCTGTTGTTTATAACCTGTCCTGAGGCAAATAGTACCTAAGAAGACCACCCATGTTTTCTCTGGAAGCTATGAAGGGAGGGCAACTCACATTCACAGAAAGGCTCTTATGTGTTAGGTACTGCGTGAAATATCCAGTATACATAATTTCACTTACCCTTCACTCCACCAGTAGATGCATATGGCTTCTGTTTTACAAATTAGAAAAACAGAAGCTCACTGAGAAAGTTAAAAAACTTCCTATTGTCACTTATCATTTGAATATTGACATTTCTGGATCTTACTCATTTTGCTTATTACAAGTTACAATAACAAAAGAAGTTGTATAAATTATATAGTGGTTTCTTTGTGGATTAAGATTAGTTGTACGTTTTCAGTAATGGGCATTATAAATATTTCCCATATTTTATGCACATATCAAATAATATTTACCCTTAATAAAAGGTCATAGATAACCTTTGGGGGTATACATTTTTACAATTGTATTTCAGCCTTTTTTCAAAAAACCTGATTTTCAGCCTCAATCATCCAAAATTGTATCTCATTACAGTTTATGTTACAAACCCAATCAAAACAAACAAATAAATAAAAATTAACACAGAGGATCAGACAATATAAAGATCAGAAGCAAATAAAATTAAAAATCTAAGTCTATTAACCTCAAATAAATTAAAGGAGATCATATCCCTAAAAATGTAATAAAAAAAAAAACTCAAGGCACCTGTTTTGTTCCCAAAATTACCACTGAATATACCATTTATAGGAAAACTATTTTTTAAATATAAACTTCCCCATTTGTAGAAGTATAGGAGTGGATGGGATGAGCACCAAGGTTTCTCTGGCTTCATAAACTATTGTCACCTCTAGTTGGGAAAAGACTAAACTGAAATTGTCCAGAGGATGCTTTCTAGAAATTTTTTATTTGTTAATTTTTGGAAACCATAAGAATTACAGAATTCTATCATTATGGAAAGATAAGAATTTATGCTGAAGATACAATTATATATTTGCGGCCAGGCACAGTGGCTCATGCCTGTAATCCCAGCACTTTGGGAGGCCGAGGCAGGCAGATCACGAGGTCAGGAGATCGAGACCATCCTGGCTAACATGGTGAAACCCTGTCTCTATTAAAAATACAAAAAATTAGCCAGGTGTGGTGCCACATGCCTGCAGTCCCAGCTACTCGGGAGGCTGAGGCAGGAGAATGGCATGAACCCGGGAAGCAGAGATTGCAATGAGCTGAGATGGCACCACTGCACTCCAGCTTGGGCAACAGAGCTAGACTCCGTCTCAAAAAAAAAAAAAAAAAAAGATATATTTGCTCAGTTCTTGTGAAGCTGTCAGAAAAAGTATATTGCATTGGGTACAAAAAAAGTAACCAATTTATTCTTATTGATCTGTTTTCCTGTAATTTTTGATAGGCTTCAAACATAAGTGGCAAGCACTGTTCACAATAGCTAATTTTGGAAGCAACCTAAGTTTCCATCAACAGATGCATGGATAAAGAAAACGTAGCACATATACACAATACAGTATTGTTCAGCCTTAAAAAAAAAAATAAGATCCAGTCATTTGCAACAACATGGATGGAACTAGAGATCATTATGTTAAATGAAATAAGCCAGGCACAGGAAGTCAAATATCACATATTCTCACTTATTTGTGGTATCTAAAAATCAAAATAATTGAACTGAGGGACATAGTAGAAGGATGGTTCCCAGAGGCTGGGAAAGGGAATCGGGGGCTTATGGTGTGGAGGTGAGGATGGTTACTGGATTAAAAAAAAAAAGAATAAATAAGACCTAGTGTTTGATAGCACAGCATGGTTAAAAAAACATAAGGGGCAAGAAATATATTTGATAATTGTATACCTGTATCACACACTTTTTAAGAAAATGAGAAAATATAACTAGGTCATGCTAAAATTAGAAGAACTGAAAGATTTACAAATCCCATAAAAATCATAATGTAATCTGCTATGCCAAAACATTATTACTCAGAAAACAAGTAAGTTGGCAAATGTGAACATCTTTCCACACACACTGAGAACAAGAGAATGGATGATAATTTTTTTAAAGTATGGAAAACTTGGTAGACACTTTTATAGGACAAGTTAAAATGTCTATTATAGAACTCACTGGATAAACTTCAAAGTATAAACTTAGTTCTAGACGAGCAATGTATTAGTAGACCAAGTTTCAAGAATGAAACCGAAGACCGAAGTTGTGTCATAAAATTGAAGATCAGGTTCTTACATTCTGTATTTTATTTTAGGACTGCCAGTCATCTCCTTTGAGAATCAACTAAATTTCTGAGAATATCATTCCTGCCAGCTGGAGGCAAGAGGAAAATTCATTACCATGTAGCTGCCCTATCCCTAGACCCCAACTTTATCAGAACAGATGCTAGTGCCCAGGTAGCTGGCCATCCATCATCTAGTCAAATATGATCTTTAAAATAGTTGGATCCTCTGGCAAGGTCACTACCCCTATCTGGAAGGAAAAATTCCATATAAAATTGGGAACAGGAGGTCAATTTTCTTTTTCTGCCATGATCAAGAAGAGGAAGCCTCCGCCACTGGAAGGGAGCAAATGCATTAACCTCCCTGACTGGCAGGTACCCGTTAAAGTGATGATATAATTCTTCACAGTGCTGGCGGTGAATGACTGCTGGGATTTATCACTTCAAAACAGAACTCTGTGTGTATGTGTGTGTGTGTGCATGTGTGAGAAAGGGAGAGACAGAGAGACACAAAGAGACAGAGACAAATGAAGAACCTGAATGTTGGGAGAGCAGCAAGCAGGGGCAAGCAGGTGGTGGAAAAACTTTTACTTCAACAGTAATTCTTTCACTTTGCAATAGGGAAAAGAAACATGACAATTAAAACTGATGCAGGCCAGGTCGCGGTGGCTCACACCTGTAATCCCAGCATTTTAGAAGGCCAAGGTGGGAGGATCATTCGAGCCCAGGAGTTCCAGACCAGTTTGGACAACATAGTGAGACCTCATCTCATCTCTCCAAAAAAAAAAAAAAAAAAAAAACAATGCCAGGCATGGTGGTGTGCACCTGTGGTCCTGGCTACTTGGGAGGCTGAGGTGGAAGGATAGTTTGAACCTGCAAGGTTGAGGCTGCAGTGAGCATGGCCACACCACTGCACTCCAGCCTGGGTGACAAAGCAAAACCCTGTCTCAAAAAAAAAAACCAAAAAGCTGATGCAAATAATATCAAGAAATGAGCATATCAGTTATAGTTCATAGTACTAAAAAAATATAAATTAACAGATATGATATTGAGGCATTTAAAGCTATCAAGTCTCAGCCTGCTTTTGTAAAACTTGTCAATTACAGCGCTCAGAGAGCCTCCTTATTTTCCTTGTAAAGATTAAAACAATATTATTATACCTAAATTGTTAAATGACTTCAAACTACTAAAATATTTTAGTGTGAACATTCCTGAATATAAAAATATTAACTAAATGATTGATTGATGACATAATTTTCTTTTTCTTTTTTTTTTGAAGATGGAGTTTTGCTTTTGTTGCCCAGGCTGGAGCTCAATGGTGCAATCTTGACTCACTGCAACCTCTGCCTCTTGGGTTCAAGTGATTCTCCTGCCTCAGCCTCCCGAGTAGCTGGGATTACAGGCATGTGCCACCACACCCGGCTAATTTTGTATTTTTAGTAGAGACGGAGTTTCTCCATGTTGGTCAGGCTGGTCTCAAACTCCCAACCTCAGTTGATCCGCCCACCTCGGCCTCCCAAAGTGCTGGGATTACAGGCGTGAGCCACCACGCCTGGCTTATAATTTTATTTTTCAAAGGCAAAATTACTGGCAGAAGTTGTAAATCCTTCTGTAAAATCAATTATATTAACAATATTTATACTTCATACCTTTAATATTCGATGACATAGCATAGTACATCTGACATTTTAAATTATATTTTATTATAAATTATCTATGGGGAATTTAGGTTGTAGGATGACAAGTATTTAGCACATTTCTCTTAGTAAATAGAGATAAATTTTATGCACAGTGGCAAATTGCCATGGATAAAATAATAATTAATTTCCAGTGTAATTGACTACCCTACTAAATGACCAAAAAGACTCCATATGTCCACCAAAAAGACAAAAACATACTTTTTGATCTGATAATAGCAAATTCATTAAGTGCATTATAAACAGAAGCTTAATGTTTTCAGTAGGGTTTAATCTAATGGGCAAGTTTGCACACCTGGTGTAATTTGATGGGGGAAAAAGGAAAGGGCCCCTTGAGCCCAATTATTTAATCCTCTCCTAGTTACTCGTGTCATTAAAGTTTTACAACTTTTATATTTTTGACTTTCAAGAGACTCTATTAAAATTTTGGGACCCCTGGGATGTATTATACTTAAACCTTTATTAAGTAAAAACTTTGCTTTGTCTTAACACTTGAACTAGATGTAGCATAAATATAACACTAGGTAAACCTAGGAGAGGGATGATTTTCAAGGGAAAAAATGAGGATAATATTAGGCAAGGGCTACATGTTTGGGGGTAGGGGGACAACATGAAGGTTGATCCAAATGCAGTTTTCATAGTGTTGCCCTGATGGGCTCTGGCACACAGACTTGCTATTTTGCTGCAATAAGGGGGCCAGAGCCAATTACACTGTTCACTTCTGTCTCAGTTTCTTGGAGGCAATGAGACACACTCTGTGACATATGAGGGTATGTCCCAAAAGTCTAGGTAATTTGGTCAAAAATTTACTTTATTCCTTCCCCATGACAGAAAACAAACAAAACAAAAAACAAACAAAAAAAAACATATCTATGGTAAATTCAGTGTTCAGTGTGGGGAATTTTCTTCATTGCCAATTTTGACTCTGCTTCCATATCTTCTGGATTCTCTACCTGTGTTGCACATTGGAATCTCCTGGAAGCTCTTAAAATGTTGATGCCTGGGACCCTTGCCAAGAGAGTATGGCCTATTTGATCTGTCACTAGAATTTTTTAAAATTTCCCCGGGTAATTCTAACGTGACAAAGATTGAGAACTTCTGCTGTAGAATGTTTCTGCTAATGCTCAGCTATTAGATAAGGTACATACATAGTATTTACTTAGTCCCTGGGTTCACAAGCTTGTAGATCAGTCACAAAGAATTGCCAAGATACCAAACTTGCCAGAATGTTCCAGCTATTATCTAACCCCAAGTCAATAATAGTAGGAAAATAAAACTAATCACTACTTGACATTGTAGACAAGATCAAGAAGGGGAGTGAGAAAAAAATCTTGCTTAAATATTACATCAACATATTAATATGGATGTAAAAATGTTGATCCTCACATTCCTGAGTAGTATTGTTGTTTTTTGGAATGGGCCATCAAGCCATCTAATAAAAATACAAATTGATCATTCATGAGATTTAATCCTGTCGAATCCACTCCATTTTTAATTAAGCAAGTGTTTATTTTAGAGGAATTAGAAAATATTTATAGACCCTTTTTATGGATAATAAGGTATTGTCTTCAATTTGTACAGGAATAAAAATTCTGCCCTGATGAGAATATGCAATATCTACCAATTTCTTTTGGTCTATATCTTTTCACAAGAGGATTTTAACTTTATTGTGTATTATAAGCTTCTCATATTTCTAGAGATTTCACACATTTATATGATTTTAACACATCATCTTTACAGTAAGAGGTGGAGTAATACAATATTGCATATCCCAGTAGATAGATACTAACATAGTGTACTTGCTTGCTTCCAAACTTTTTCCTTCAAACATTGAACCCTGAAGAAATGCCACAGATTTCCAATGTTATCAATACTTTCCTCTTCTAGTAGAGAAAATGTATCTCTCTCTACAGAGAAAAAGGATTTTTTGATAGAATATTCCTTATCAATTGTTATGATTTTTACCTGGCAAAAGTAGAGATAGAAACTCACTCTATTTATTAAAACCACAAAATTTGGTAGTCGTGTAAAACTGCCTTGAAAGCTACAAAGCAAATGTGGTTTCTCCTAAATGTTTATGTACATATTCCATGATGTGGCTGGTTGACATTTGGTGAAACGTCCCTTGTCTGGCCAATGAGATACCCCTCATGTGGTGAATCTAATTTGATGAATCTAATGCTCAAGAAAATAATTGTATGTATAATGTCACACTTTTTTTGTAATGGCTAATCTTGAATATCTCATTGGCAGAAGGTTATTTTTAAAAGATGGTGTTTCATCACTCAGATTTATTATAATTAAAAGGGGACTTAAAAAATAAGTCTGTGTTGAAATCTATTTGATTTTAGCAGCTGTCAACTTTCCAAATTTTTTGGTAAACTTTTTGTGGTTCCTGTAGTCTGTAGGGTTTTTAAGACCCTAAGGTAAGAAATCTAGCTATCTAAAAGACTTCAAGCCATATTTAACTCATACAGTTATAAATGGTGGCAGGACAATTGTACTAAGTGCTTGCCAATGTTAGAAATGAATGTCGTCTTTGGATTAGTCCTAAATTTTTTTTTTTTTAATGAGAAAACAGGCATTTTAGGATGAAAAGATTCAAAGAAATATCAAAGGATTCTAATGCTTCATTTTCTACTAAAACCAGAATTAAACAGCATTTATAGTTGCCCCAATGATTACAGTTCTCTATTCAGTAGATGAGCATTTTCAGAAGGTGTGAGCTGGTCTACTTCTTAGCTACCTGCAGCTAAACATTTCTAAGTGGGTTAGGGTCTAGAGCAATCAAATCTCCATTCAGAATTTGAGGTTAGAGTCAAAGTGAAGGTTCCTCTCTATTCTCCAACAGCAACATTAAATGAAAGAAGAGTCCTAGTGCAGTGGCTCATGCCTGTAATCCCAGCACTTTGGAAGGGCGAGTCAGGTGGATCACCTGAGGTTGGGTTCGAGACCAGCCTGGCCAACATGGTGAAACTCTCTCTGTACTAAAAATACAAAAAAGAAAAAAAATTGACCAGGCATGGTGGTGGGTGCCTGTAATCCCAGCTACTTGGGAGGCTGGGGCACAAGAATCGCTTGAACCCCGCGAGGCAGAGGTAGCAGTGAGCCGAGACTGCGCCATTACACTCCAACCTGGCAACAAAAGTGAAGCTGCATCTCAAAATAAATAAGTAAAGTAATTAAAATAAATAAGAGACTGTTGCATGTTCCAATTGTTGCAACATATGAAAAGTATTTTCTAAGAAGCATACAATGTCAGTGTTATTTCGGTACAATAGATTAAAAGTTACAATTCATTAATTTTATTTTTTTTACCCCATAGAAATAAAAAAATTATCATTTCATGAATGCTAAGAATGGTTTTAGGCCCCTAAAGACAAATTTGTCCAAAAATGGTTTTATTTCACTGAAAAGGTAATCCAGGTGGCTGATTTCCTCCACCCTCTCAATTGATCTTTGTCTAGAAAGTGTGCTTGCTTGTTAAAAAACACTACCCCCTTGAAATTTTATGCATGGAAGAAGCAAGCACACTTCCTAGACAATGAAAGTCTTTGGAGAGGAGCAGCTCTCAAGCTAGCAACCCCACGTAAGCTGTATGTACACTGTTAAATTACTTACGGCTGAAACTTTTGATGAGTCTACCTAGAGGGACTCACAAAATAGAGAACTCTTGAAATACAGGCCGTGGATTAGCTACGTTCATCTTACTGTTGCATACATGCTGAGTAAGATAAGGCAAAAAGATGGGCATTACATTCAAAAAACATATTACATTTTGTTCTGATGCTCTGTAACTTCTAAAGGAAGAAACAGAAAAAGAAAGTCAGATAATTATATTTCAGAGATAGTTGTGTTTAACATTAATTTGCACTTAACAAGAAAGGCTAAAATATGTCAAATTTCTTTACAACTATAAAGGCAATTATACTAAATCAGGTAAATAAGATGTTTTAAATATCACAACATAGCTATTTCTGTACTTCGAATATGATGATACAACGTTTATATCGTGCCTGTCTTTTAATTTTGATGCATTATCACAATAAAAAATAATACAATGTGCTAATACTATCAATGTAACTTTAAAACTTTATTTAATATTTAAAACCAAATACTCTGAATTCAAAGCTTTTCCACCATTAATGGAAAGCATTTTACTCAGGTTTTTACATAAAGGCTAAAGTAATGACATACATTACTAAAGGCTAAACTAATGACATACATATTTTTTGAAACACGGATAGTAAAGAATTTATATTTTTGCAATATAAAAGAGCAAGCATCACATCAATTATATGAAAGTTTCTATTTATCGCAGTATTTAATGAATTGCCATTCATATTTGGTTGTTCCAGTTCTTTGTTTTTGGAGTCATAAAGAACCATGCTCACTCATTTCCAATTAGTTAGATGTGTCTTCCCAAGTAATAGGTGGCTACCAGCTTTCTAGTTTTCAGGCTCAATTAAACAGTGGTAGTCAGTTTTGGCTCAAAATCAAGGCTGTGGCCTCTGCAACCATCACATCTACTTTAATCTCCTCCAGGGCTATTCCTTGACAAATTCCCTGGACGGCATAATTAACCTCTTCCCATAGCACTTCCAAATGCTCCACACAGTGTTCCCAGGGAATCAGCTAGCAGTGCCATAAATGTTTTAAGTTAGAACCAGCAAAAAATAATGCATTTCTAAAAGAATATTAATGAATACAATTAGCCCAATGTTGACTGCAGAAACATATTTTAAAATCTTGTATATTAATTACATCCTTTATAAGTGAAGGGGAACTTGCCGCAAAATTAAAAGTCTGGGAGACTATATTTAGGTTATCTTTTAGCTTTAAAGACAACATTATCACTGGGTCTTCTTGAAAAATACGCACATACAAACATATGCACATGCACATTCACATACAAGAGAAATGATTTTGCTGGGTAATTTCCGTATGTAATTTTAGACAATTATAAAATGTCTAGAATTTACAAAATCAGGTTTTCAAATATTAATAAATTATCTATGCTTCAAATAAATGCCATGCTATATTGATCAAGCTGGTAAAATCTCTTCAAGTCTTTTAATATAAATGTACCATTGTCAGAGGCATGTGATCCAGAGCAACTGCATCTTGTATAGGAGCTAGGTAAAATGAGGCTAAAACCTACTGGGCTGCATTCCCAGATGGTTAAGGCATTCTAAGTCACAGGATGAGATAGGAGGTCAGCATAAATTACAGGTCATAAAGACGTTGCTGATGAAACAGATTGCAGTAAAGAAGCCACCTAAATCCTACCAAAACAAAGATGGCCACAGGTGACCTCTGGTCATCCTCACTACTGCACTCCCATCAGCACCATGACAATTTACAAATGCCATGGCAATGTCAAGAAGTTACCCCATATGGTCTAAAAAGGGGGAGGGCATGAATAATCCACCCCTTGTTTAGCATATCATCATGAAATAACCATAAAAATGGGCAACTAGCAGCCCTGAGGGCTGCTGTCTATGGATTAGCCATTCTTTTATTCCTTTACTTGCTTAATAAACTTGCCTTCACTTTGCACTGCAGACTCGCCCTAAATTTTTTCTTGCGTGAGATCCAAGACCAAAGGGGTCCCGATCCACTGCTCTCTTGGGGTCTGGATCTGGACCCCTTTCCTGTAACATATTTCTCTGTCCTGTAACGTCATGAGTTCAAATTCAGGATCACTTTATAAAGCTTTCAATATTGCTGTAATTTTTAAAAAAGATCTTGTGGTGATGGTGTGTTTTTTTTTTTAAAAAGATAAATAAAAACTTTGTTGTTTAGTGTAACTGCATACCAAACATTAAATATATTGTATACATTTTATAAGCTAGTAGAATATCATAATTAACGCATAGCCCAGGTTCTGTTCCCTTTTTAATTGGAAAGTAGCCAAATTGCAGAAGGAGAACAACATCGCTATTCTTATTCTAAAGGGGGAAAAAAGCAAATGAAGTTAGAGGTATGTGGCCGTTATTAACTAGACATTCTGTAACAAATTATAATTAAATGGAAATATATTGCTTTCACCTGCATCCATCAGGATTTTTTTTTAAGAATCAGAGCTAGGAATGGTAAAAATATGAATTCTACTTTGGATAATAATTTGATATCATATTTACTTATATATTTTTTACCTACCTTACAGGTGTGTACTTACATGCAGATACACAGAAAATAAAAAATGAGGAAAACTATTTTTCCACATACTATTTTCTCCTCCTCCTTGAAATAGCAACCACTGTTGCCAGTAGAAGTTTTACTAATTGAAATATTTATTTTCCTTGCCGGAGCAAATAAGACATTAAACTAAGCAACAGTGTTGGTTAGACTGAGGAGACAGGAAATTCAGCTCACAGCCAGCTACCCTCGCCCAACACTCCTCCTCTTCTCCTTTTCCTTCTCACTGCTCCAGGAGTGTAGCAGAGGCCTCTCAGGAAAGTTCCTGTGCTGTGCTGCAGGTACTTTATGTAGAACTTTTTAAACTCAATGAATGACTTTTCTTATGAAAAAAAAAAAAAAAAAAAGAAATGTCCTAGATTCTGAGTGTTGTTATAAATTACTTGAGTTAAGATGAGTTGTTCTCCTTTGTTTTAAAGACTATCCAAAATATTAGTGCAAATTATTAGGAAAATTAGCAGAAAATGATACTGATTTTCTTAACCTATTGCCTTCTCATCCATCCTTCCTATGCTGCTTAGAGGAGTGGAGAGTATGAGATATTCCTAACATGCACCATCTTCCCATTACAGGGTACTTCCAGAAGTCCACAGATTGCTTACACCATAATTAATTCATTTGCTTAATCCTTAGCGTTTACTACAGAAATAATTATTATCTGGAATCTTCCAGATAGACTGCTCACCTCAGCAATGGGGAAGATCCCTAGATTATAAAAAATTGTATGTAATATTTCTTTCTCCCAGATGTTGAGTCTCTACATAAAACAACTGGTTGTCGGAGGGGTGTGGTGGCTCATGCCCGTAATCTCAGCACTTTGGGAGGCCGAGGCAGACGGATCACCTGTGGTTAGGAGTTTGAGACCAGCCTGGCCAACATGGTGAAACCCCATCTCTACTAAAAGTAAAAAACTAGCTAAGTGTGGTGGTGGGTGCCTATAGTCCCAGCTACTTAGGAGGCTGAGGCAGGAGAATCGCTTGAACACGGGAGGCGGAGGTTGCAGTGAGCCGAGATTGCCCCACTGCCCTCGAGCCTGCACGACAGAGTAAGACTCCGTGTCAAAACAGACAACAACAACAACAACAACAACAACAACAACAACAAAAAAAAACCCAAAAACCCAAAAAAAGAAAAACAATTGTCAGTGATTCTCTCAGACCATCAAATTGACATTTTTATATAGCATCATAAACCAACCATATAAGTAATCCTTTTCTACTTAGTTTTATTCATTAATTTAATATGTATTTTTATATACTGGACTAATTTCTGGGCACACTAATACATGCTATAGTCATGGACTCTGGCTTCACAGTTTCCCTCTTTTAAAGTGAAACATGTATTTCTTTCTAAACAGGCATTTAGACAATCACATAAGTTTAAAATATAATTTGACAAAGATACAAAGACAATGTAAAAATATTTTCCTCTGCTTTTTCAAGCTACTGATTTTACTTAGAAGATAATTTATGGTAAGGGTAAAGTATTTACGAAAAAACATATTTCCATTACAGAAACATAATGAAAATATAAACTCTTCCAGAATGTAAATAATACTTAGCAAATCTTAAAACAGGGTGGAGTTTTTATTATTGATTTTGACATTGCTGAGGGATGCTATTTGCTTAAGTAACTAAAGAAACATCAATATTATGTAAACTCTTACTTACGAATAATCTAAATTGCTTAGAACAGAGAGAATACATTAACCATTGAAGCCAATGTATTCTATATTTTCAGCACATGTTAATATTCAACATTAGTGGAGACAAAATAGTGTGTTGAAGTGTAGTAGTAGAAAATATTTTCTTCTTTCCCTGCTACATTATGTTTTTAACTATATCAAAAAAGTCAAAAATGCTTGAGAGTATTTGCTTTTACCAGTACCTTCCAGGGAAACTACAATAATACATTTTAGTAATAACAGCAATAATGTACACTTATACATGCATTTATTGAGTATATATAGCATATATTTTATATTTCTATATATAGAGAGAGAGAAAGGGAATTTGCTACTGTCAGAGAAAGGCATGCATTCCATAGAGTGTTTTACTTACTGGATACGCTCTACCCTTGTGACTACCAAAATGAAAGAAACACCATGCATCTTTAGTATTCCTATACCAAGTCGACCTTACTCCTTTCAGGGTCTATAAGCACATGCATTTAAATTGAACATCTGCATTAATGGGAAAGTCTTCAGCAATAGCCTTGATGCTCCAAATCATGTGTTTTTGCAGCTGCTTTATGCTAGACGGAGCATGAAAGACTTTGCTCTATGGCCTTTACACACTCCATTCTCCAAATAACAAATTGGCTTTGCAGAAGCAGAGGAAGAGTAAGCAATGAAGTACTGTCACTTGGAGAGATTTGTATTAAAATCATCAACAACATTGAAAGCTTTACCCAAACACTTAGGAAAAGAAAAAGTATTCACATTTTGGAATTTAATTGCAATTATACTCTAGGAAATGCTGCTTTTGCTACTCCTCCAACTTTTGACAGGGATAAAAGAAAAAGATTAATCACTAAGTAAAGAATTTGCGATGCATTAGCTACTAGATTCCATTGTTATAACTACACCCACTTCTGTAGAGATAGAATAATTTTCTTTCTTAGCTATTCTTTTACCTTTATTATGTAGAATGGAGTGAGAATTAGGGAGAGAGGTAGCAGAAGCCTAGAGCTGCAAAACTGCTGTAAATAGAAGAAAGGAAAAAGAAAAATAGGGAATGAGGAAAAGAGAATCAATGTGTATGGAAAAGTACCTCCAGAGATCAAACTTTAGGCATTAATCATAACAAGTACCCCATATACTTGTTATGCAATGGAAAATGAAATTTCCTGGTTTGTAACCACTATTGGGATCTCAGCAAGAGTAATTTGAAAGACGAGAGATCTGAGGTAAATGAGAATGTGTCTACACAGTGGTAGCAAATGAGGACCGTGGTGGAGAAGAATGGTTTGGGGCCTCTAGGTGAGAAAAGTAATTAACAGAGTTAATTCCATTAGGGGCTTAGAAATCCCAAAACTGTTATTTCCATCAGAGACAGGCAAACGTGTCTGTGTGTGGAGGGTGCAAAAATGGCACAGAAATGTGAACAAATCCATGTTAAGTCCCTGCTTTTCTTCATGAAAGGAGAAAAGCATGGCAGCTTAGAGTTGGGATTTATTTGTAGTTAGTACATAAGGACCATAGTCTCAATTTGAGAGGTATTTATGGGGAACAGGTCATAGAATGGACAAGATGCACACAGAAAATTGTCTGGGGAACACTAAGAACTCGACTGAGGTTGCAGAACATGAATTAACAATGTGTTCATTTGCCAAATGTGCTCATTAGCTCAGAAAAAAAGAGATAGCAGATGAGTGAGTACTTACAAGTCATAGGTGAGGAAAGGAAAAAAAAATACAAGGAAATCTATAGGTTGGAGAAAGGTGGCAGGACATATAACCAGGAAAGAGGCTGATAGATTGGAATGGGCTTTGGTTTCAGTCTAATGTGGGTTCATATCTAATCTCCTTACTAATTATTTGATCTTAGGCAAATCACTTAAACTTATTTCAGTTTCCTCATCCATACAATAAAGATGATAGTATTTGCCTGACAGGATTTTTGTGAGGATTAAATTAAATAATAGTTGACTATTACATTCATTATTAAAAAGAGAGGTAAAGAATACGACAGACCTCGGAATGTTAATGGAGGCCTTTTCTTTGTCCTGCTGCATTCCTTCTTTTGCTTGGTGATGCCCAAAGCACCTATTGGACCAGAGTCTAGCTCATGCCTTCCTCTCAGGAAAGCTCCCTACTTCTTTCTACTATTTCACAGCTCTGAAATTTAACCCTTATTTCCATCGGAGTGTCTGTTTCCCTACTTCATAGCATAATGAAACTCCTTGCTGCAGTTCTTTTTTTTCTTAGGAATTTCTAACTTGTCTTGGAATTATCAACTCAAATACATCTTCCTCACTACACCTAGAACCATCTTTCCAGAATCTGTCTTGTCTAAAACCCTACAAAAACGTTTACATTGTTTTAGCATGACTCAAGCCTATCACCCAGCTTCATTCTCTAGTATACTGCCAGAGTATTTTCTAACAGTAGATATACTAAATTTTTTAAGATTCCCAGAAATCACCATGTTTATCATATCTCTGTGTCTTTTCCGGAGTCCTTGTCTTCTTCTCGTCTCCCTAGTAAAGCCTTCAAGAATCATACCAAACTCTAAAACTTTCTGCAGACTGAGTAACCGCTGCTATGAGTATCATAGCTCTGGGATGTATCTCCTATTATAGCATTTATCATACTGAGTTTTAATCACTGTTTTTCTTATCTTTAGCCCCTATTAAACCGTGAAAATCTTGGAGGCTTTGTCTTATTTCTGTATGCATAGAACCTGGCATAAACAATGACACAATTAACCGCACAACAGCCACATGGGATGTGTATCTTTCTTTGCTATTTTGCAGAAGAGGAAACCATGAGATGAAGAGGTTGTTACTTGCCCAAGGACACAGACTTTCAAGGTGTAGAACTAAGACATGACTAGATTACCTTATCTGTCCAGTCCTCCCCAAAACTTTTACTAGCTTCTCAATCTAAAGCTTGTCACATCATAGGTGCCCTATAAATATATGAACAATTAAATAATGTGTACATTACAAATAAGGCTTACAATAAAATCATCCCTGATATTCATTTGTCATTGGCCCTGCTAGGATGGTATTTTCTTTCATGCAATTTCGGATCTCTCTGTTCTCTGTAAACTTTCAAACTATTCTGCACCACAGATCTTCCATTCACTGAAATATTTATTACTCAATGAATTTACATCTCTTCTTTCAAGTTATGCCTAAGACAGTACAGTTTAAAAATTCCATTCATTAGGAGATTGGGGAATCTCAAGAATGGGCTTCGCTAGACAGCTGCTCTGGTCTCAGTTACTGAGCTCCTTCCAAGGACCAAGGAAAGTACCTTGGAGAGAAAGACTTGGCAACAGAATCAACATTCATTTTCTCCCTTTCTCCATTCTTTCTCCGTATAATCTAGCACAAAAGTTAACCCAGTTTTTCCAACACCCTCTGCCTCTGCTACCACTGCTACTTCACCGGTGGGAAATTGAACAAAAAGAGAAGTGCTGGTAGAGATGAGAAAAAGTCTGGGTAGAATTAATGAGAACAAGCTCAAGACTGGGGCTGCAGCAGTAGAAGGTCAAAAACTGCCTAAAAAACAAAACCCATCTCTATCATCAGTTACTAGAGTGCCAACCTACACCGTATTTAAGATACTTAATAGATGCAAGTTTAGCATTTCCAATATGGAAACTATTCAGAGGGATAGATAGGATAGTAGTTATTTTGAGTCCTAAAGACACAGCTATTCACAAACAATTTTAAGTCATACTTAGGGCTAGACTGTTGATCACACTGAATGGACAAGGTAAATTTTTTGTAACTGGTCAGTTAAAGATACCTGCCCTAGAGAATAAACTGGAATATTGCCAGCATTGCTGGCTGGCTCCCAACAGCAATCTGCCTTGGCTCTGTTTACATCTCTACATGTATGGGGCATTAGGTTGTGGGGTGACTGAGATGTCAGCCACATGGCTAACTAACTCCCTTTTCTGCAGTGTGCCTGTAAATAGATTGTTTTCATTGCAGTTAGTTAATGGATACTTTGGTCCCTGTTCTGTGAAGGACCTTAACTTTTAAGATTTATTTTTTAGATTCTGTGTATAGATGCACAAAATGTTGGTAGAAGTTTTATGGGGACCTCTGTAGCAGTTCTTGCCCATAAGAATTTTCTTTTCAAATCATAGTCTTTCCTGTAGTGTCTTAGAGACCAGACTCTGCCAGGATGCAAGGAAATCATGAAAAGAACACTTTTACCAAGACAAACAGGCAGCATTGAGGTTCAACCTGGATAGTCATGACAGCAAATTAGGGCAGAAGTCTATTCCAATCTTGCACAATTTATAACAATGAATATGAGAAAATTACATATAGGATGGCTCAGAAATTGCATTATTGTTCATTAGCTAGGGCATAGTTGGTATAACAAGGAAAAACAGTCTTTCTGGAATTTTGTTTTAAGTTTCTTTTTTTTCCTGAAGAAAATAAACCATGTTTAAACATGAGCACAGGCATATGGTACTGTTTTAGTCTGCTGAGGCAGCTATAACAAAATACCATAAACTGGGTGGCTAAAACAACAGAAATGCATTGTTTGCAGTTGTGGAGGCTGGGAAGTTCAAGATCAAGGTGCAACCCAATTTGGTTCCTGGTGTGGGTTTTCTTCCCGGCTTGAATATGGCTGCCTTCTGGTGTTGTCCTCACGGGGAACAGAGAAAGAGTCTGGCGTTGACCTCACAGGGAATAGAGAAAGAAGGAGTGCCCTCCTGTCTCTTCATATAAGGACACTAATCCTATGAGCCCCACCTTATGACTTTAATTTTCTCCTTACTCCAAATATAGTGGCTTCAGGGGTTTAGGGCTTTCATATATGAATTTTAAGAGGACTCAACTCACTTCATTGTAGGCACTTTTACAAAAATTAAGCCACGTGATATCTAAAGTCATGATGCCAAGATGGTACTCAGGGCAGAGACAAAAATTTGATAGATATGTTCTATTATAGAGATTAGCTCTATATCTATTATAAAGATATTTATACAGAAGCATTATAAAGATGTGGTACTTAGAAGTGTCATACAGATGTATCATAAATGTGTCTCATGGTTGATTCTTCAGAAATTATCAGTTTTCTCCTAAATTTCAATGCTACCTTAAGCGATAATTTTATACAAAGTTACTCCACCTACAAATTACTTTTTGCTTTCCTTTGTTTCTTTCTATATGTTTATTTCTAACTTGGGCTTTTATTCCTGACATTTTTTTATTTGTGGTTATCATCAGATAACTGTCGTTAGCTAATGGAGCCATTTCATCAACACAACAGAGAACCAGATGTGCCTGAGAACTTATTTCTTCAGATAGCCATTGACCAATATTTGACAGGTACAAGGATATAAAAGCCCAGGTCCCTTGACTCAATCAGGGTACATCTAGGGGTTAGTTTATAATCTAAAGTTCTCTGTAGGATCAGGCTGAAGCCACCCTCTAGGGGATTTTGCCTGAGATTGCATCCTTATTTGTCTTTTCCCCTCCTTCCTTGTCCTGATCCCCCCAACTTTACCAGTGTTGCCTGAGATCACTTTCTTAATAAATCATTTGCACACCTCATTTTAGGGTCTTTTTGGGAACACAACCTAAGAAAGCATGTGAGATAACATCCATGACATTAAGAAGATACAATGGAGAAAAATAGAAAATGTTAAATGTTGCCATCTTTTAGTATGATATCCTTCTAGCTGCCTTTCTGTTCCTACCTCAATACCTTCTGTTCCTTCCCTCCTTATTTGGTTCACTGTCTCATCCAAGACTTTTTTCCTCACACTTTGCTCAGTCTGCCTGAGAGACTTAGTCTCACTTGAATTCCCACTTTTTTCTGACGATCCTGTTACTCTCGTAAGCCCCTAAGCACAATTCTCAGGATTGGTGAGAATACGTTAGGAAGGTGAGGAAGTATAAAGCTGTAGCATTTAACCAACTATGCACAGAGATTGAACAGCACAGGCTAATGGCAACGCCAGCATAAGAAGGGGGTGAATCTGAGGAAATAGGAAGCTGGCAGATGGCAGGAGCAAAAAGAGCTAGAGGGAGTATACCAGAGCAAATGAGCATCAGAGATTCCTGTTCAGTGTGGGCACACACTATGCACTCAGCGGTGATTCTGCCCCTTATTATAATTATAGTATTAAGGACTGAGAGGTTTGCCTTACATCTTCCTGACCTTGACTTTTGTTGAGTTGGAGACTGAACAGTTTTTACTTGTGTTTGTCACAGATAAAAGAGTGATCTCAAGAGAGTACCAGCTTTTAGTTTTGTCAAGAAGGAGAAAGTATTCAGGAAAGAGGTCAGGGGATGGAGAGGGAGGAAGTCAGAGGGCATGTTTTAAAAAATGTAACAAATTTCATTTTTAATGGATAAAATATGGTTTTTCAGTCTCACCAATCCATGATAGTTACATCCAGGAAGGTAATCAAACAGCCCTGTCCTGTCAAATTGACTGCTAACTCTCCTGTCATTATCGCTTTTCTCTCCCAGTGGCATGTGCTCCTCTTAGCCATTCTGCCATCTTCAATTCTGTCTGCTTTGGATTTCCTGACACTTTCTTATGTGTTCTCCCTCTCTGGCCAATCACCCTGTCTCCTTGGTGGATTTATCTTCCTCCGCTTTATGAGAAACAATAAATGTTGTTAAGGCCTTTTCCTATCTATGTATTTTCCTTTGGTGTCCATACATTGTATCTATGATTTCCAATGTATTTTATAAAATCACAGTAAATAATATCCACGTATTTTTCTTTTTTAAGATTAAATGCTTCATTATTAGGGCAAGAACATGTTTTGTCCTTGCATTCACACTGCCTAGGACATAGAAAGCCTTGTAACATATTTTTAAGAAATAAATATTTAATAAAATAGTTCACGTTTATTTTGTGAAAATGCTTCAAAAATCACATTTTAAAATCTCATGAAAGAGAAACATTATATTTGCTCAATCAAATGCTTATGTATTAATTTAAATATTGTTATCTACTACTTCATAAACAATATAAACCAACAAGATAATCTTAGTAAAAGTAGAACACAGCTTTGAGCAAAAATTACATTTTGATTTATACTTAGATAAGCTTGCCTCATAGAACTTGTAAGATAGTTTTCTTTCTCCCTTAATAAGGAAGTCATATCAGTAGAAAAGTTTATAAATCACTAATATGCTAATATTCTGTGAGTCCACCTGAGGTACCTTAGAGGAAAGAATATTCTCCAATCTTCTTCAGCAGATAAATAAAAGAAATATTTTTGTAAATAAAAAGGCCAAACCTGTCTTTACAAGCCTTGGACCAAAAATTTTGAAATCTGAGACCTATCTTATATCAATTTGAACATTTAGTCAAAGGAAAAAGAAATTCCAAATCGTTTCATTACTCACTAAGTTAGCAATTCTAGGAATTTAGAGAGCACATTTGTGCAGGGTCCACACAACATTCCTAGAAGCAGGTGGTGTGTTTTATGAATTTAACACATCATTCATTGTACATAGTATAGAATTGTGAGCTCTCGGGCTATTAAAATATTGTGACATTTTAAAAGCTTATCCCTGAAAAAGTTATACATGATATAAATATGGCTTTTTCCTTCTTTCTGATCTACTTTTAATTCTGAGATTTAATGTTCTCTTTCTGTCTCTCTTTTTAAAATCTGCTTAGTTTTCTAAGTTTAAATTAGGAATTCAACCCCTAACTCTCTACTGGTTGTCTAAATACCTCTCAATGCTTTGGGATGCATCAGGTAGTACATCAGTTTCATCACCTTAAAGAAATCTCCTGGAGCCTCTGCTTGGCAGCACGGTGGACTAGCCACCCTCTGTTGGCGCAGCTCTCATCCTGAGATCTCACATCACTCTTACTCTGGGGATTCCTTTTGCTTCTTCCTGACCTGAATCCTTTCTTTCTGGATTTCTAAGAAATGGTGCATCAAGCTTAACTTTTTGTGAACTTGCATGTCTGAACTGTGTTTATTCAATGCCCTAAGTTAATTGACACTTTGTCTGAATACAGAATTCTATATTGGAAAATATTTTCGTCTGAAATTAGATGGCATTTTCTGCTGCCTCCTGGATTTTAGAGTTGAAGCTGTGAAGAACAAAGCAATGTTAATCCCTGAAAATTACGTAACCTGTTTTTTTATTTTAATTTTTTTTTTCCTGGAACCTCACAGAGCCTTTTATATTTCTCCAGTGTTCTAAAATGTTATGATGGTCTGCTTTGGTATGACTTTGTTTTCATCCATTGTACTGGGCTCTCTCAATCTAAAAATAAATTTATTTAATTACTAAAATAATTATTCA
This sequence comes from Hylobates moloch, assembly GCF_009828535.3. NCBI lineage: Eukaryota > Metazoa > Chordata > Mammalia > Primates > Hylobatidae > Hylobates > Hylobates moloch. The sequence goes on along the minus strand of NW_026652276.1, from coordinate 177,089,876 downwards.
ATTACTTTATTGATGACTTCTCTCACATATGCCCTGTTTTCTCTTTCTGCGATGCTTATTTTTTGAACTTCTGGGGTGGCCTCAGATTTTCTTGTTTTCTCATGTATTTTTTTTTTCATAATTTCCCCCTAATTCTGTAATATTTCCTCAACTTTAATTTTTAAAACTTCCTCTGAGATTTTTATTCTTCTCATACTTTTAAATTCAAAGAGCTGTTTTTTCTGCTCATTTATAAAGTAGCAATTTGATCTTGTTTCATGGATGCAATATTTTCTCTAATCTTTATGAAGATCTTTATTTTCTTCCCGAATACTTTGTTTATTCCAAGTTTCTTCATTTTTGTTTGTTTGGGTTTTTTTTTTTTTTTTTTTTTTGGTCTGTATATTTCATTTTAGATGATTTCCTTAGCTATCCAGTGATCTTGGGTTGTATACTTGTGTTTAAAAGCAGCTCAAGAATGGAATCTCTAAGCCCATGGGTAGAGCTTGTCAACTGTAAGCTTTGCTATAGAAAGGGTTGGTAGGTTATTATTTTTTTTAGGAAGTCCAGCATCAATATATTTCTTTAGACTGGTCAGATTCCTCTGAGGAGAATATTTCAACTGCATCTCTGGAGAGCTGCCAGCATTCTGAAGCCTTAGGAAAAGAAGGCTAGGCGGTTCTCAATCAGTGGAACTGGCATGAATTCAACAATAATGACAGCCTGTACACATTTCTTCCCAAGTTGACATTCTAGGATATCATGTTGACTGTTAGAAATTGGGTGTGGCGGTACAATTTACACCATGGAGGTCGGAAAATACTACAAATCAAGGCTCTTTCTTCCCAGAGAGATGGTTGTTAAACACATATGAGCACACTGTCTGTCTTGATATTTAATATTTATTGTTTCACTTGTTTCCCTGATTTCAGTCCAGTACTTCAGTGCAAAGATACTCTGTTCTACCTACTTCAAAGAAAAAAAAATTATTTCATTATTTTCAGGGATACCGGAGAGGAAGTAGAAAGGTTATGTTGGATAAGGTAGAAGATCTGGGATTCCAACTGCTTATTAAACAGACTTTTTAACCAAAGTTTTGAATCCAACCTCTGCCCTCACTCATATAGGTGCTTGGCACTTTCAATTCCTGAAGCTTTGGAGGAGATTCCATGGAACAAATCAAGTTTTTTCTTGATTTGTGCCTTTGTGGGATTAAGATTTGGCCACCTCGGTTCTGCCAGATCAATTACACTCATCCGTGTGCTATCCACTTGCCAAGATTAAGTTGCTATTGTTTTCTAGCCCCTTCTTATAGTTCAGTGGTTTGTGCTTTTAAAGTTCTTTATTTTTGTTTTAGAAGGAATAGGAGAATATTTTAAAAACGTGTATATATTGTCATCTATCTTTATTCAACTGAATTTTTAATCAACCAGTTAAACTGTGGGAGAGTCCCAAGTAGTCTCATATTGTGGCTGCACATGGATCAGCTCTGACTACCTCCATGTCCCTGTTGGAGGTTAATTGTGACCTCATAACGATATGTTCAAGCCCTAACCCCCAGTGTTGTGAGTGTGACCTTCTTTGCAAACAGAGTCTTATAAGGTAATATGAGGTCATACTGGATTAGTTCTTAACCAATCACTACTGTGCTTGTAAGGGAAGGGGAATTTGGATATAGGGGTGTGGGGAAGACCATGTGACAGTGGTGGCAAAGAATGGAGCAATGCATCTGCAAGCCACAGAATGTCCAGGACTGGCAGCAACCACCATGAGCTAAGAAGTAGGGGAGGGGGGAAAGGTTTTTTTTCTCTAGATCCTTCTGAGGGAACATGGCTCTGTGGACATATTAATTTTGGACTTCCAGCCTCAAGGACTGTGAGAAAATAAATTTCTGTTGCTTAAGGCAATTCCATTTGTGGTACTTTGTTATGGCAGCCCTAGGAAACTAATACAACCACCCGTGATCTTCTCCCAAGGCTTTGCTCATTCCTTGGAATAGGTGGACAAATAAGGAGAAACAAAGTCTAGGCCATCGGCAGCACTATGACCATTTAAGCATTAAGCCCTGCTCCTATGGAGGATATGACAGTTAGGTCCCTGCTTCTGCTAACTCCTGTTCAATTATCTTAGGTATTCAAGAATTTAGGTTACAACTACACCCTAGTTGTAAGGCCTCAGATATATATATATTCAAAGATATTTATACTTAAACATTGGAAGCTATAAGTGCAGATCAGCTTTGGGGTTTCAATATTTCATCCTTGAAATTGGCAATTTTCAATCATAATTGGTAGCAAAGACTTTTTGAGCTAAGATAGCATTTTCATGAAGTATTTTCCCAGAATCATATATATTGTCAATATTTATGTAGAATTTTTGTGATTTTTTTTTTGCTTGTGGTCATTAGTGATATTTTGGGAAACAAATTATATCATTTGTGGCAATTAATATAAAAAATTTACACAGTGATTATATCTAAAACCTGTTTTCTGCCTAAAGTAATTGAGTACTTAAACATCTAAGGTTAAGAAAACCAAGAAAAAGAATAAGTTAGTTATAATGAGACAGATGACCTTTTAAACAAAAACGTTATAACCCATGTCTATACATATAATGAAAATAGCTATTTCATTTACACTGAATTACTGAACCTATAAAATGTATTCTTACGTATAATTTTTGTCAGAATTCTTACTATAATGCCCTTTTTGGTAGGAAAAAGTAACTGTCATCTAAGTTAGCCTACTGACAATACTGAATATAAATAAAATTTAAAGTCTCTACGTAATATACATTATAAAAACTAATCTTTAGCAAATGAGCTATGAAGCATTTCTAACTTGGGAAACTCAAACACAAATAAATCTTGAAAAATAATTTAAAACTTGAAATATCAAAAATCACAAGTGTAGCAACCAATATTTTCATCGATTTCTTTGAAGTTAGAATAGAAATACAATATTACCAGGGATTGAATAGGAGCTTTGTTGGAACTGATGATAAGGACTGTTTAAGACTAGCTGGGATTTATGAGAGATCAGACCATGAAAATGGTTCAAGTAGTAAACTGTAAATTATAAGGTGCTGTTAACAAGAGCATGAAGCTTGGCATAGATAAATAATATTGCCAAAATTTCTTTATAACTTCAATTTACTATTGCTTTTAATATTAAATACTCATTCAATTATCTATACAGGCAAGAAAAGACTGGAAAAGTAAAACCTAAGTCTTCATTATAAAAGCTATTCTTATCCAAATCTTTAATGTTTTCAGCATTTTAACTTACTCCACTTGCAAACTATGACCAATAAAATAAAACATAATCTAGTTAACATAATTAGGGTCTCAAATTTTTAATAAATCTTTGAAACAAATACATTTTCAGAAACAATATTATCAGAACAAAAAGGATGCAATAACATTTAAATGAAAAAGCAATTTATTAGTTTTATCTACCTTCAGATAGTCTTTTAGATTTTTTAATGAATTATACTATAAAGGGTTTAAATATGTGAAAAATATGCTCAAGTGGAGAGGTAAATACTTTTTAGATGATGAAAGTGTCATATCTCTACAAAAATCTTCCAGACAAGGTCTGAGATTAAAAGAGTATTCAAGTTGCCCATTTACCCTCATTGTAAGTTATCATTCTGGTAGAGTATTTGAAATCATTCACATAGTAATCATTGGAATGCAACATAAGTGTTTAAAATAGTAATTAAAGAATTTACAACTACCAGGAGAAGCAGCTTTTCAGATGACTAGAAAATTACACGCTTGATAAAGGTGATGAAAGGTCATTTCTACCACGGAGCACTCTAACTTGGCATGCACGTTATGAATAGCATCATGGCCTAAAACTGTACTTTAGTTATTGTGTTAATACATTTGTCCTAGTTTGCCCATGACCTTGCTTTCTTTCTAAGAGTGACTGATTCATGAAGACATTAACCAAGGTATAGAGGAGTTAATAGCTGTTTCTGTATACTCTTGGTAATTATGGTAATTTGAGCTGCCTGTCAAAAACTAGCAAATATGTTTTATAAACATAAAAGCATATAGTAAGGAGATTCAATTTTTTATGAAGATTAGATCCTGACTTCCAAAAAATTTACAAACATTTTGTGAATCCAGGTAATCTATGCATACAAAGAGATTTTAATCTTAGAATAGCCAAGAGTTAGATTATTCATGCTTGACTTTAGCTAGTCTATCCAGGATATACTGTTATCTGGAAAGATGTCAGAAAAAGGCTGAGCAGAGTGATAGAGACCCTAACCAAGTGGCTGGAATCCATGGAACTTAAATGTTAGGTAAGGATACTAAGCAAAAATCAAGTATTAGTATTCTCTCAATAATGCAAACTCAACTCTAATTGGATCAAGCATTTAGGAAAGGAAAATTTGGGCATTCATTTGCCCTTAATTTCTCTCTTTCTCTCCATCTCTCCTTCTCTCCCCTTCCCTAATCTTTATATCAGATTATGCTTTCTTCTCTCCATCTGTAGTAAAGCCCACTTAATATTTATTTATAATCTAAAAATTATTACATAAATTATTAAATAGAGGCATTTTTCTGTATGCATAAACACATCATATTTGAATTCAAGTTTTACTCAATCGTATTTTCTATGTGCTGTCAACTTTTCTAGGCCATGGGCATAATGCAGTGATCAAAAGAGAATCATTGATGAGAATGAAACTTACATTCAGTGGGCACAGATCTAGATTTAATGTTGTTGATTGTTTACTATAAGCTTCCTGCCACTACTCTAAGGCCTTTAACCTTGCTTATTATTCATTACAATAACCCTGTGAGTAGGTAATATGATTTTCTCCATTTTATAGATTAGAAAACTGAAGAACAAAAAAATTAATTTTTAAAACATCTTAAATAACCAGTAGCAGAACATAAATCAAGTATTCTGCCTAAAAATATGTCTTCAGAACCACTTTGTAATACTGCCTCTCACTATAAACATATCAGAAAAAAACTTTTATTAATGTTATCATAAAAAATCTTGAGTGCTAAAGTTGATGCTACATATATAGGTACTGGTTAAACAAATCATTGAAGAATTTTACTATATAGCCCTTAAAAGGCAGGAATAAATTTTATTCTCTCTACAGGAAACAATTTCCAATATACATTCTTTTTAAAAATATTCAAGGTTTGGCCAGGCGTGGTGGCTCACGCCTGTAATCCCAACACTTTGGGAGGCCGAGGTGGATGGATCCCCTGAGGTCAGGAGTTCGAGACCAGCCTGACTAAAATGGTGAAAACCCATCTCTACTAAAAATACAAAAAATCAGCCAGGTGTGGTGGTGTGTGCCTGTAATCTCAGCTACTAGGGAGGCTGAGGCAGGAGAATCACTTGAACCTGGGAGGCGGAGGTTGCAGTGAGCTGAGATTGTGCCACTGCACTCCAGCCTGGGCAACAAGAGCGAAACTCCATTGGGGGAAAAAAATTCAAGGTTCTAGATAGTCAGCAGACATGAATTTGATGTAGTTTGTATTTTATAAAGTAATTAATATTTTATAATGTATGCATCACACATAAAAACACATACGTACATACATTTTCACATACACACAGACATTTTCCAATAAAATTACCAAGGATTTTTTTTTAAGAAAGAGAATGTAGTATTTGTAATTGTATGAAAAGTTTTATCTTAGCACACATTATCAATAAAACATATTTATAAAATAAAATCATCTTGCCCTAATATGTGCTTACCATTAAAATGACTCTATAATTAAGCATCTAAAGTTAATATTTTATTTGTTCAAGTAAAAATATTTATTTCTACTTTGTACAATAATCAAACAAGGAGTAAACAACTTGGGAAAATTCATAGTTTTTTTTTTTTTTTTTTTAACAAGTTATTTGTGTGCATGTGTGCTTCTTGATTGGAATATTCTTTTTTTTTTTTTTTCTGAGACGGTGTTTTACTGTCACCCAGGCTGGAGTGCAGTGGTGCAATCTTGACTCACTGCAACCTCTGCCTCCCGGGTTCAAGTGATTCTCCTGCCTCAGCCTCCAGTTCCGGAGTAGCTGGGATTACAGGTGCATGCCACCATGCCCAGCTAATTTTTGTATTTTTAGTAGCAATGGGGTTTTGCTACATTGGCCAGGCTGGTCTCAAACTCCTGACATCAAGCGATCTGTCCACTTCGGCCTCCCAAAGTGCTGGGATTACAGGCGTGAGCCACCGTTCCCAGCCAATTGGAATATTCTTAATAGAGTCATCTTCAAATATCCATATTTTTCTTTCATGTTTGCATGACATTAACTTGTCTAAAGTTTATTTTCCAAGTTAGAACAGATACTGAGTGTAAAAATGAATAAATTTTAAGATGGCAAAATATTTTACTTAACATGTAGTTCACTTCTTTTGTACTGTAAAAATTATGGAGTGAAGATTTGTATGTTTTCTCTTTGATTAATTTGAACCACGTTAAGGCGTAAGATTGGCACCTATGAAAATAATTTTAATATAAATATTTGCATTCAACTGTTCCATATGGGAATCATCGGGAGACAGGACATTTGGCTTTTGGCTCTGAAAACAACATGTGATAAACATGACTTTTTAAAGTTAGCATGCATAGCTGACTGTTATTTCTGGGTAAAACATGTATAAATTAGGGAAACTTGAAGGAGATAGTTCAATGCAAAAATTTAAGACAGCATTTAAAAAAATCAGGAATCTTTAGATTTTAAGGTTTCTTCATTTCAACACCTCTTCATTTTTCTTGTTATATTTTTCTTAATTCCTCATTTTCTTGGGATTTGAGAACGTAAAATGGAGTTAGAATGCTCTTCTCACATTCTGGAGAGATAATTGGCAGATAAGACTTTAGGAAATCCATACTCAACTGTCTCTCCTGTCCAGAGCTGAATATTCTCAAAGTGATTTAATATTTATTTCCCTTACTACAGTATATAAGTGATGAGGACACACACCAAGATGACTCATTCTACTTTTAGAGACAAGCACTTAGTAGTGACTGGCACATCATAGGAATTTAATCAATAGTCTCTGAAAGAATTAATGAATAAATGTGTGACTAGACTGCATTACAGTGTACAGTATAGCAGGATGTAACCCTTTCCTTAAGAAGAACGTAAAGACAAACGTATTGCCCTGGTAAAAACACTCCATAATCAGGAATCTTGAAACCTGGGATCAAGTTTCTTCTCTGTGCTTACTCTTTCTGACTTACTCTCTCAATACCTCAATTTAATAAGCAACTGAAACGAACTAAAAAAAAAGGCAGACAATTTTATATGATCTTGAAGTCTTTTCCAGTTTTGAGATAATAACCTAACTGAAATTATTTCCTGTTTTTTTTTTAAAAAAAAAAGAAAACAGCAACAAAAAAACAAATATGAGGCTTTATTTTGCTTCGATCATTTGTGTGTGTTTGTTAATTAATTAACACGTGATATGATCTGTAATGTAACAAATTCTCACCACAGGAACTGTCATCACTAAAGATGTTCTACATCTTTAATAAAGATGAAGACTAAGTCCCAAAGATAAAATGATTAATTTTTACATGGTTTCCTCATTCACCTCCCTCCACCCCACAAATCTAGGATTCCTTTATCCCCAAAACACTGTGTCATCACAAGTCACTCTGTAACCCTTCTCCTGTATCTTTCTCTCCTCCTTCTCCTCCACCTGTACAACTGACATTACCTAAATTTCCTTAGGATATCATGTGCAGTCCCAGAAGTTACAACCTAAAAGGGGAAGTTCCCTTTTCTCATCTTAATTTCTGTTTGAAACACACTTGGAATTAAAACAAGCAAAATAGGGGGCCGGGCGCAGTGGCTCATGCCTGTAATCCCAACACTTTGGGAGGCCAAGGTGAGCAGATCACTTGAGGTTAGGAGTTTGAGACCAGCCTGGCCAACATGGCAAAACCCCATCTCTACCGAAAAAATACAAAAATTAGCCAGTCATGGTGGCAGGTGCCTGTAATCCCAGCTACTAGGTAGACTGAAGCAGGAGAATGGCTTGAATCCAGGAGGCGGAGATTGCAGCGAGCCGAGATCGTGCCACTGTACTACAGCCTGGGCGACAGAGCGAGACCGTGTCTCAAAATAAAATAAAATAAAATAAAATAAAATAAAATAAAATAAAATAAAATAAAACAAGCAAAATAATAAGGCAGGAGAATAGAGGAAATCAGAATTAAATGCCACAGAAGTCCTTCGCCTGAGACAAGACAGGGAGGTGAGGGGATTCAGGTCCCTACTGTGCCTCCATCTGAAACTTCCTTATGTTTTATTATTGTGCTTACCTGAGATCTGAATGATTATAAATAAGGAGGAGGCGGAAAGGTAGAAAGAGATTTGGAACTGTGGCTGGCCGGCTGGCCCAGGCACAGCTGACGGGGAAGATCCTTCCCTGCCTGCGTTCCCAGCTGTGGTTTAGGCTATTGTCCTAAAAAGGAACTCAGCCATGATTGCATTTCAGGGAGGGCTTCTTGCCTCTGGGACTCTCCTCTTTATCCCAAGTTCTAGTCAAAATTCAAGTATTGTTCTAAATAGCATATCATATGGGAAGAAAATGAAGTTTCCATTTTTAAGCTTCTGCCAATTCTATTTAATTTGGAGTAGTTTTCAAACTTTTTAGACCATGCCCAGAGGTAACAAATAGATTTCACTTAGCAATCAGCATACACATATATGTGTAACATAAATCTGAAAACAATGCTTCCCAAAACTAGAGTTACAACACAAAATAAATACTGATATTTTCTGATTTACTCTATCTCATTTTTTTTTCTTTTAATACTGGCTAGGCCAATTACATCTGTTGGGAGCAAGGCTCAGGCATTAGGATTTTTTGAAGTTCTCGCCTGTGATTCCCATGTGTAGATAACTTTGGGAAGCACCACTCTAGAGGTTTTTCAGGTGAATTCTCTTGGGTTTCTAAGGACTATGGCTTTACCATTTATAAATAACAGTACTTTTTATCTTTTCATTTACAATCATTATATATTTTATTTTTGTCTCTTATTGTATCTTAGAATTTTAAGAATGATATTAATAGAAATAAAAGTAAAAATCTGTTTTTAGAAACTGGTCTATAAAATTGATTTCACACCCCATTAAGTGGTCACAATTCACAGTTTGTAAATAAGCTGGTCTAGAGGAAGAGTCGGCAAACTCTGGCCCATGGGCCAAAGCAGGTCTGTCATTTGTTTCTATAAATAAAGTTGTATTGATCACAAACAACCACATCCATTCCTTAATGTATTATCTATGACCCCTTTCCTGTAACAATGGCAGAAATGAGTAGCTGTGACAGTGACTGGCCCACAAAGCCTATAAGTTCTTTATTATTTGGCTTTACAGAAAGCCTGCCAATTCTTTGTTTAATGTAAGTATTTTGCATTGAAAGTGAAGTAAAGAGGTTGGAAAAGGAATGAGGATCTAAATCATGAATGGTATTCCAATCTAGGGATAGGATTTTATCCTCGAGGCAATAATAAACCATTCCTCTGCAGGAATGAAGCTCCCTTCTAATCAACGGTCTCCCACTGTGTTCTGAAACCCTGAAAATGGCACTCTTAGGCAGGAATAAAATTGTTTTGTTTCTTGTGCATTTCCAGGCTCCAATGGTTGGTGTTCTCTGTAAATATGCTAAATGTGAAATCAGCCTTTGCCTAATTTTGAGTATGAATCTGCTGGAATTTTTAACTTTCTATTTTTAGATAAAGAGTCCTACCTGACTCTTATCAAAGAGTTTCATAGCTTGGGGCTAGGTTCAATGCACCATTTGACTCCACCTAAATTTGGCTTTTCCTTGCTTTCTAAGGAAGGGTGGTATTGGGCATCAACCATGCTTCCTGCCTGAATCATTTGCTGTGCTTTTGCCAATACATAAAATAAGCAATAAACCCATGCAATTAAACATGACCAAGAGCCCAGTTTTAAAACGTTACTTTTTTTTCAAGCAGGTAATATTTCATTCATTCACTAAGCAGACATGGCAAACATTTATACAATCTATCAAATATGTTTTGCTTAGATAATCACAGCAGTCACAGAATTCTTAATAGTAATTTAGAGTCTATTCACACTTGCTTCAAAGACAGCATTAAAGAACCTATCAGTGACCCTGAGAATGATTACTAAAGTCATTATTGTTCCGATATTACAATCCAAAGCTGCATGTTTATACCTTTTTATAATCTAAGGAGTATGGCCAAAAGAAAATGCTTGAGGTAAAAGATCTCAATTATTTTAATATTTTATTTTCTTTACCAGGTGGATTTTGTTAACAAGATCTTCACCACATGCTTAGAAATAAAGATCTTGTAAATAGTTTATAAAAAAATGCAGTGGGAAAAATTTCAAACCTAAATTATTATTAAAGCTGCACTAAATGTGAATAAAATAAAGGTGATTTCCAAAAAGAATGGTTAGGTGTCAAGAGTGAGAAGTGAAGAATGTGGAAAGATTAATAAAACCAAGCAGGGTCTCATTAATCAAACTTCCCCAAGTGGCACAAATGATTTGATTTGAATTTGCCTCTATGTACACCAGTGATGGAATCTGCTGTTTTTGTGAAGCAGCCAAAATGTCTACTTGATAAATGGGGTAATTCTTTCAAAAGTACCTATTCTGTTGTTTCTTTTGTATGTTGATGATGTACACAGTAAAACTAAGATTAATTATTTGCTAAAAATATAAATAAAGCTTTGATAACTTTAACCAAGTTTTGATTTTTTTTAATGAATTGACCAAATAACATCTTTAAACTGAATCTCTGTTTAAAGAGTTGAACGTGCAGAGAAATACCTCTGCATGGAATGAATTTAGTTGGCCAGGAGAATGTCCTAGACCAATGAAAATAATATCTGTTTCTCATATCAAATGTTAAGGCTTTGAATAATAGATAACAATTTTTAAAAATAGTGCAATTACCTACACATTTTAGGTCTAATATAAATGTGCCTGATGAAAAATTAGGTTAATGTTTCTCTTAAATGGCACCTTTTATCATCAATCTCTTGAAAAATATGATAAAGATTTGTATTCAAGTCTACCTAAAGCAAAACAAGTAAAACAATAAAAAAAATCATACCTATAAACAGGCTGGTTGGACTTTTTAAAAATCAGATATATTGAGACAGTTGTTAAAAAAACACGTCACAAAAGTTACAATAAAACTTTGGGCAGATTAGCTAAGTGAATATAAATATTAAAAAAACAAAACCAGACAACAACATAAAACGGCATTCTTAATATTGTTAATAATATCCTCAGTGACGGTGACCTCATTTGGTATCTTGGCGAAGAAATAATTTTTGTGGCCAATTGTATCACAGATTTTCTGTAGAAATATCCAGTATTTAGTTTCCATTTTATTCAACGTTATATATTGGTATGGACTGAATTGTGTCCCCACAAATTTTGTATGTTGACACCCTAACCCCAAATGTCACTATATTTGAAGAAAGAGCTTTAGAAAGTAATTAAGGTTATTAAGGTGGGACTTTAATAGGATTGACAACCTTATGAAAAAAATCTTTCTCTGTCTCTCTCTCTCTCTTCTCCCTCCTTCTCCCTCTCTCTCTTCTCCCTCCTTCTCCCTCTCTCTCTCACACTCTCTCTCTCACACTCTCTCTCTCTTCTCTTCCCCTCTCTCTTCCTCTCTGCCATATGAGGATACAGTAAGTAGGCAGTCATCTACAAGCAGGAAGACAGCCCTTACCAGAAACAGAATCGCCTGGAAACTTGATCTTGGACTTAGCCTCCAGTACTATAAGAAATACATATCTGTTGTTTGAGGCATCCATTCTGTGGTAGCTTGAGCTAAGATATACACAGTCACAGTTTAAATAGACAAATATTTAAACAATTTTTTAATATTTGTTATAAAAATATCCATACCTACGTGTTGCAGCTTTCTTCCCCTTCAATTCACAATCCCTAGAGCAGTGGTCCTTAACTGGGGAAATCCCCCCTCCCTTGGGAGCCCTTTGGCAATGTCTAGAGACATTTTTAGTTGTCACAAATGGTGAAGGGAGAGAGTTGCTACTGGCATCTGGTGGGCAGAAATCAGGCATGCTTTTATACATTCTATAATACACTGTATAGCTCTGGACAGCAAAGAATGAATGTCAATAGGGTGAGGAATTCTGCCTTAGAAGCAACCAATTTTAATGCTGTAACTTTTTAGTGTTTACCTTCAATCTCTAAACAATATGGTTGCTTTCCTGCTTCTCAATCTTTCTTTTTTATAAACAGCTTTATAATTCACATAGCACACAATTCACCCATTTAAAGTGCACAATTAGTTTTCAGTAAAGACACAGATATGTGCAACCATCACAACAGTGAGTATTTGAACATTTCCATCACCTCTAAAAGAAATCATATATTCTTTAGCTATCACTTGTTCTGTCTCCACCACCACTGTCTTTTCCCAGTCTTAACCATTAATCTACCTTAATCTACTTGCTACTTTTTTCACTAGTCTCTATCAATTTCCTTATTCTGGAACTTCTTCTGAATAGAACCATATGGTATGTGAACTTTTATAACTTGTTTTTTTTTACGTGGCATGTTTTCAAGGTACATCCAAGTAGTAGCATATATCAGCATGCACTCATTTCATTGTATGGATATACCATGGTTTGTTTATCCATTCATCCACTGATGGATATTTGGGATGTTTCCACCTTTTGGCTATTATGAATAATGCTACTATAAACATTTGTATACAAGTTTCTGTGTGAACATGTTTTCATTTCTCTTGGGTATATACCTAGTGGAGTTTCTGGGTCATAGGGCAGCTAATCATTTGAGGAACTGCCAGACTATTTTTCAAAAGCAGCTGCATCATTTTTCATTCCCACCAGCAGTGTATGAGTTCTGATTTCCCACATCCTCCCAACACTTTTTATCTGACTTTTTGATTCTAATGATTATAGCAGGCATGAGGGGTATCTTATTATAGTTTTGATTTGCATTTTTCTGATGTCTAGTTATGTTGAGCATCTTTTCATGTGCTTACTGACCATTTGCATATCTTCCTTGGAGGAATGACTACTGAGAATTCTATCTGCCTCATCATTCCCCACCAACCTCCAGTAGGCATATGCACACATCGCCTTCTCCCAATATATTGAAATTGTTAAATCACTATTTGTTTTTTACATGATTATAAAAATGATTAAGATATAAAATATATCAATAATTTTGATAGCTGAAACATATGTTATGATTTCATAAGTTTTTCCCTCTGGAAAAATTATGTTATATTGTTGTTGTTTGCTTAGTTATCTTTGTACTTCTCACAACTATATCACAGAACTCTGTTTCAGTTGTATCAATCTCCTCTCAATATATTTTAAAAATTTCATCTTCTTGAATAAACCTTTTCAGGAGCTATCTCATCTGCTGTAGGTCAGCTACACAAATATTATTTTGGGATCTTTCTTCGCAGTTGCCTAGGGATCCCCCTCGCTGTCTCTTATGTTGGAGACTTAATTTCCTGGATCCCATGACTTTAAGTCTTTCCTCAAATACTTTGTAAGACTCATAGCTGTCTGCTCATCTATAAAACTGGGCCACTAAAAAGTTGATTAGAAGCTCTGAGTGGGTAGGTGGGGCTTTTCAATTTACAGACCCACAGAATGGTTTTGTCTGGAAACATTCTAGGGATGTGGAGGATCTTATTTTGGGGCTGTTTGCATTTATCACAGATGATACATTTAATCTTTTTATGTTAGATAAAGCCTAGTGCCAGGCTCTGGGAGCCCAGGGGGAAGCTGGAATTTCAATATGCTCTAGTAAAAATTCCCTTAATCTCCAGATTTTTAGAAGAGTTATCCCCCATCAACGGTGCTTGATATCCCCGAGTCAGTCAGCTTCTGCTTTATCTTCTACAGTTAAGAAACCTAACTTTTCCAGTGATAAAGCAACAGGCATTTGGTTGTAGACAAGGGAGAGGCTGATGCTCCAATTACTTTTTAAATAGACTTTCAGCAAATCTTCCTATGTAGAGCACCAATTTGTCCCAATTTTTGATAATCTGGTACTTCCAACTCCTAAACTTTTGTGGTGTTCCCTGGTAGACTGAATCGGCTCTAAGCCTTCTTTATTCCAGTTTGGGATCCAGCTTTCTTGGTTTGCTAAATCAGTTACTACTTAACATTTGTCCTTCAGCTTTCCAAATCGTTTTTGCTGTGAAATCCTTTCTTATTCTTTTTCCTAATGTCATCACTGCCATGTTTCCTATCCCATTCTCTTTTCCTAATATTTCTGCTAAGTTCTCCTCCACTGGGATTATTTTCATCTGATGAGTTTTGGAGAAAACGTGAAGGCTAATTTGCATGTTCAATCTGTCAAACATAAGACGAAGCCTTCTTTTGCCTTCTTTTTGTGTTATAAGTTAATGGTTTTTTTTGCTTTGTTTTGTTTCGTTGTTGTGTGTGTGTGTGTGTTTTTTCTTTTTTTTTTTTTTTTTTTTTTTTTGCAGTGGAGTCTCACTCAGTTGCCCAGGTTGGAGTGTAGTGGCTCAATCTTGGCTCACTGCAACCTCTGCCTCCCTGGTTCAAGCGATTCTCCTGCCTCAGTCTCCCAAGTAGCTGGGACTACAGGCACTCACCACCATTATCCCTGGCTAATGTTTGTATTTTTAGTAGAGACGGGGTTTGCCATGTTGGCCAGGCTGGTCTCGAACTCCTGACCTCTGTTGATCCACCCTCATCGGCCTCCCAAAGTGCTGGGATTACAGGCATGAGCCACTGCTCCTGGCCTAATTTTGTTTTTGAACGGTGTTGTAGAACAAATACAATTAGCTAGTCTACTAACACTTTCTTTGCATATAAGAATATGTATATTATTCTAGATCAGAAATAGCCACTAGGCATAATCTTTATATAAACATTAATCTACTAAACTACATTAATTTGATGTATTATATCAGTGGTGAAATTAAACAGTACTACTGGTCTTTGAATTAGAAATAATCCAGTATATGTCAAGCTAAGACATTGCTCTAAGAACATGTATGATTAAAATATGATTTGATAATATTTTTCCCTTAGACTCAGCCATATATTATGTCCCTAGAATGCATGTACCTATTCTAAATGGATCATTCTAAAAATATGGAATAATTGAGTAAGTAGATATGAATATTAATGTCCTATCAGATATTCTACATCTGCAACTAAGTTACATATTACTTAAAGTAGTACTTCTCAAGGGTTGATCCACAGACTGTTTTCAAGAAAAATGCAAAATTAAAAAATAAAGATGTAGGTCCCTTAATCCCACTTAAGAACTGCTGTGTATGTATCTCTGAGTGTGAAAGCAGAAGGTCTGCATTTTGATTCAACTTTCCAGGTAAATCTGAAACACAATTAAATGTGAGAATAATACTGAAATAAAAAGAATGCATTTAATGAGGTTATGAAATTAGTTTTATCTGTGAGCTTTAATGAATTTGTTTTTATGTAGCCCAAATGGCATAAAACACAGGGTGTTTGTTTAAAAATAGCTATTTTCTGGAATAAAAATATTGACAAAGTGGTATCCAGATGACTTAGATGTCACAAAAAAATAATTAAAAGAGAGATGAGTTGCCAAGATCCTCAATAAAGGTACAACTGGGTACTTTCAGATGCGCACATCCTTAGGGGAAGGCTTAAACAATGACTGTGATCAAGTTTCTCCTCTGCTCAAGAAAAGGGCAGAAATAGAAGTCACTGTTAGCTCATCTGAGAACCATCCTCAAAGGCCAATGAAGCAGCAACAAGATAATAATGGGAGATTATGGAAGGGGTGTCATTTTGGCTTAACTTTGCCCTCTTTAAGCAGAGAGGAGAACTTTGGACAACAAATGCAGTATTGCCAGCAAATGCAAGAAAACAGCAGTCATGATGCTACCTTTCAGAGAAAGTGAAAGAGGATAGCACGACTCTGATGTAAGTTCCAGAGGGTGAGACCTCAAGGGATGCTGGCTGAAACACACAGAATGATAAAGTGAGATTTCGTAAGTTGAAAGGAGTATACTTAGAAGAGGACTGCATAGGAGAACATACTCTAGAAGAGGCCCTGGAATGAGTAGTTTTAAGGAAATAGAATCTGCAAAGAGAAAGTGGGAAGAGTCTGACATAATGTTGCTTGGTGCTACAGTCAGCCACATCCTTACAGGATTTAGCTCTTGAATACTCCTACTGTGTAGTGACTCAGTGACAGTCAAGAATGGCCAGTCGCTGTGGCTGACTCCTATAATCTCAGTATTTTGGGAGGCCTAGGCAGACAGATTATTTAATGTCAGAAGTTCAAGATCGGCCTGGGCAACATAGTGAGAATCTGTCTCTATAAAAAAGTTAAAAAAAAAAAAAAAAATTAGCCAGGCATGGTGGCGCACTCCTGTACTCTTGCAGTCATAGCTACTGATGAGACTGAGGTGGGAGTATCACTGGAGCTCAAGAATTTGAGGTTACAGTGAGCTATGATTGTGCCACAGCATGAGACTCTGTCTTAAAATAATAATAATAAGTTCAAACTCTTGATAACTAGAATTAGATAAATCAACAGAAAACCCTGAGGAGTGTTAGTGAGTTTGTAGTCATTGAAAGTGAGTATTTTCTTTATTAAATCTTGTTTCATATTTGCAAAGTCTTACAATTTAAATTTAAAATATTTTAACATAGAAGACAATTTCATTTTATTTTCTATATGACTTTGTTCATTAGAATTTTGCAGTATTTGAATAGTTGACTAAATAAAATAAACAAAATCCATAAAGAAAAAACTGACCTTTTCAAAAGTAAAACTTGAAAAAACATGTAATATTTCACCCTAGAAAGCAGAAGGAAGGTAGGGGAGTTTTGTGGCTAACACAGATTGTGTTCTTCCCTTTTCCTTCCAGTTACTTGGTCTTATAATCAGCTTAAATGCCATCTCTCGCTAGACTGTAAACTCCTGAATAGCAGGGTTTAAGTAGTAATTTATCTGCTTTCATGATAAATTTCTGCCTCTAATTCACTGTAACTGTTACATGGTAGATCTTGAAAAACTTGTTAACACATCTTAAGGTTATAAATTCATACTGTAATCAGGGAAGATAGAGAATTTTAAACAAAAGTCTTTTTGTGGCTTGTAAGTCCAAAAAAGTGTGATGCGTTATATATGTACAGACTGAAAAAAAAAGTTTACTAGTTGTAAGGCTTTAGGGAAGTTACTTACTATGTTAATATGGGCACAGTTTTTCCTAATTATACCTACCTGTAGGACTGGTGTAGTGTAAGTTCTTTTTATTATAGTGTATGCCAAGTAAGTGATGGTTATTATTATTGATAGTCTTGCACTGATAAAACACATGGATTGACAAAATGTTAGTTCTGGGGAAACAGAAAAAACAGATGTAAAGTTATTTGGATAAGTCAGTCAAAAAGAAAATAAAAGCTCACAAACTTCAGTCTTAAGGCAGTTAATTTCCATGAATACCCTTAAATGTTTAACATGTTATTCCAAAAGCAGCAATAAAATAAAACTGAATGGATTTCTTTTTATTAAACAAGACAAAAAGCCAAATTTGCTAGGGTTGCAAGTACCAAAATACTTCTCTGATTCCAGAGAGACTGCCTATGTGTCCAGACTCATATAAACTCAAAGTTGTGTTTTGATTTCTCAATATGGTAAAGTTCCATCTGATATCATTCTCTTAACAAGCTCTTTTGTAATGGGAAGTTTGTGATTTAATAGCTTTAGAAATATAATGTGATATATGACTGTAAAAATGCTTGTTGATTCCCTACAAGCTAAGACAGCTCTATTGTAACTAAAACAGTGAAGTGAATTCCTCCTGGCAGAAGATGATATAGATGGCAAGAGGTGAGGAAATTGATTAAATATGGCTCTTTTCCTAAGCAGATGAATAACTCTGTTTTCCTCGTTCTGCATGCCTATAAAATAATACAATGAACAATGTTGACTTCAGAATTGAGAACTTACTCCCATTTTGCTAGGTATAGACAAAAGAGAAAACACAAGCTGAAACCTCAGTATCAAGGTAATGTTTATACCACTATATTTTCACACTTCTTGATCAGTTTACCTTTACGTTTAAACTTTAGTTAGGTCATACATTCTTTATTCATTATATTTTCGACGTAACCTTCCCTCCCACAAATGCTTTCTAAATTGTCACTTTCTCTTTTCTCTTTCACAGAGCAAGTTCCCTTAGAATAAAGACATTAACAAAAAAATTACATAAAGTACCAATTAAATTATTTCCTGAGATTTCCTGAAACATCTTGGAAATAGGCACCTGTATCATTGCCCAGTAGAAAATAACTATTTGTGGGTTTTTAATGGCAGGCTTGTTAAAATACATTTAAGAGAAGTATATAAATTTCTTTTATTGTGTTCTTTCTTACTTCACCATTTATTTAAAACCTTAATTACAGATAATTGAGAAGTACAGTGCTTGAACAAATCCAGTATATATTATATCAAATAATAATGTTGTTTAGAAGTGGTGTTAATTCTTCATTCGAGCAACTATGCCTATAAATAATAATCAGTTCTAAGCCCCAAGTTGATGAATATTTACTTGTATGATTTGTAGGAGCCTAGAGAGATCCACTTGGGGAGGCATGAAAGCTTCACTGATGAGAGATAAAGGTTTTTGCTGTATTGTGTTCCAAAGTCCCGGTTAGCACAGTGACAGATACTACGTGCTCACATGTATGCTTTTTCCTAAGTAATTTACATGCATTATCTTATTTAATTATTGTGACAACTCAATATTGTAGATATGAATAATATTTTCATTTTATTCATGGGAAAAACTGAAGGTCATGATTTACATTGTTTCCCTAAAGACATGTTGCCTATAAACAGGTAGAGGTGGGATTCCAAGTATCTTTGAATCTAAGCCTTGAAGTTGGCATTCTTAACATAGGCCAGTAGGATTCTTAGGCTGTAGTTTCATATTGTTTCCATCTCATCTAGATGGGACCCTATATGCCACTGCTTCATAGCTCCTTGGATTAGTCATGTGTATTTAAAGCCATAATTTAATGGTTTCCTTGACTTGAACGAAATATATTTGCTGAAAAAATGGAAGGTTTAATATTTTTCCCAATTCACAGGGATAATTAAGCTACTAGATGAAAGCATTTTCAATCATAAACATTTGGTGCCAGCTAATAAATGCTACCATTTAACAAAATTAATGAACCAGCAGCAGAAATACATTAATAGGAAACTTAGGATCTGATGGCCTTGCTAAATCAACAAGTTAGCTATTACTTGTTGATTCCAAAATGAATATTTGAAGATGTGATTTTATTGTGCATTTATACCCCATTTAGTACTAGGAATGTTTAGAAATGGGAGCCATAATTGAATAAGCTACATGGGGGCATAGCCCATCTAGAACTATGTTCATTTGCTAAGATGGCAAATGTTCTTCCTTTGTCTTCCAAGCCTCTTAAATCAACTAAACTCCTGGGGCCACAGCTTCCCCCAGTCCCATTCCTATCCATTTTGAGTCAGTCCTTCCAGGCCACAGTGATTTTTATCATGCACTTCATAATTACAAAATTCTTCCCCCAATCCCCAAATACCTACTATGATTTTTCTTGAAAGCTTTTCAAGGCTTTATTAAACTTGTAGTTTTATATCCAGTGTGATACCCTTCCTTGGCATAATTCCCCAGCTATTTAGGTCAAAACTGTTGAAGAGAAATGAAAAAAAAAAAAAAAAAAAAAAAAAAGACAGAAATAGTGGAGAAAACAAACAGATGTGCCAGTCAAAACTAGGGAAATGATGTGCAGTTTGAACTTTTAACTGTTAAGGACATTTGACAGGGCCCTCTTGCCTCTACCGGGGATAGATCAGAAGAAAATTATATGTTAGCACCATTTTCCAGTAGTATACTGTATGGATGTATGTGTGTGTGTGTGTGTGTGTGTGTGTGTGTGTGTGTATGTGTGTATCCAGTAGAATGTGTGTATATATATATACAAATATATGTCCAGTATTATATATATATAATATATATCTCCAGTAGTATGATGGATATTTATATAACATACATCATATATATCATATATTATAAAAATATTATATATTATATATATTTTATTGTGCATTTATACTTCATTTAGTGCTAGGAATGTTTAGAAATGGGAGCCATAATTGAATAAGCTACATGGAGGCATATTATATAAATATTATATATTATATATTTATATTTTATATATAATTATATATGTACACATATTATCCCATGATGACAAGTATTATAATGTATCAGCATTGGATAAGATTGGATAAAGAAAAACTGCAGGCTTTTATTTGGGAAAAAAGTTTCATGTTTGATAGAATTATCTATACTAGTATCTTATAATGTTCCACTAAAACACCAATATTTACAAATCTTATTACCCTGAATCTAGGCTTACTAGATGACTGGATAACTAGTTGAATACTAGGTGCTTAATGAAACATGTTAAGATGCATTGTAATAAGGCGTCTGTGTGTATGTGTGTGTGTATGTGTGTGTGTTGAGAAAGGAGGGGAATATAGTGAGTGTGGGACCCCTAGCTCTAGGGCTAGTGGGGAGTAGGAGGCTGCCAAAGGCACAGAGTCCAGTCTTTTGGTAGCATGGGAGTAAGAACTGGCAAGGATGGAGAAGACAAAGACAAAAAATAACCAACATTTCCTATGTAAACAATTTTACTCAAGACAAATCTTACATTCATTGTCTTTCTTCCATTAGCTGATATAGATTTCACTTTAGGATCAACATTAGATTTGTATCAATACCCTATTATATACTTTGAAATAACTTCTTATTAGTGTCTTAAACTTTTTCATGCTGTCCACTGGGTCTAGACAAAAGATTTCATGTTCATTATATCACTATGTTTCATATTCCAATGGAAAATAAATTAATGATGAGTAACAGTGCACATTCAAGTTATGAGTGTACATATCTACTTAGCAATAAAGATATGGCTGATTTGTGTCAAAAGGCAGAGCAAACTGGTTGAAATAAATGTTACCAAATCCTACATCAAAATTTTATTGATGAAGATATCTTACTCAAACTTGTTTAAACAAAAAGTGCATGACAAATTTAAGATGAAATTAAGCAAGCCTAATGTCTGATTATAAAGCAAGAATGGTGGCATTTGAAAATGATAAGCAATGATAAGCAAGGCCGAGAATGAACTAATAAGCTGTCTTTCCTAAAACTTCAACCAATTGCCTATGTGATACATCCTGAGAGTTTTGAAAAACCACCAAATGTTAGCTGGAGCCTAATTTTCTTAGAATACTGATTTAACGTCATAAGTATATTTTAATAAACATTATAATTTTATTTCTGAATAACACCTTTTGGTAATCTTTATGAAGTAATATTTTAAGTTATTATTAACTAGCATTTAAGCAGAGTCAGACATCACAGTTGATGGGACTTCACCTTATTCACCCATAAACACCACACAAGTCTAACATTCTGAGACTAGTTCACCGAGATGCTATCAGTAGAATCATTGCTCTATAAACTTTTCTGATTTTTCTCCAGTTGGCAAAATTGCAGCTAGAATTTTAACACGAAGCCCAAATCTATGTAAGAAAACCATCAACTCTGATTTTCTTTATGGGTGTGATTTCTCTTAACAATGCAATCACTTATTCTGCCACATTTCACAGCCTAAATAAGGAAGGTAACTCATGGTAGTTTAGTTGAGCTGGTCCGCTGTGGTCAGACACACTTTGGTATAACTGCCACCAAAATGATGAATGCATGGTATTATTATTTTCTTATCAAATAATGTCTAAAGATTTATGTTTAACCTTAGGAAATTGGCTGCTTGCCAAAACCTCTTGGTTGCTGCTAGAGATGTTGGTTAGCAGGTTTGTCTAAAGCAAACACAGGCCAAGGCAAATTTTCTTCCACCCACGGAGTTTCAGAGGGGTATATCCTGCCTTTCAACTGCCAGGTGAGGCAAGCAGCCAGACTCCAGTAGGCTTACTAAAGCAGACATATGAAAAAGTTCACCCACTCTGAGGCTAGAGTAATCATTAATCTTTCAACAGAAAATAAATACACAAGATGAGGAACTGGTAGCATTTCCCAGTCTGGATGAAGCTGCCAGATCCAGAGGGGTGAACTTGACTACCCTCAGCAGAATATCCTCTTCCATATCTGGCTCCAGTGAGACCAAGGTGGGCACATGAACCGGAGATTTAGTCTCCTCTATTTCCTGTCTTTGTTCCAGGATTAATCTCTCTCTACTTCCTTTTAAACACACTGTATCTATCCTGAGGCCTTTCCTTTCTCCATTTTCACATCTATGTTTAAGAGATTTTAGAGAAACAGAGAACTGAGATGAACTTGATCACTTCTGACACCCACATTGATGCTGTAATTTTGGAAGCAATTAAAAATATTTAATGACTAAGTTTTCTCCACCTTACAGCTCTACTTCAAGTTTTTCATAGCTTGCTAGAAACAAGTCAGGGTATAAAGATCTGTGATTTACTACTTCCCCAGGACCTATCTTCTTTATAGATGTATGACTATTACAATATTCTAGTTAAGTCCAAAAACTATCTCTTTATCTAAATTAAATTATACATGACTCTGAGACTCCACTAAACAGAAAGGAGGAGTTTCAGTTGTGTGCATTATTGAGATTTTTTTCCCTCTCTAGAGAGTCTAGAGATCTTTAGAGTCTTTTATATCTAGAAAGAGTATTTGGTAAGTGGATCCTTTGGTCTTCGGTCCACCTGGTCACCTCTGAAATATCTGTAGTCCCAGGCTGCATAATCCCTTAAGAAGTTGTCAGTTCTCTGCTGTTTCTAAAACTTGAGCACTGAGATTCTTACTGAGGCTGACAGCCTTAGTGCCTAGCATACTAACATGTTGTTCCTAAATACGCCACACAGCCTTTTCCTCTTAGGTGTGATTGCATGCTTGGAGCAAGGAAAATAAGAGTCCTCACTACTCCCAGATGCTCCAACTCTGACCTGGGTCCAATAAGGACCCATCTTATTCACAAATTATATTCCTCCCTCTCCCCCTCTGGGCATAAACTCTCAACATTTAGGATTTAGAGACTAAAAGCCAGGAAGAAGTCAAGCAACTTTCTCTTTCAGCCTATCACAACATATGCTCCACAGACAAAGAAACCCAAAGGCCTGGCTACCATCTGGGAATTTGCAAGTATGGAAAATAAGGACAAAACAGAAACTAATATCTCATATTAAGCAATATTTCTTCTCCAATCAAATAGAAACTTTTGATACTGGAATTCTACATAATGAAAACTCAATTTTTGAGTTATATGGAAACATTCATATCAACATTTTGTACCAGTTTGTATTTGTATAGCTCTTTAATTGACATTATACTTTAACATTATACTTTAACATGTTATTTAAAGTCTCAACAAACTAGTGCTACTCTTACCTCTATTCAAGCACAACTTTTACATATCATAAAGGCTATTTGCTAATTATAAATGGAACAGCCCATCCATCAGATGGACCTGAGTTAGAGTCCTGATTTTACCACCTATTAGTCTGATTATCAAATCCAATTATGCTTTTCCTGTCTTTGACATTTGTCGCTATTTTCCTTTACACACAAACATGGTTTCTTTAATGATTTATTTTTCATTTTAAATATATTTTTATCCCATTCCTATCATTAAAACTGAATGGAACCTCTGCTCATATTTAGGTATTTCATCAATTTCCATTGAAGCATTATTGTCTCTGTATCTAATGTCTAACTCACCTTTTCTTAATTCTATATCAATAGGACATTTTCACCAATATTACTATTAAAGATAAACAGTAAAATGTAAACATGTAAAAATGACGTTATCCACTTACTTTCATCTTCTGCTAGATCCCAGGCAAGTGTACTAAAAGTTCTAGGCTTCCTCATGAGTGTCAGCAACATGAGTGCTTTTTCATTTTTCCATAATATAATCATTATGAGGTCAAACCCATTCTTTCTTCCCTTTTCTTCTGTGCATTTATGGCCATAACAGTTTCAGCTCAGCAATGAATGGCAAATAATCATATTTAGGAGTTTCATTTCCAAAATCAATCTTTTTCTAGGTTAAAGCATCCACATTATTAACATTGGCACATCAAAATACCCTCGCCTATCCTGCAGTAAATTACTTTAGTCCATAATTTTTGCAGTGTAAAAGCCACAGTTTTATTTACACCATTTGAGGTTACACAAATCAATCCACAAAAAATATGTTAAAGAAACATCATAAGCCAAGAAAATAAACTGTCTTCATTCATCTAATCTGCTTCTATATCAAACACATATGGTATTGACTATATAGGTCGCCTATCATTTAGAGAAGGGGTAACACCCACATTCACAATCGCATTAGACAGATGGTATTTTGTGTTGATCCAAATCCTTGTTTAGAAGAACTAATCAAATTGTTATGATCTTACAATGGTTATTCTATCCAATTCCAGTAAGCTAACTTCTGAATTCCTGTGCATGTGTATGGCACCCAGTGTTATCAGTGGAATGCTGACATATATAGAAAGGCATGAACAGGCATTACTTCATTTCAACATTTTATATGAATCCGCTCCAATTAGGGGAAATTAGGATTGTTGCTCTTCCTTCTTCACCGTTGTTGATTTTTTAAAAATAATTGTGGCATATCTTTTTCAAAAGGTAAGCAAAATAATACATTCTAAATGTAAATGAGAAGTTATTATCTGACATTCATTTGTTGAGAAAACACATGCCATTTAAAGAGAATTTTTGTTTTGTTTTGTTTATATTACAGAATATCCACCAGTTTTAGCATCTTACTCTATTATTGTATCCATTATTTTATCATCTACTCATCAGAAAATTCATTTCTATATCAAGAAGTTCTGATAAGATGACTAATAGAAACTCCAGCTATTTCCTGGAATCATTAATCTGTGACGCTGTACAAGAGAGTTGGTAAATATATGAGAATTCCCACACATCAATAGAAAAATGCAAACATCCCACTAGAAAAAGTAGGCAAGAAATATGATTAGACTTTCACAAAAGAGGACATACATTTCAATACACATATAAAAAGTTTTCAACCTCATTAGTAGTAAAAGTATAACAATTAAAACCTCAGTGAGTTATGTTAGATGCATCAGATTGGAACAAAATAAAAAATCAGAAGCTACTAAGTGTTGGTAAACATGTGGATAAAGGGGAATACTCACATTGTCTGTTGGTAGAACTATAAGTTGTAACAGCCTTTGGAAAAGTGTGGCATTATCTAAACATCCATATACCCTATGACCTACCAATTCACTTCTAAGTATACACACTAAAGAAATAGTTTTACATGTTTCTAATACCAAAAAAATGCTGAAAACAGCCTAAATGTTCATCGAAAGAATAGTGGCTTTATGGACTTACGAATCTGGCATATAATCACCATGTGGTAAAAACAAAAAAATATAGCTACTCTCAACAGTGTGAAAGAGTCTTCAAAACTTCATATTGATTGCAATAAAAACATATAGCTGAAGAACACTTAGATGATAATACTGCTATTATAAAGTACAAAACCAAGCAAAATCAAACTAAGAACAATTTTTTAAACAAAACAATAAGTGATAAATATAAAATTTAAGACAGTGATACCCCTTGAAAGGAATGAGGAGGATGAGACAGAGAGAGAGCACACAGGTAGATGTCACAGAACAGGGAAGGTTTTAGATCTTTAAGTGTGAAATAGGCTCACAGGTATATATGTTTTATGATTTATAGTATAATTTACTCATACTAAAACATTTGAATACATGAACAATAACAGAACTCAGCATCATTTTCCTTGGACTTTTTATAAAACATGATCAATAATAATCTTGGAGCAGACTTTTCCAGGCTCAACACTATTGACATTTTGGCTCAGATAATTTTTTGGGGTGTGGGGCTATCTAGTGTTTTACAGGACATGTAGCAGCATCCCTAGTCTCTACCTGCAAGTTGCCTATAGAAAGCTCCCAGACGTGACAATAAAAAATGTCTCCAAATATAGAACATTAAAAACCTCAGTGCTGCCACTATTAGACGCACTCTAACATCTACACGTTATATTTTATATTAGACATAATATTTTTAATTGTCACAATGTCTTTGTATTATACATGAAAAATGACTCAAAAGTTTGCAAATACCATGCACTTTTAATGCCCTACCATAGTTCTGACCCTGAAAAACATATATTCCCTCACTCTTTCATAAACTTGCACACATTATTTTATCAGGAATAGCTTCTGTCTCTGCTTAGGTTACTGCCATCCTACATTCTTGCAGGAAGTCAGGGACCCTGAACGGAGGGACCGGCTGGAGCCATGGCAGAGGAACATAAATTGTGAAGATTTCATGGACATTTATCAGTTCCCAAATAATACTTTTATAATTTCTTATGCCTGTCTCTACTTTTATCTCTTAATCCTGTTATCTTCATAAGCTGAGGATGTACATCACCTCAAGACCACTGTGATAATTGTGTTAACTGTACAAATTGATTGTAAAGCATGTGTGTTTGAACAATATGAAATCAGTGCACCTTGAAAAAGAACAGAATAACAGCAATTTTTAGGGAACAAGAGAAGATAACCACAAGGTCTGACTGCCTGCGGGGTTGGGCAAAAAGAGCCATATTTTTCTTCTTGCAGAGAGCCTATAAACAGACGTGCAAGTAGGGAAGATATCGCTAAATTCTTTTCCTAGCAAGAAATATTAATACCCTGGGAAAGGAATGCACTCCTGGTGGGAGTTCTATAAATGGCTGCTCTGGGAATGTCTGTCTTATGTGGTTGAGATAAGGACTGAGATACTCCCTGGTCTCCTGCAGTACCCTCAGGCTTACCAGGGTGGGGAAAAACTCCACCCTGGCAAATTTGTGGTCAGACCAGTTCTCTGCTCTTGAACCCCGTTTTCTGTTATTTAAGATATTTATCAAGACAATACATGCACCACTGAACATAGAACCTTATCAGTAGTTCTGCTTTTACCCTTTGCCTTGTGATCTTTGTTGGACTCTTATCAGTGGTTCTGCTTTTGCCCTTTGTCCTGTTTCTTCAGAAGCATGTGATCTTTGTTAGACTCTTATTAGTAGTTCTGCTTTTTGCCCTTTGAAGCATGTGATCTTTGTACCTACTCCTGTTCTTATTCCCTCTCCCCTTTTGAAACCCTTAATAAAAACTTGCTGGTTTGGGGCTCAGGTGGGCATCACAGTCCTACCAAAATGTGATGTCACCCCCGGCTGCCCATCTGTAAAATTCCTCTCTTTGTACTGTCTCTCTTTATTTCTTGGCCGGCCAACACTTATGGAAAATAGAACCTACGTTGAAATATTGGGGGCGGGTTCCCCCAA
This sequence comes from Hylobates moloch, assembly GCF_009828535.3. NCBI lineage: Eukaryota > Metazoa > Chordata > Mammalia > Primates > Hylobatidae > Hylobates > Hylobates moloch. Next base: position 177,062,458 of record NW_026652276.1, on the reverse strand, counting down.
TACTGCATAGTCTCTTTCCTCCTCCATACATCCATGCATAACTCCCTACAGTCCTCCACTTAGCACTCATCCACACTCTTACAATTTTAGTCTCTTTCCTCCTCCATGCATCCACATATAATTCCCTACAGTCCTCCACTTTGTACTCATCCACACGCTTACAATTTTATACATATATACAAACAGATACAGATATATATACACATACATTTACACACTCATCCATCTGGTTTCTTCCAGTTAATTTCCTCACGGCTAGTACCATGCTTTCTTCATCTTTATATTACCAAACCTTAGCTTAATATCTGGCCTCGGTGAGTAATCAATACATGCTTGTTGAATATATATGGATAAATACATGAATGAATTAACTTTGGGGCTTTTAGGGACCTCAAAACAACTAACGAGGGTTAAATAAAAGGTTTTGGCATTATTTTTGTTCAAAACTAAACATTTTGTTTAAGATTTTCTTTTTATATTTTTGTAAGTTTATTTTCACATAGACAAAGTTGTCAATCCTAGTTCGTAAATCAAAAAAAAAAATCTTCAGTGACTCATTGAAGAGCTATGTGTCTCTGTTAGGTCAAAATGTTTATATTTTTATTATGTAAATTTCCAAAAATATGCAAGAGTTGAAAGGCTAGTACTATGAATCTATACACACCTAATATTCAAATCTAAATGTTATCAAGATTTTCCTCTACTTGCTTTCCCTATGCTTTTTAACTTTTTTAAAAATTTGCTGAATTATTAATTCAAAAGCCCATATATCTGAAGTATTTCATTGCTGCATACTCTAAGTATGCAATGCTAAAATACTTTAGTATGGTAAGAATATATTCTCATAATTACATATTTAAATTAAGAAATATGTATAATGAGTTGTTTACAGCATGTGTTTACCCTAAATTCATGTACATTGTACATGGATTTTCACCTTTTTATATTTTTACATTTCATGACCAAAGTAACGATTACTGATTTTCTATTTAAAAATTGGTATACAAAATCCATACCATCTTCTAAAATTTCAACAGTAATCTTAAATCAAGATTTTCAAACTTCAAATAGTAAGCAATGGAAAAATGAGTCCTCGTAGAAAAGTTGAAACCAAATGACTTGAAATGACGCAGCACTCGTGTTGCTCCAGGCCTTTGGGTAAAGATATGTGCACGCAATACTGCTTTCAAATCTACATAGAGCTAAGACAATCTTTTTGACCATTCTAGAGATGTAGACACATTCAACAAAATTGGAGAGGAAAAGATGATGGGGCAGTTTTTTTTTTTTTAACCCAGTGTACAAAAAGAGTATGTCAACTGTTTCCAAATGTAGTAATGTAATATCAAAAGAAGAAAAAGTCTCCTTTGAATTTTTCTTTTCAATTCCAGAACATTTACTTTATAACAAGATTACTAACACTTTAAAGACGTGCTTCTCGCTGGGCGCGGTGGCTCACTACTGTAATCCCAGCACTTTGGAGAGGCCGAGGTGGGCAGATCACGAGGTCAGGAGATGGAGACCATCCTGGCTAAGACGGTGAAACCCCGTCTCTACTAAAAATGGAAAAAAATTAGCCTGGCGTGGTGGCAGGCACCTGTAGTCCCAGCTGTTAGGGAGGTTGAGGCACGAGAATGGTGTGAACCCGGGAGGCGGAGCTTGCAGTGAACCGAGATCGGGCCACTGCACTCCAGCCTGGGTGACAGAGTGAGACTCCGTCTCAAAATAAATAAATAAATAAATAAATAAAATAAAATGAAAAAAAGACTTGTGCTTTTCATAGAAAGAATTCCATTTAATAGAAACAATTTAACTATAAGTGCAGGAATTATTCATTCTAGAGAATAGGTGCAGTCTTGAACTTCACTAAGTACCACTTTTCTTACTATTATTTGTTGTAGACCAAAAATGCATTTACCAAAAAATAAAAAATAAAAATTCGCCCTGACCTGAGATATAGAAGTAAATCCATCTAATGCTAGTTTGCTTTCTGCATCAAAAAGTTGAAGTGTCCCAGACTTCACCAGTACATAATATATGCGTGTAACACAACTGCACTTATGCCCCTAAATCTATTTTCTAAATGCTGAATTGATGTGTTACTTTTTTCTTTCTCCCATTTAAATAGGCTTAAAAAATAAAGCACATGGTAGAAGTCACAGCATTTAATATCTCACCATAAAGATAAAAGTATGTGTTTTATTAGATAAAATTGTCACATCCTGAATTATTCCTACTCTCTTTGCTATTCATCTACGACTTTCTCCCACTAGAGGCAAACATATTTTCCATGTCTACAATGAGGCTTAAAGAAGTTGATGTAAAGTGTGATTGCGATTTGCCCGTCTTGTTACAAATCAGCAAATCAATTGACTCATAATATTTGGAGGTAAAAGGTACCTAGAAATACTCCAGGTTAATTCTTTCTAAAAATCGGATCTGTTGGGCATCTTCATGATGCCTTCTAATTTTTTTCTCTGAACATGGTAATTTATTTTATACTTTGGCAAATTCTATTTGCTGTTCCTTGATTCAAATTCATGCTTGGTAGCATGGGTCAGCTCATTATAATCCGCTCATCCATGGACATTTAAGAACTAAGAATGTGGAGACCTTACTAAGGAATTTCCACACAGAGAGGGTCTATGCTATACCTCCAGCATTTTCTCTGACATCCTCTTTTTCAAACTGTATACTTTTTAACTTCTGTTTTTGCTCCCTATAATTGCCCTTAATCCAAATTCTAATAAATGAGAAAGCACTAACTGCATTTTCTCTGTTCTCTTTCCAGTATAACAGGAAATGTTCATAAACATTTATATGTTTACATTATATATTATGAACATATTATATGTTTTTATATGTTCACAAACATACTGATTTTCATGTAGGTAACATGAAATTGTTTTTTAAAAAGGATATTCTCCCTCCACTCATCTTCGCTTTTTGAGATAACTATTGATAATACTTTAGCATACATCTTTGGAAAATGTGCTTTCCAGGTTGCCAAGGACTTTGCATGGATATTACATATGTCCATGCAAATAACCTGTATTATCAACAATAAATGCCTACTGCTAGTATTAGTCATTCATTCAATAGCTATATATGGAGCCCCTTTTAAAATGCCAGGTCGTTTTAAGAGTCATAATACATTAGTGAACAAAACAGACAATGATTCATGCTATCATGTATGTTACATTTCATGAGAAAATTGTGTTTAGAAAAAGACCTAGACATTGAGGGGGCAGGGAACAAGTTGTCAGCTTTAATGACTGTATCTTGTTTAATACAGTATAAACAGTGGAAGCATTTGTAGGTACAAGTAGCAGGCATGTCATAATGTTGTCGAATGCCATCTGGGGATCTCAAGTAAATTATTATAAGATGCAAATTTATAATCTGACTTAGGAATTAGTTTACTGCTACAGCTTGAATGTTTGTGTCCTCTCCAAAACTTACGTTGAAACTTAATCCCCAGTGAAACAGTATTAAGAGGTATGGTCATTGGGATGTGATTAGGTCATGAGGGTTCTGCCCTCATGAAAGGATTCGAGCCTTATAAAAGGGCTGGAGGAGACTAGTCAGGCCCTTTCTGGCCCTTTTACCTTTCCATCCTCACCTTGGACATGTGAGGACACAGTGTTCAAGGCACCATCTCAGAAGCAAAGACTAGGATCTTACCAGACACCAAACCTGCCAGAGTTTGATCTTTGACTTCCAGCCTCCAGAACTAAGAAACAAATTCATGTTCTTTATAAATTACCCAGTCTCAGGTATTTTGTTATAGCAGCATAAACCAATTAAGACATTTACAGAGTTTATAAATTACTGAATAAGTGTAAGGAATATAATATTTTGAAGATCAAAAGTCTTATGTCAAAGTATTTTATTTGAAAGTGAATATTCTTTTTATTACTAAATTTGTGTAACAAGTATATTTATAATATTTCTTCAATTAAATGCTTTGGCATTAAAATGAACCTTACTAATTTTTACTGTACAGATAAAAGGAATTTATATGAATCTATAAAAATATATAAAATAAAAATTATGCATATTAAAAATAAGTATCAACATAAATATTGATCAATAATTCAAACTAAAGCACATCAAAATAGGATTTTATTTTAATCAATGCTCTTATTATGGTAAAACAACTAAAATTAATTTTAATTCACATTATAAACATTTCAGTGTTCATTATTTCCAATGTAAAAATATTAAACAGTATTCATTAAGTATTAGGAAAACCAGTTACCAAAGTTCTTTTCATTAATATTTTAAACTAATATTAGTTATTTGAAACAAAGCATATTTGACAAGGTATTCAAAAAATCATTTCACAGGTTTTTATCAATTAAAACAATGAATTTAACTCTATGTCAGTAAAGATGCTAACAATTACACAAAGAAAATATATTCCTACTTCCTACCTATTCTTTAGAAGAATGAGATTACTATTATCAGCAGCTTATGTCTCGACTTCAGCCTAACAGCAAGCTAGCTCAATGTGCATTCCTCTAAGAATTGCTCTAAGAATTATACTTGGAAGAAGGTAGGAAGCAAACTTCAGTTTTATTCCTAGGTATAAGACATTAGCACTTTGTGCAAAATGTACACAATAGGCTTCCAAAATAATTAGCTTCTCATTTGCACATATGCCCAAAAAGGCTGTAAAACCCAGTACAATGGCTTTTCTACCTGAACATGATCCAGAAGGATAAATGTTCCTTCTGTGTACCCACGTTATAGGAAACATTTGAGGACCTTTTCCAATTACGTTATCCATTGATTTGTTGTGTAACATATATTCCTAATAATAGCTTTCACAATATTTGTAATTTAACAATCTGGGAGAGGAGATACAATGTAGTAAACAATTTCAGTAAATGGTGGGGCAAAGCTTTGAGATAACTAGAGATATATATATATTTTTTAAAGACAAAGATTTGAAGAAATCACCAAAGATGCCATATTCTGCCACTTCACCGTGAGCAATGATTCAAATAATTATGTATGTGAAAAACATACCAGCCTTGATTTTTCAAAATGCACATTTTTCATATTGTTTGAATTTATAGGAACTGGCACCAAGGTTTTACTGAATTAATTTTGTGGTCTACTGTGCTACTGGTATTTGGTTTCAAAAGACAAATACAGGATTGCTTAAAAAACATTTATTTAGTAATTTGCCCTTAAAATTTAAACTGTGTCATTTCAGGAGGAAAACAGAAATAAACATCCATTTTTCAAAAAGTACAGTTGTCAAATTATGAAGAAGAAAATAATAGAGCTATTAATATCAGCAAAGATGTATTCCAGATGCATTTTTAAAATTATGGTTACATTTCAGATATGAACCAACTATTTTAGTACATTTTAATAAAAATATGGCTGAGAAGCAATGCTACAAGGACAAACCACAATAAAATGAGATAATAAACCTTCTGCTTTAACAACCTAACATTGAAAGATTAAAACTCCTACCTTAAGTGTTATTAGGAATAACTAATAGTGTGTCATGTCACTACAAAAATCAAATTTTTAACAAATATTTTAGTGAAAAAAGAAATATAAATCAAATATAAGATTTAAATTTGGCTCCCCTTTTTGCTTTCCCTAAATGGCTAACTCTAGCTAACTCACCAATTGAAAATGATGTTTTTTGACCTTTTTCAGTCCATACATTTCAAATAGAGTAAAATTTTAACCAGCTACATTGTTGGTTGAAGATTAAAGCCCATTTTTGTGTTTCATTAATTATAAATAAAGCACCAATAATTGGTGCTCGTCTTTGACTGGATCGATTTTGATGTAAGCAGGAACAGTATTGGACTTGGAGCTGAGAACAAGTCCAAATCTTTGCAGGAGTTCAACAAAGTTACCCGCTTGAGCCTTGGTTTCTTCTTCTGTAGAAGGATAGCTTTAACAAATGGTATTTGACAGCATTGAAAGGTGATATATACAAGGCTCTAGCATTGTGTAACCATAAAAAGTAATCTCTAATGGAAGTCATCTTAAATGTTTTGTTATATCCATATTTGTTTTAAGATTCTAAATTTATTATTTCTGTCAGGAAATAACACTTTTAAAACAGGAGAAAAAATAGTGTCAGACATCTCACAGAAGAAGGTATTCAGATGACAAATAAGCAAACGAAAAGATGCTCAATATCATCTGTCACTAGGGAAATGCAAATTGAAACAATAGGATACTGCTACACACCTCTTAGAATGGCCAAAATCCAGAGCAGTGACAATACCAAATGCTGGTGAGGATGTGAAGTAACAGGAACTCTAATTCATTGTCGGTGGGAAGGCAAAATCAGACAGCCACTTTGGACGACAATTTGGCAGTTCCTTACAAAACTAAACACATTCTTACAGTACAATCCAGCAATTGCACTCCTTGGTATTTACACAAAGGAGTTGAAAATGTATATCCACACAAAACCTTGCACACTAATGTTTATAGGTGTATTCAGAATTGCTAAAACTTGGAAACAATCAAAATATCCTTCAGTAGATGAGTGGATAAAATAACTATGCTGCATCCTGACAATAGAATGTTACCAAACAACAGCAACAACCACAAACCTATGAAGGCATGAAAACACATGGAGGAACCTTAAGTGCATGTGAAAGAAGCCAATCTGAAAAGACTACACACTGTGATTCCAACTATATGGCATTTTGGGAAAGGCAAAACAACACAAGAAAAAGATCTATAGTTGCCAGGGACTAGTGGTGGTCGGGCTGGGGATGAATAAATGGAAAAAGAGGACGTTTAGGGAAGTGAAAATACTCTATATGACACTAACACGATGGATACATGTCATCATGCATTTGTCCAAACTCACCGAATATACACCAGCAAGAGTGAACCCTAATGTAAACTATGAAATTTGGGTGTCATTGATGTGTCAATGTAGGTTTATCAATTTTAACAAATGTACAACTCTGATGAAGAATATTGATAAGAGAGGAGGCTACGCATGTGTAGGGGCAGGGAGTATATGAGAAATCTCCATATCTTCCTCTTAATTTTGCTGTGAACCTAAAACTGCTCTAAACAAAACAGTTGTTTAAAAAAAAAAAAATAGTGGTGTCTTGTCCAGCTCCTTTAACTGCTTTTCATGATGAAAACTGATAACGCTAATATTCTTATCCATAGAAATTCAGATAAATTTTGTGTGATTATATAAAATTTATTATTGCCTCACGGATAGATATGTTTTGCATCTATTTGTAAATTCATTTCAAAATTCCTTATTTCCTATGCATGTGTGGTTCTTAGAATTCTCCTTTGAACTGATTATATCATCTTACTAGCTTTCTCTTTAATTAGTAAGCTAAATAAATTTTGACAAATGTTTACTTAACATTTATATGAGATGATATTTTAGTCTTAAAAATCCTTTAAAAATACTCTCCATTTTTAATAAACTGTATGATCTAGGTGCCAATGAACTTTGCACATCAGAAAATAATTTTTCAGAAGATTTCTTTGAGTATAGGTTATCATACTTATACTTTTTAAACTTTCATGCTAAATATCTTTATAAAGTGTGTAACAGATTTTCAAACATATGGATTGGGGTAAACTTATTTTGTCAATTATATAACACTGCTTTCCAAAGCATAGTTAAAAAAAAAATTATAAACTATGATTCAATTTCCTGGAATTTACTAATTTAGAAATCCTGAAGACATTATAATATATGATCATGGAAATGTTAGTGCCCTTTTACTGCATCCATTAATAGCGCTAAGAAAGTACAAATGTTCTAACAGAATTCAAAAAACAGGTTTTCAGGAATTTGTATTTATCAAATTGTGCACAATATTGCCAATGTGAAAATAAGTTAATGAGAGTCACGGTTTTTCAACATGAAGGATATGAAAACGCACCTTGATCTCTATTATCATCTGTTTTAAGTGAGATTTAATTTTCCACAAATTAATACATGAGTTTGTTCAAGTGAAAAATTATTCATCTTTCTATTCTCCATGTGCAATAAAATGTTTCCCATAGAGTTCTCCTGATTCCCTTAGAAATCTATCTTCCTTCCAAAATAATTTCACTGTAGACTTCAGTTTTTTGCAAACACTTCAATTTTCTCTTTCCTGTTTTTTGCCTGCCTCCTAATCCCTAATCATATTCTTTTCTCTGGCAGACAACTTTGTTCTTAACACCCTGCCCTCAAGGAATCAATGGCTGCTTTGAGTTAAGCTGCTTTTTTTAAGCATCTGCCCTTTTCAAGAGTGCCCTATTACATAATCTCATGCGCTCTCATAGTAACCAGCTGATAGCATTTTCAACTCACTTTGAAAATTGTATGTCAACCTTACCTGTAGCTGCATGATGACAAACAGACTTTAAAAGTTAGTCTATTCATTTGAGGTAAGTATTTTAACAATATGCTAACGAAAATGGTATTTTAAGATATCCTATTACTCATATCAGTAGCATCACTAATTTTATAGTTAACACATAGAAATCTTGAAAATCAGACTTTTTAGTTTAGATGAGTGTGAAAGTATACTACACAATATCTAAAGATTGAGTTTTCAAAGAGTTTTTGGCCACAGAAGCCCTTTTGAAAGAAAATCAGACATGAAATCCCCACTAAACTCACTATTGATTTGGAGGGGGCATGTATTCAATGGCTTATATCAGATTCTTATGTACACAATATGTAAAATACAATGCCAAAAGATAACCCAGCATATTCATAAGTCTGACATTTTAGTTCAATTGGATACATATATTTGAAATGAAAACATTTCAAAGGGAACATTTGAAAAAGATTTCTTTAAATCTAAAAGCACAGAGTTTTCTTAACCTTAATTTAAAATAGAAAACTTTACCTTGAAGGATGATTTTTGGTTACAGAGATACTTTTGCATTTTTTTGTGATTTTTTTCAGTTGAGAGTTTCAACTTGAAAATAGAAAAAGTCCTGATATTTTCCAACATTGACTATAAACTGAATTTGTATAATGTAATTGAGAGTCAATATCTTTTCCCACCTAGCTCTGGCTCCTGCCAAGAGGCACTCAGAATCCCAGATATACTTTCAAGGCTACAGATACTGGCAGCCATAGGAAGGTTTTCTGAATTTCCTTTTAATTAATTATTTTTTTTTTTTTTCAGTTGAATGTGTGATGGAACCACTATAGCAAGAGTGCTATCTTAGAAAGTAATATCCTCCCCTAGCTATTCCCTGAAATTGGCAGACATGGACAGTTAAAGCAGGATATCTTTATCCCAGAGAAACTTTCTTAGACAGCCCGTTCCTCTGTGGCAGAGGAAATTTGGTTTTAATTGAACCTGGCTTCTAAGACCTTTACAAGTGGCTGTTTGCAAATTATTCCAAGGAAATAAGTCTTTAAGTCCTAGCCTGGGCTTTTCAGTAGCATGAAGAAGAATCATATCCAATCTATCTCCAAAAAAGGAGAGAGAGGTAAGAGTTATTGTGCAGATACTGAAAAATCTCAGAAGAATCCCAAGAGGAAACAAAATAAAGCTACCTTCAGTGGCACAGGAAAGTCATCTGAAACAGACCAGTTGCCTTCAAGGATGTTGTTGTATCCTCTCAGCTCTATTCTCCTCTCTACTACCGGCTCCCTTGTTTACTCATAATTTTCACTGTCTCATGATTTTGGCTGAACCCATTTACTCATTCACTTCATAGTTCCAGTGTGTACTGTAGACAGGCATCCTCTGTTTCTGCCTATCAGTTCAGATTCCTGAGACTCAGGATCTAATCACTGGCCAGCCTGTGGATTGAGCAAACTATGCAATCAAGAAGGTTATCACAGATACAGCGTTGATCAACACAGACAAAGTCTCTGGCCTCGTGCAGCTTATGGTGTCATGATTATCACCTGTAATAGAACATGGTCACTTAAAGGCAGAAGGACTGTGGCTATGAGACATAGCATTCAACAAAATACATTTCTCTGTAGCTTATTATTTTGCCATTGCTTTACCTCTGCCACTACTGTTAGTATTATTGCTTTTATTGTTCTGATGACCTTTTATATTCAAATGCCGCCACTTTTAACCAGACATACTCTATGTTAATGCCTCTCACAGGTGGTCTCTGGACCAGCAACAGCAGCAGCAGCAGCAGCAGCTACTAGGGATTTATTAGAAATGCAAGTTTTGGAGTTTTATCCCAGACCTACTTAATCGGAAACTTTGGAGTGGGGCCCAGCATGCTGGGTTGTATCAACGTTCTGATGCATGCCAAAGGTGAGAGTCCCTGCTCTTATGCCTTCAATCCAAATATGTTAGTCTGCCTTTATTCCACCTGCCTCCAAGAAACTTCAATGAGTTATTTTTTAAATTTTTCATAAATATTGAGTCATATGAAAATATAAATATATGGCTGTTAAAAATGATTCTCTCCTCTCCATTTAGCCTTCCTTTCTCTAAACTTAGACTCTTTCCATTAATCTTCCTCCTGCCCATAGGAGTCAAAGCTGTTGATCCACTCCTATTTAATACCTGTCTGAATGGGTGCCTACAATTCACTTCACCAAAAAATAAATATAATTAATCAATTTTAAATTTTATATGAAAACATTTCAACTAAATTGACCATTTCTCCATTTCTCAGCCAGTTCAACCGATTGTGCATGCAGATAGCTGCCAAATAAGAGCTGTCAAACTTCCTAGAATTCCATATTGAAGCCGATAATGGAAATGTAATAACATAGAGGATTAAAATATATCCAGATGGGCAGTGAACTCACTCTCTCTAAAAAGCGATTGTTTTACATAGCCTTTCGAAACATATTTTGCAAATAAAATCATTTTTTAATATTAAGCATAATTTGCAGGATAACTGTTCTGCAAGAAATTAAAAATATGAAACCCCGTCTCTATTAAAAACACAAAAATTAGCCGGGCTTGGTGGCACATGCCTGTTAGCCTAGCTACTCAGGAGGCTGAGACAGGAGAATCACTTGAACTTGGGAGGTGGAGGTTGCAGTGAACTGAGATCACGCCATTGCACTCCAGCCAAGGTGACAGAGTGAGAGTCTGTATCAAAAAAGAAAAAAATCTTGAAAACACATTCCTTGAATGCCATGGCCAAGTTTTACTGTGTCAGTATTGTCTATTTTGTATTGTTGTTAGTATATTTTAAAAAGTTTTCCATCAATACATTACCCTAATCTTTACTAAAATATTTTAGTAAACATTTTGCTCTTTAGTCACTGTTGTTGCTAACAGTTAAATTAATCATTTATGCAATCACTCTTTCTCCCAGCTAGCTGTCAGATACACGGGAGTATAAACTTACCTGTTTTTTTAACTTCTATAACTTTAAGACCTGACTTGGTATCTGACTTACATTGATTGTTCAAAATATGTGTTCAGGAATGTTGTAATAGGAAAGATGACAATTATATAGTTGGCTAAAAAAAGGATACAGATAATTTTTTAAAGAAGAAAGTAATGATGGGTTTTTAAAGTTTTATGGAAGGAGACAGAGACATGAAAAACCCTCCAAAAAATCAATGAATCCAGGTGCTGGTTTTTTGAAAAAATTAACAAAATAGGTAGACCACTAGCCAGACTAATGAAGAAGAAAAGAGAGAAGAATCAGACACAATAAAAAACGATAAAGGGGATATCACCACTGATCCCAGAGAAATATAAACTACTATCAGAGAATACTATAAACACCTCTATGCAAATAAACTAGAAAATCTAGAGGAAATGGATAAATTCCTAGACACATACACCCTCCCAAGACTAAACCAAGAAGAAGTTGAAGATAAAGAAAGATAAAGAAAATGTGGTACATATACACCATGGAATACTATGCAGCCACAAAAAAGAATGAGATCATGTTCTTTGCAGGGACATGGATGAAGCTAGAAGCCATCATCCTAGCAAACTAACACAGAAACAGAAAACCAAACACCACATGTTCTCACTCGTAAGTAGGAGTTGAACAATGAGAATACATGGACACAGGGAGGGGAACAACACACACCAGGGCCTATTGAGGGATGGGGAACAAGGGGAGGGAACTTAGAGGATGGGTCAATAGGTGCAAGAAACCACCATGGCACATGTATACCTATGGAACAAACCTGCACATTCTGCACATATATCCTGGAACTTTAAAACCAGAACTGAAAAAGTATTATGCATTCAGAATATATCCTTGAATTAATAGTAAATGTATGAAGATTTAATGTGCTTTCTGATCTTTTATCAATTTGTAGATGGAGTATTCAGAATATATAATATACAAACTTAAAAATTGTTTCTTTGAAGGGACTTGAGGGTGTTTCTGCTACAGCTTCTTTGACCAAAGGCTACAGAATAACTACATTGTCCAGAAAAAACAGCTATACATGTTTTTTCCATTTTCTAAGGGTGAAAATTTTATGACCTTCTTTGGAATTCTTGCATTTTATCTTATTGGCAAAGGAGCTCCTACTTTTGCCATCACAAGACAGCTTCTTAATTTATTTCTTTTAAAAGGTCCTTTTAATAGAATTATAAATCTTATCATCATTCAATTTTGCAACACATATAAAAATTGTATATAATTTATACACTTCCTTACTTACCAATGTTTCTACTCTTTTGTTTTTTTTTTTGAGATGGAGTCTCGCTCTGTTGCCCAGGCTGGAGTGCAGTGGCACTATGTGGGCTCACTGCAAGCTCCGCCTCCTGGGTTCATGTCATTCTCCTGCCTCAGCCTCCCGAGTAGCTATGACTACAGGCGGCCGTCACCACACCTGGCAATTTTTTTTTTTTTTTGTATTTTTAGTAGAGATGGGGTTTCACTGTGCTAGTCAGGATTGTATCGATCTCCTGACCTTGTGATCTGCCTGCTTCGGCCTCCCAGAGTGCTGGAATTACAGGCGTGAGCCACTGCACCCAGCCCAATGTTTCCATTCTTTTGCACTAAACATATCAAACTCTTTTAACCCTTTCTTGTATGCTGTTATTGCAACCTTATAATCAATGATTGACTCTTGGATTTACTCATGTTTTCTATTTTCATATGTGAGATTACTATTTCAGAGTAGTTCACATATTTTAACTCTTGGCCCCATTATCATATACAATTTTTAATATGACCTAATATGGTATTTGGCTTTTTTTCCCTCCAAGAGTAGTGAAATACTGGTTTACTTTCAGCCTGTAGGTCCAAAACAATCTCATGCCATTAAACCTAAATGGTAATCTCCTAGTCTATGTTGCTAGTGTCATTTGCCCCAACATACTTAACTTTTCTAAATTTTAACATGTTTTGAAAAATTACTTTCCCCCTTAAGAACATAATCTGGAAGCTAAAGAATGATATCCACCAACATGAAACCACATGAAAGTATAAAATCCACTGCCAGAGCAAACACACAAATAAATAGAAAGGACTCAAAAATTACCACTACATGAAACCACCAAACCGCAATGATAAGAGAGAAAGAAGGAACAAAGGACATATAAATCAACAAAAATCAATTCATAAAATGACAAGAATAAACTCTCATATGTCAATAATAAGCTTTAATGTAAACATACAAGTTTTCCACCTAAAAGATATAAACTGTATGAGTGAAAAAAGAATGATTGCCTTCAAGCAATTTACTTCATCTCTCCAGATACATATAGACAAAAAGCAAAAGGATAGAAACAGATATTCCACACAAACAGAAACAAGAAGCAAGCAAGAGTAGCTTTGCTTACTCAGATAAAGCAGATTTTACGTCAGAAACAGTAAAAATAGACGAAGAAACCCATTATATAGTGACAAAGGAATGAATTCAGCTAGAGGATGTAAAAATCCTAAATGTATATGTGCCCAACGGTAGAGCATCTAGATATATAAAACAAATAATAGATGAAGGGAGAGATAGACTCTAATACAATAAACTTTGGGGACTTCAACACCTCACTCTCAACCTTAGACAGACTAGACAGAAAATTAACAATTAACTTTGGATTAAAACTACTTTTAACCAAATGAACCAAGCCGACATTCACAGATATTTCATCCAACAGCTACAAAATATACATTCTATCAGCACATGAAACATTCCACAGGATAGGCCATATGTTAGAACATAGAGCAAGTTTCAACAAATTTTCTTGAAATTGGAATCATATCAAGTATCTTCTAAGATCAAAATGGAATAACACCAGAAGTCAGGAACAAGAAGAACTTTGCAAATTTTACAAATACATGGAAATTAAACAACATGTTCCTGAATGACCATTGATTCAAAGAAAAAACTTTAATTTTTTTTAAATATTATTGAAACAAATGGATCCTGAAACATAATATACAAAAACCTATGGAATAAAGCAAAACCAGTGCTAAGAGAGCAGTTTATAACAATAAATGTCTACATCAAAAAAGTACAATGATTTTGAATAAACAATCTAACAGTGCACCTCAAAGAACTAAAAAAGCAGTATTAAACCAAACCTCAAATTAGAAGGAAAGAAATAATAAAGATCAGAGAAGAACCAAACAAAATAGAAAGTAAAATATACAAAGAATCAATGAAATAAAAAGTTGTTTTTTGAAAGGATAAACAAAATTGATAAACTGCTAGTCTAATCAAGAAAAAAAAGAAAACTCCAATAAATAGAAAACAATAAAGTTACACTGCAACTGATACAACAAATACAGAAGATCATAAGGGATTATTATGAGCAACTACATACTAACAAACTGGAAACCTAGAAGAAATAGATAAATTCCTGGATACATCTACCAATCTACGAAGATTGAATCAGGATGAAACAGAAAATCTGAAAAGACCAATAATGAGCAGAAAGATTGAATAAGTAATAAAACATCTGCCAACAAAAGTTGAGGACTTAATGGCTCCACTGCCAAATTCTATCAAATGGGTAAAGAACTAACCCATGTTTCCCTAAACTATTCTGAAACATTGAAGAGGAAGGTATTCTCCCTAACTCATTCTAAGAGGCCAACATCACCCTGATGACAAAACCAGCAAGGAGTCAACAACAACAAAAATCTGCAGGCCAATATTCCTGATGAATGTAGATACAAAAACTCTCAACAAAACACTAGAAAAATGAATCCAGCAGCAAATAAAAAATATAGTACACCATGATCAAACGTGATTTATCCCAAGGATGCAAGGATGGATTAACATACGCAAATCAATAATCATAATAACACCAGTAGAATGAAGCACAAAAGCCATGCTCATCTCAGTAGACACAGCAGAAGTATTTAATAAGATTCAACATTTCTTCATGATACTCTCAAAAACTAAGCAAAGAAGAAACATGCCTCAACATAATAAAGTCACATTATGACAAATCCACAGCTAATATCTTACAGAATGAGAAAAAAAGCTGAAAACCTTTTTCTCTAAGAACCGGAACAAGACAAGGATGCCCTCTTTTACTCTTCCTAGTCAACATAGTACTAAAAGTCTTAGAGCAATAGACAAGAGGACAACAACAACAACAAAAGGGATCTAGATTGGAAAAAAGGAAGTCAAGTTATTCTTCTTTGCTGTTGATATGGTCTTATATCTAGAATAACCTAAAGATTTCACCAAAAAAACATCCTAGATCTGAAAAATGAATTCAGTAAAGTTGCAAGATATGAAATTAACAAACTTATTAAAGTAGTAGCATTTCTATATACCAATAATGAGCTAGCTGTGGGAGAAATCAAGAAGGCAATCCAATTTGCAATAGCTACAAAAAAAAAAACCTTATAAATAAATTTAACCTAAGGGGTAAAAGATCTCTACAAGGAAAATTACAAAACACTGATCAAAGAAATTGAAGAGGACACAAACAAATGGAAAGATATCCCAAGCTCATTGACAACACATTCAAGCACATACCCAGCCCATAGACAATATAAAGCAATTACATAAGTCCACAAAACAACCAGCTAACAACAAAATGACAGGGTCAAAATTTCACATATCAATACTAAAATATTAAATGGTCTAAAAGCTCCACTTAAAAGGTATAGAGTGGCAAAGTGGATTAAAAAACAAGACCCAACTGTCTACTATCTTCAAGAGACCCATCTCACATGTAACAGTACCCACAAGCTCAAAGTAAAGGGACAGAGAAAGATATACCAGATAAACAGAAAACAAAAGAGAGCAAGAGTCACTATTCTTATAACAGATAAAGTAGATGTTAACCAACAACAATAAGAAATTAAAAAGGTCATTGCATAACAATAAAGGATTCAATAAACAAGAATACATAACTCTTCTAAACATATATCCACCCACGATCGGAGCACTGAGATTCATAAAACAAGTTCTCCTTGACTATGACAGCCGCACAATAATAGTGGGAGATTTCAACACCCCAGTGACAGTGTTAAACAGATCATAGAGACATAAAACTAACAAAGACATTCTGGACTTAAGGCTTGACACACTGGACCTAAAAGACATCTACAGAGTACTCCACCTAACAACCACAGAGTATAAATTATTCTCACCCATACATGGAACATATTCTAAGATCAACCACATTCTTGGTCAAGAAGTAAGTCTTAATAAACTCAAAAAATCAAAACCATAGCAAGCATACTCTTGGACAACAGTGCAATAAAAATAGAAAACAATACAAAAAGATTTTTCACAACTACACAAAAACATGGAAACCTAAAAATTTACTCCTGAATAAATCTTGGCTCAACAACAAAACTAAGGCAGAAATCAAAAAATTATTTGAAATTAATAAAAATAAAGACACAGCTTACCAATATATTTGGGATGCAGCTAACGCAGTGTTAAGAAGAAAGTTCATCGTGCAAAATACCTTCATCAAGAAGTTAGAACGGCCTCAGACTAATGATCTAACATCACACCTAGGGGAACTAGGAAAAAAATTAGAAACCAAGCCTGAAGTTAGCAGAAGAAAATAAATAACTAAAATCAGGAGAACTGAAAAAAAATTAGATGCAAAAGTCCATACAAAAGACAAATGAAACCAATGATTGGTTCTTTTAATTGGTTCTTTGAAAGAATTAACAATATTGATAGACTGGTGGCTAGATTATCAAAGACAAAAAGAGAAGATCCAAATAAGTGCAATCAGAAATGACAAAAAGCCATTACAACTGAGCCCACAGAAATAATATTTAAAAAAAATCCTCAGAGACTATTATAAATACCTCTATGCACACAAATTAGAAAATCTAGAGGAAATGAATAAATTCCTGGAAACACACAACCTCCAGGTTGTGTGAACCAGGGATGGACCAAGAAGAAAGTGGAAACCTGGAAAGACCAATAACAAGCTGAAATGGAATCTGTAATAAAATCCCACCAAAAAAAGAAAAAAAGAAAGAATAGAAAAAATCCTGGTCAGATGGATTTGCAGCCAAATTCTAACAGATATGCAAACAACTTTTACCAATTCTACTGAAACTATTGCAAAAAGTTGAGCAGGGGGCTCCTCTCTAACTCATTCCACAAAGCCAACATCATTCTGATGCCAAAATCTACCAGAGAGACAATGAAAAAAGAAACATCAGGCCCATATCCCTGATGAGCAGATAGATATAAAAACTTCAACAAAATACTAGCAAACCAAATCCAGCAGCACATCAAAAAGTTAATTCATAATGATCAAGTAGGCTTTATTCCTGGGATACAAGTTTGGTTAAATGTACACAAATCAATAAATGTTATTCACCACACAGAAATGATAATCATATGATCATCTCCACAGGGTGAAAAGAAGTCTTTGATAAAATCCAACATTCTTGCACGATAAAAACCCTCAACAAACCAGGCATCAAGAAAATATACCTCAAAAATAATAAGAGCAATCTATGACAAACCCACAGCCAACATCATACTGAATGAGCAAAGGCTGGAACTATTCCCCTTGAAAACTGGAACAAGACAAGGATGCCCACTCTCACCACTCCTATTCAACATAGTACTGGAAGTGCTAGCAAGAGGAATTGGCCAAGAGAAAGAAAAGGCATCCAAAGAGGAAAAGAAGAATTCAAATTATCTGTTTGCTGACAGTATAAATCTTTACATAGAAAACCCTGAAGACCCCACCAAAAGGCTCCTAGAACTAGTAAATGACTTCAGTAAAGTTTCAGGGTACAAAATCAATGTACAAACATCAGTAGCATTTTTATACACCAAAAACATTCTAGATGAGAGCCAATCAAGAACACAATCCCACTTACGGTATCCACAAAAAAATGAAATACTTAGGAATACATCTAACTAAGGAGGTGAAAGATCTTTATCATGAGGATTATAAAACATCTCTCAAAGAAGTTAGAGACAACATAAGTAAATGGAAAAATATTCTATGTTCATAGATAGGAAGAATCAATATTGTTAAAATGGCCAAACTGCCCAAAGCAATTTACAGAATCAATGCTATCCTGATCAAAATACCAACATCATTTTTTTTGCAGAAGTAGAAAAAAAATCCTAAAATTCATATTGAACCAAAAAAAGTGTATGAGTAGCCAAAGCAATCCAAAGCAAAAAGAAGAAAGCTGCAGGCATCACATTACCAGACTTCAAACTATACTATAAGGCTACAGTAACCAAAACATCATGGTCCTGGCACAAAAACGGATACACTGTAATCCCAGCACTTTGGGGGACCGAGGCGGGCGGATCACAAGGTCAAGAGATCAAGACCATCCTGGTCAACGTGGTGAAACCCCGTCTCTACTAAAAATACAAAAATTAGCCAGGCGTGGTGGCAGCCGCTTGTAGTCCCAGCTACTTGGGAATCTGAGACAGGAGAATCGCTTGAACCCAGGAGGCAGAGGTTGCTGTGAGCCGAGATCGCGCCACTGCGCTCCAGCCTGGTGATGGAGCGAGACTCCATCTCAAAACAAACAAACAAAAAAACAGATACATAGACTAATGGAACAGAATAAAGAACCCCCAAAAAATGCTGAACAGCTGCAACCATCTGGTCTTTGACAAAGTTGACAAAAATAAGCAATGGGGAAAGGATTTCCTACTCAATAAATAGTGCTAGAATAACTGGCTAGCACACACAGAATAAAACTGGACATCTATCTTTTATCATATACAAGAATTAAAATTAAAGATTTAAATGTAAGACAAAGTATTAAACTACTAGAAAAAAAAAACAAAAAAATCAAACAGGGAAATACCCTTCTTGATATCAGATTTGGTAAATAATTTATGGCTAGGTCCTCAAAAGTAATTTCAAGAAAAACAAAAATTGACAAGTGAGACTGAATCAAACTAAAGAACTTCTGCTCTGCAAAAGAAATTATCCATAGAGTAAACATACAGCCTACAGCCTACAGACAGTCTGCAGACAAAATATTCACAAGCTATGCATCCAACAAATGTCTGATATCCAGAATCTATAAGGAACTTACATCAACAAGCAAAAAACAAACAATCCAATTAAAAATGGATAAAATATGTAAACAGTGTCATTGTCATTTTTAGTCGTTTTTATTTTATTATTTTATTTATTATGATTGTATTGTCATTTTTATTGTCTTCAGTATTTTTTCAACTATCCTAATATTCAAATTCATATTTTCATACACTATCATATTTAATAAAATTGAAATTTATACCCTATGACAAAGTGTATGTACATATATACAAATGTATAATTTGTCTTAAAAATGTTCATAGGCAACACTGATATTGTCCAGCAAAGTTTGCAATTCCGGAAATGGAGGAAAAAAATCTTGTTTGTTTCTATCACTATTCTGAAATTATCTGGTCAGTTATAAAAATAACAGGAGGATAAAGGCATTTTTATTGAAGCATAAATAATAAACATTTGTGTAATTTTCTTCATTATTTGTAATTATATCTTCAAAATTAGGGCATTTCAAATTACTCAATATCTATTGTGTAAGTTTCCTTGCCTTACCTTTTTAGGGTAACTGCTAATCATAAATAGAGAAATTTCTACATGTAGACGATTCATGGTATTCTTTATAGTGATAATAAAAATAACTGCTTATTATATATCAGATACTATACTCTTCTTGGATATTCATTTTTATCAGAAAAATATTCTTTATAATACTATTTTCTTTAGCATTTTATAGAATAAAATAATTTTTAAAGCTCTAACTTATTACTATCTACTGAAAATCATTTATAAAAATGTTAATGTTTTGAGAAAGGCATTAAAAATGGACTAAAATGTAAATTTCAAAAATATGCTCTCTTTAATCTGCGTAAGTGCTTAATGTTTTTATATGCAAACATTAACACTGCAATTTGATCTTCAAATATTAACCTCGACTTTTTCTCCCAGTTCTTCACTAAATATGAATGCAAACCAAATCCTGAAGGATTTGCATTAAAAAATCTTAGTGCAGAGTTTTCATAACTCAGGGCTAATTCTGTCTGAAGGACATTTCAAGTTTGTTTCCAGCACATTTAAAATTGAAGAACAAAGTGATAGATAGTCAAATGCCATTACTAGAGTTTGGAAAATATTGAATTTAAATTTTTTCCTTGTAGGATAAATGAGAATGGGTAAAAGAAAATGATATGGCAAGGGCCAGAGGAGAGAAATCTTTGTTATGAAGAAGAGATTCCAAAGACAAAAATATATACAAGGAGTGAGGCCATACCCTGAGAAAAAGAGAGGAGGAGAAGTAAAGGTTAAAAAAAAAAAGAGAGAGACTAAGGTAGATTGTTTGCAAAATAGCCATAATAATTCAGTTCCTGGTATCTGTATTTCTGGGTACTCTTTACCCACATAAACTTGGGTTTAGCCATGTGATTTTCTTTGTTCAATGAGACAAAAGCAAACACTAGAGGAAGAGATTTTAGTCATGTCTGCTCTTGGGGTCCCCCTTTCTTTCTGTGATTATAATCCTTAGTGACCACTAAGTGAACAAGCCTGTGCTAATCTGCGGGAGAATGAGGGGCCGCATGGAGAACTGAGGTGCTTCAGCCAATAATCCACAATTATCTGCCAACAGCTAAACACATATGAGAGGCCATTCTAGATTGTCCAACAGCCAGCTGACCACAGTCACATGAGAGAGGCCAGCAGGGATCACCCACCAGAAGTACTGCCTGTTCAACCACAGAACCACGAACTAAAGTAACTGAGGTGTTTTCAATCACTAAGTTTTGTGGTAGTTTGATATAGAACATAAGTTAATGGATACAATGAACAATAAATGGAAATGAGAGACTGTCTTTTTTGATGAGAAATCAAAGAAGCTTATTTTTCTACTTGCTGGTTTAGTTTAGATGTTGGCTTCAGAATTGGTGACTATTTCACTTCACTTTGAAAAATGCATTAGTTTAATAAGTCAATTCATCATAAGTTTGTTTTTACCCTGAAAATTATATTTGTTGAAAAATCTAAAAATAACAGCACACTCCCACCACGTACCCCCAGTTGAAGGAGAGTAGCAGGAAGGATGGAGAAAGATCTTGAAATTGTTCTTTAGATAGAAAAAGATCACAGTGTTATTACCTGCATACAAGATAGAGTCAAATTAAAGATCAGGCATTATGTTCTATGACTATGAGATTCTCAGTACAAGGTATCTTTTAGAGACAAAAGACGAGGTAATTTTTATCATATAAATATTATTTAATAATTTTACTTACATGTTATTGGATATACTTTATTTGGTTCCACATTAAATTCAACAGGTATTTATTAAAGTCATTTTAATATGCTTGACATTTTACTAACATTTATGTTTTCGACCCATTTTGAGTTTTAATATACAAAGGTCTCACAAAAAAACTATTTGTTTATTTTTATGTCAGCCCTGGGGCTCATAATTATCTGGAACAGCTGTAACAGATCTGCTCTCACTGGTCCTTAAATTATATTGTAAGCTGCGGATCCCTTCTTTCGGAACACCAAAGGTCTGTACCATCTCTTTTCTTTGGTTTTTCTAGCTCTTGATTAATTGAAGAAGAAAATATATCTTAACATTTTTATTGTGTTTATAAGGAAAAATACCAATTTATAACTCCTTTTTGGAAGGACAGAGATATATATATACTGTGACCTTCAGAGTATAATTGCATCAAATCTATAAGCAACTAGTTAAGTTGAGCAATTTAAAACACAAAGTTTTGTTAATGTAGCACTCAGGTGGTGAAGTATTTATTGAATTGCATAGTTTTAAGTTTTCAAACAATGTATAGTTACATTAATTTACAAAGAAAACAGAAATTCAAGTGAATGATGTCATATGACTATCAAATAATATGTATTGGCATACATACAGAGGCATATAAATCTATTAGAAAGTATAAAAGTTAATTTAATTGTAAGAATTATGCAAATGACAACTATCCAAAGGTTTGTTTCTCATAGCTGGCATCTTGTTAAAATAATTTGAAATGTTTGTTGGCATATGTGCAATACCTTGCTCAATTATTTTTCAAATTTAACAGTACTCTTTGGAAGCTTATCTATCAACAGAGTTAAGACAGTTAATATTTATCAATCTTTTATTGGAAAATTTCAAACATGTAAATATTGAGTAACTCATATGCTAGTTACAATGAAGGATACAGAATGTAGGCTTTAAAGTGGGCAGCAATAAGCCAAGCTAAAATTGGAGTTTCTGTTTCTAAAAAGACTTCATGCTTATATATCACAGGATATATAAGCATGGAATGACTACAACTTACCAAGCATTTTCTAATTCTTGATCTCTTTCTGTAAGTCAGTTTGCCATGCAAATGTATGTTTTTTTCAATATCCAAGATGAATGTGTAAGATAGGCTATGTCGAAAGAGCATGATTCATCTATCGATCTATCTATCTATCTATCTATCTATCTATCTATCTATCTATCTATCTATTTTTTTATTTTATTTTTTGAGATGGAGTCTCACTCTGTTGTCCAGGCTGGAGTGCAGTGGTGCAGTCCTGGCTCACTGCAACCCCCACCTCCTGGATTCAAGCGATTCTTGTGCCTCAGCCTCCCGAGTAGCTGGGATTACAGTCACGTGCCACCACACCAGGCTAATTTTTTGCATTTTTAGTAGAGATGGGGTTTCACCATGCTGGGCAGGCTGGTCTCAAAACTCCTGAGTGATCCACTTGCCTTGGCCTCCCAAAGTGCTGAGATTACAGGTGCAAGCTACCATGCCCAGCCAACTCATCTATATTTAACAGTAATTATCAATAACTAAAATTCCAAATAATTTCCATCATGGTAATAAGTTTACTTTATATCATTTCAATATTTGTAAATTGGATTCAACATTTTCTCCCTTATGCAATATAAGATTTATGTTCACTTCGCTTATATATATTGTCCACCTAATCATTATTCAAAACACCAGAGTTAGATATTGATTTAAATATAAATATCATAATTAAAATTTTTATGTAAACATTTGTATCATCAGATAATGACAGATGTACCTGTATGACAGATTAGCGATAAACAGATAGATAGATAGACAGATCGATCGATTGATCTATACTGCTCCTTTTGTCCAAGGAGACCAAAAATTTGAAGACAGTTTTGAAAAGCATATGTTGCATGTTTTCCCTTTGTTTTGAAAGTTTATGCTGTCAATAATCATTACTCTTTTAACTGAAGTTAGAATTTGAATAATAGGATATAAGTAACTTAACAAGACTCAAATTGCTACCAGAGGGCATAATGTAATCTCCAAGGCAAGTTCTAGTGGTCATAAAAGTCACAAAAGTCTTGCGAGTAGCCATTTCATCAATACTGCATTTATTTATTTTACAGGTAGGAGAAATCGCTGTAATATATTTTGTCTGTATATTTTGTAATGTTTTGCTCAAATGAATTATATTCTAATAATCCTCTAATATACCAAACTGGATGCAATTGATATTGACAATAAAGTGTTAGCAAATTCTCCATTCATTTTTCAAACACAGATGAAATGTGAGATAGATGTTAGAGGTTTTAAAGCATTAATAAAGGAGAATTGGCTCTAGGAGAGAGAATGTAAAGTGATTTTTTATTATTATTACAAAGTCATAGGAATATTTCTCAATTCAGAAGATGGAAAGTAATATATTATTTTCATAGTTATCATAAATATAAATAATCTCATAACATTTATATTTAACAATAGCAAAAATGTCTTCATTTGCAACTTTGTCTCAACTTTGATATGACTCTTTTTTACCTTTAAATAAAGTCATCTAAAATACATTCATTTTGAGGAAATGTGTAATCTAAATAGCTTCCAGAATTTAAAAAGTATCTGAACATTAACTCATATTGTTAGCACATGTAAGAAAAAATATTACCTTAGGATTTCTACCTTCCTAGGATTTGGTGAGAAAATATATTTACATCCAGTAATGACTGTGAGAGTTTTCTCATTAAAAAAAAATACAGTATTAAATGACAAAATAGTTTCATTTACCACCAGGGAGTTTTCTTAGATTTCTGATATTTAATTTGGCTTAATAGCTATATTGTGTTAACATTGCTATGCCAATGAATTTTTATACTATTGTAGTTAATAAAAGATAGAATCCTTCCAGCACTTTGGGAGGCCGTGGTGGGTGGATCACTTGATATCAGGAGTTAGAGACCAGCCTGGCCAACATGGTGAAACCCACCTCTAATAAAAATACAAAAATTAGCCAGGTATGGTGGCAGATGCCTGTAATCCCAGCTAATCGGAAGGCTGAGGTAGGAGAATAGCTTGAACTTGGGAGGCGGAGGTTGCAGTGAGCTAAGATCATGCCTCTACACTCCAGCCTAGGCAACAGAGTGAGACTCCGTCTCAAAAAAAAAAAAAGATAGAATCCGTAATTTGGTCTATTAAAAGGCACTGACCAACACAGAAAATTGTTTTGTTCTTAAAAATTCATAAAACAAATGGTAGAAAAACTGGTTATAAAAAAAAGAAGGTAGAAAATATTTATTTTCTTATACTACACAACTACTCCCAAAGAAACTCCCTGTCTTAGTAGAATCAGTTGTAACTAAGAAGAGAAAACCAAGAAATCAAGGACTTACTATAATAAAAAGCAGATGACTTCAAAATAGAAATGATTATGCCTAAATTTGATTAAATATAGACATAACAAAAGACAGCTTATTCAAATATTGGCCCTTTAGACTTGGAACTTTGCAAGTCTTTGAATAATAAAAATTACAGAAGTTCTGGAATCAGTTAGTACCATGATTTGAATTAATCAGAAATATATAGAAATTAAATTAATAACTATTGATATTATAGTATTTAATACAAGAAGAACAAAGTGTGGCCATGCTTTATTAAGATATATAGATTTCAAAAGAGAGAACATGTTATCCTATTATAAAGTTTAACTATTTGCAGATACATGTTGAATTGAATAGTTATGTTAGGCTTCAAAAATGACACATTATTTAATTAATTGCATTTAAATCTATCAGGGCAGAAAACTTTTTAAAAATAAAAATGATTGGTTATTTATTATGCATAAACTAGGTATTATGTAATAAACTATGTAAGTGCAATCTGTTTGTACAATTAAGATGCTTTAGTGTGACAATCTCATTTTGGATTGATTAGCAGAATAACTCTAGGTATTCTTTTTTAAAAACTTCAATCTATTTCAAATTCAAAAGTACTTAAATTTTAAAAAGTCTCAGAGAAATTTGTTTTAAAGGAATCATTGTCTATCAAATAAGTAGAATTTAGGGTTGTATAGCTGTTCAGTATATTCTGAAATAAACTAAGTCAAATTATGAATAAAATTGCCCCACTGACATTGGCAGATATTTCTGCATTTCACTTGTAGCAAGACAACCATTGGTACATGGTAAAAAGTAAGGAAAAAGAAAATGTTATTAGCAATGCTAGGTCAATGCAAAATGGCTTGTACCAGGTCCCAGTTAATTGATATAATGTAGATTTGAATGAAAACTCTAGAAACAAATTTTTAATTTGACAATTATTCTTTTTCTTTCTCCATTCACATTTACTATAGCAAGGTTAAAATCTCAGAAATCTCAGAAGTCACAACTAAATAATTTTTCCATGTAACCCAAAACCACCTGTACCTCAAAAACTATTGAATTTTTTTTTTAATTGGCTAGCTAGAAAAGTAGCTAATACTAGCCCATAAATCTGGCTTCTTAACGTTTGTTTTTGGAAAACTAGCAATGAATGAACTTCCTGAGAGAATGAGTCATTCTTGGGAACATGGTAAATGTTCTTGCTTTTGCTCAGTTTAGTCAGCCAAAGCACACTCTATTCTGTGCCTAAAGCAGCAATCAATTTAATTTTATGTGTCAATTCCATTAAAAAAGCAAACAAAACAAAAACAAAAAACATGTACACCGACAACAATCTGAACTTTGACAAGATAATGAAGTCAATGACATCTTAAATCTCTTTATCCAAAATGATTTGTAAAACTTGATAGGAATACTTGGAATATTCTAATATTTCTATTGCTTACTTTTAAAATGTTTGGATTGCCTGTAAGTTATTAATTTCTCTCAAATTTACCTTCCTTGAATTACTCACTTCTACTACAAACTAAGTAATGTAGTCAAAACTGACCTTATCTTCTCCATCACCTTCACCTTACCTAAAATGCTAGAACCAATAGAATCATTCTAGATGGCTTCCTTTCAATCATTTCCTTCATTTCTATTCTCTCAACAAATGCTGTATGCTCTGGTCATTTACTATCTATCATGTGCATCCCTACCTCTTTACTTTCACTACCTATTCCTAAACTCAGAATTTAGACTATGATCTTTGCTTGGTTGTAACTTAGAGATTATTTTCCACTTGTCTAGAATGCACTTTCCAACTCTCCTTCATATAGCTAATTCCAACTCATCAAGCACAGTTCATAAAACATCTCCAAGAAGTCTTCCTTGATTTTCCACGTGATAAATTTCTTTTCCATGCTTCCTTAATCCTCTATATCATAGTACTTATGCCACTGAACCACAACTGTCAATTTATATAACCCTCTCCTATTTGCCTTCAAGGTAGATAGGGTCTATATTATTTTAATTTTTAACTTCTTTTCCAAACAAATATAAGGCACTAAATGCTGTGAATATTTGTTCAATAAATACAGCTACCAAAAAATTTATTTAAGATTATCATAGCTATTAATATGTTGAACTTTGTGTCAAAAATGATATTAGATCTTTATTATTGCAGTTCATTATATTCCTTAGATGATGAACTAGGACTTTAAAAACAAGGGTAAATTAATTTTCAGTGGTCTAAAATTTCATAAATTAAGCCTTATAAATGTCTACTTTGAAATGGGCTTATTATCCTAGGCTGTCAAAGGTAACATCAAAACACAAAAGTCATTCTATATGGTAAGTGAAATTAAGACATAACTTCACAAGATTCAGCATCTGTCTGGGGATCCATATCATAGCTAATATCCTTAACTCCTCACAGGCCTTTAAAAATAAAACTTAACACATGTTTTCCAAATACCTGCCCTTTGTGTATCATTCCATCAGTAAAAATTACAAACCATTTTTTAAATGGTCCACACACAATTGCAGCAGATTGCTGCACTGCCCATAGTAATATTTACAGCCATGGATCTTTAATTATTTTTGTTGTAATTTAAACTTCTGTGTTGCAAGAACAAGGAAGTGAACTCTATCAATTTTCCCGTTTGAAGGACCGTC
Source organism: Hylobates moloch (assembly GCF_009828535.3). Taxonomy (NCBI): domain Eukaryota; kingdom Metazoa; phylum Chordata; class Mammalia; order Primates; family Hylobatidae; genus Hylobates; species Hylobates moloch. The sequence continues at coordinate 177,034,807 of NW_026652276.1, read as the reverse complement.
CTAATGAAGAATACTACTACTAGGTTTTTAATTACACATACTTTTTAAACATTTTAATGGTAGGTTTATTTAACTGGTATAGCATTTTAAAAACTGTACATTTTTAAACTACTATTTTTTAGTGTTTCCAATTTAATAAATTGAATTTTGCACCATGGAAAAGCAATTTTGCAAACATCAGTAGCTTAAATCAAAAATAAATATGGTATAAAACGACATCACATAACTTCAAAATCGCTGCAAGTGATAATTTCAATCTGGAATTTGATCAAAGCTATTAGCTAATAAATTGATCACTAAACTGCTACTGGAGTCAGAGTATCAGAAAATGGACTAAAACTCCCTGTGAAACAATCTGTCAGAGTGTACAGTCAATATTTTCATTTCATTCACAAGCAGAATTTTTTCTGCCAATCAAGGATAATGGTTGGAGGGCTTTTTGGAGCAATAGGAAATCCTGTCACCACTTTCACAAGTGGAAAGTAATTGAATTAACTGCAAAATACTAACATTATTCTTCCTCATGTGCTGCTAAAAGAAATAGAATTACGCTTCTAAAGAATACTGAAGTGTTTAAGGCAGGCTTAATGAGGGATCATAACTCTACACTAACCCTTAACTCCCAAGTCATGGAGAGAATATTGCATTCTATTGCAGTCTCAAATGCAAGCACTTTTCCCATATATAAAAGGAAGAAAGACTATAATAAAATAATAATTTTAGATTTACATTTAAATTTTATTTAAGTATAAATAAAATTATTTTAAAACAAATATATCTAAATAAAAATAAATAGTAATATATACCTATAAACGAATAAAAGCTTCATTTATGATTAATGAACTAATAACAGAAAATTAAAATTTTATTTTTATTTTTAAAATGAAATTTAGATTAAAAGCCCATACTCCTAATAAACAATGGAATTTGAAACTTGTCATGTGAGTGGCCCTAAGACACAAATTACAGCTCTGTTTTAGACTCCTCAAGACAATAATATGGTAAACCACCCTTTTCCTCTGTTTGAATGAAGTTCTGAGAATCAGGAGCCATTCCATTCTGTAGACAGTTGCACCTCTAATCAAGTGTTCAAGTTGCAAAGGTAAAATCCCTGGGATAAATGGCTGATGAAGGCAAAACTTCCCAACAGCACAGACCAGGAAAATAATGACCAATATTTTATCAATATAATTTAATATCTATTTGGAATGGCAGATGCCGGAGGAATTAGATTGCCCAATTACAGGAATTATGGCTAACCTCTCCTTTGAATTTCTTTTAGCTAAATTTTCTTTTTTATATAACAATAAAACAAATATTTCAAATATTCGTTTATATGTTATATATACATATATACACATATACAAACAGAAATACACATAAATATGAAAACATAATGAAAAATATTTCATTCACTTTTTGTGTATATGTATGTAAATATTTTATGTATATGTATGTATATAGACATATGTTTATACACACAAAATTTAAAATGTGCTTTACTTTTTGTAGCTATTTCCTTGTCTGGATTAACCAATTATATTATTATAATAACATTTTTCTGAATTTTATATAAAAATTCTGATAACACTAAAATTACTTGACAGGTATTCTCACAAGTCTCTGCCCATTTATTAGTGAATTGTTTAATCAAGTGATATAGACCTTTTGTGTAATATTTATGTAGGTCTAACTTCTTTCTAAGACTACGTGGAGTTAAACTGATGTACTTTTAGAAACCTTTGACTAGTATTTTTTAAGTTGATACATAATGATTGTACATATTTATGGGGTACAGTGTGATTTTTTTTTTTTTTTTTTTTTTTTTGAGACAGAGTCTCGCTCTGTCGCCCAGGCTGGAGTGCAGTGGCGCAATCTCGGCTCACTGCAAGCTCCGCCTCCCGGGTTCCCGCCATTCTCCTGCCTCAGCCTCCGAGTAGCTGGGACTACAGGCGCCCGCCACCGCGCCTGGCTAATTTTTTGTATTTTTTAGTAGAGACGGGGTTTCACCGTGGTCTCGATCTCCTGACCTCATGATCCGCCCGCCTCGGCCTCCCAAAGTGCTGGGATTACAAGCGTGAGCCACCGCGCCCGGCCAGTGTGATATTTTGACACATATATGCATTGTGTAATGATCAAATTAGGATAATTAGCATTTTCACCATTTGAAACACTTATCATGTCTTTCCATTGGGGACTGGTATCTTTCAAGATGTAAGTGGATGTTGAGAAAGGGCTTGTCTTTGAAGGAGAAGAAGCAGTATCAAAATTAACTGTGAATCAATCCCTGTGCCAGAGCAAAAGTAGCTGGGGGCGTTCTCCTGTAGCAGATTCTGCTTTTTATCTGCTTACCATTCATTTACTTCTTTCTTCTTGTCCTTCCCCATATTTATTTGGCTAGCCACTCAATTCCATCCCCATCTCAGGAGCTAAATATCTACTGTTCTCATCCAATTATAACAACCCGATTTTCTTGTCAGTAACTGGTTAGATGTTGACATGTGACACAATTCTGAACTGGTTAGATGTTGACATATGAAATTCTGTCTTTCATATGATATGTTAAAGAAATTTGGCTGGAGGATTCCTTGAAAGTTTCCCTCATTATTAAAAAGATACATTCAAGAATAGATAATTTCTACTTTCAAAAATGTTCATTATGGCTGCGTGGTTGAGTGTGATGCTTGATGCTGCCACAGCCAACCTGTGACTAGGAGGATTCTGAGGAGCGAGCTTAGGATAGGCATTGGGAAATCAGAAAGAACTTGAGTCCTCAGTGACATTGTTGAGCCTACACAGCTAATGTGTACAAAGAGGGACTAGACTCTTGTACTCTGGAGCCTCCTATGTGTGGATTTGTGCGAAATTAGGTAATAAATGTTCTTGTTTTATCCAGTTGAGGTAGTGTTTTATTATTTGCATGTTACAGCATTCTAACTTCTACTCCAGCTAAGAAGGGGGTTAAAATCAAAGAAAATTACTACATATTAACCATAAAAAACAATGTTACTAATATACATGTAATAAAACTTTTTTTCATATGTTCTTTCTCATGGCTATAATAATAAACATTTTACAAATGTGGGGAATGAGTATCTTGGAAGGAAGTTACTTGCCCAAGTTATGCAGCTAATAAATGCCAAAGACCAGACTCAAAAGTTGTGCACTCTGTCTATTGTCTAACATCCATAAGCTGACCTTGTGGGATCTATAGAACCCAATATTTGATAAATTTATTTCCAAATTAATGATTCATTGACAGATTTATAAAATGAGTAGGACTCAAACACTAATTTCTAAAAAATACCACTGGTAGAAAATTAAAATGTGTATTATTTCTCAGTCAGTTTGTATGCTGGAGAATTTTAATAGGTGGTGTTGGATGCTGTCTCAGGAAGCAGTTGAAGTACCAGCTCAGAACGTTCCAAACAGTTCAGGCATATAATACAAAGCAAGCTGCTCTAAGCCTTCCCCACTTTTGTCCTGCCAATGTCACTCCCCAGAGTAGCTACAGCTAGCAGTTCCTGTAATATTGAAAATAGATGTAAACTTTAAAAAAAATAGTGTAAGTGTAAACTTTAGATATATAGGTCAAGCCATTATTTAAATGAAGTTTGAATATTGACAGATAATTTGATGTTCTCAAAGCCCTTTCACTGGTCCCTTCTCCTCCACTCTTGTCAACTCCAATCTATTCTTCCTAGAGCAGCAAACACAATCTTCCCCCAGGAAGCTCAGTTATATTGTTTCCCTGTTAACATCTTGCAGCGTTTTCCCCTTACTACTGGGAAAAATTCTCACTCCTTACCGTGAGCAAGAGTCGACATCCTCTGGCCCCTGCCTAGGTCATAGTAGGTGACATTCCCAATACTAATCCTTATCAGTTCTTTGAAGACACTAAGCATTCTCTGGCCTTGGGTTATTTGCATGTGCTGTTCCCTCCATCTGCACAGCTCTTTCTTTGCTCTTCTCAGGAGTAAGTCCTTGTCTGTGCTTCCACCTCTGCAACAGTATCCCATTTACAGAGAAGCCTTCCCTGACCACTCTCACCATCCCACCTAAACAAAGATTCCTTCACTTTTCTCTACCAGAGCCTCCCATTGTTTTCATAACACTCACTAAAATTAGCAATCGTTTTATATATTTGCCTTCTTGTTTCTTTATTGTCTGTCTCTCCCACCAGTATGTACATTCCATGAAGAAGGGCCAGCATTTTCTTGTTTTGTTTTATCAATATATCCTGAGTTTGAAGCACAATTGTCTGATACTCCATCAATGGTGAATAAGCGAATGATTGAATGCCCTTTATGCCAGAATGTGGAGATTTGTATTTATGAGTATTAAAGAGATAAAATGTTACATGAAGAATTTATAGTCAGCCTCACTGTATTAGGATATTAACGCACCATAGGTTGATAAATGGCTGGATAAATCAGCTCCTTCTGAATTCTCTTAACAATTTATATACATTTCTCTTCACTGTATGTGCTTTTTATTTTGTATCTCAGCTATTTGTGTTAAAATATTTTCTATTTTATTAAACCACAAAGCCCAAGAGGACTTTAAGGACATCATTGGTTTTGTTTTCTTTGGGAAACAAATTGAGCTTTTCCTATTAAGCCCTGAGTAATGAGAATACAGGTCAAGCAAAAATTCCAACACTGACTAAGCTGTGTGAAGTCTAGAATGTTGCTTAACCTCTATGCGTCTTAGTGCCCTCATTTGTAGTGGGACCTGCCTTGCTACCTACTTCATGAAATTTTGGTAAATCCAGAAGAAATACTATAATCAATGGCCTGCACCTAGCAAATGATCGATAAATGGTAACTTTGGGTAGTGGGTTTAATGGTGTGCCCCCCAAACATATATGCACATCCCAGAATGTGTTAATGTGATTTTAACTGGAAAAAAGTCTTTGAAAATAAAATTATGGATCTCTAGATGACATCATTCTGGTGCAGCCTAAAGTCAATGACAAATGTTTTCTTTTAAGAGACAAACTGAGGGAAGAAATCCTTATGACAAAGGGGGCATAGACTGAATTACTTGAGCTCAAATTGTATATATTACAGAAAGCAAACGTATCACTGCATGTGTATATGCAAATAGAAAGAGAAATGCATTTACAAGATAATTTGGACATACACCCCCGTGTCATAATCTTGCTGGATCATTTTTATTATCTATGAAACAGTTACATTGGCTGGATTAGGAGCTGTGAATTTGGCATTACTAAACCATGTGGGACACCTGGGGGTTCCTGAATCCCTGCCAATCCAGTAAAATGTTCCTTTTTCTAGGGAGAATGTGCATAGCTTTCATCAGATCTCAGATGGGTTTGAGACTGCCAAAAGAGTAATAAAGTTTGGAAACTCTTGAAGGTTCTTTCTAGTTGTTGTATTAATATAATACGTTAGGTTTATATCACTTTAAAGCAGCCAAAGAGATTTGGCATGCTATTTTAATCAGTAAGACTCTCTCTTTGAAGACCAAGACAAGCAGAAGAAGGGACTATAATAGAGGTTTCTTTAAGTAAACTTATCTTTCTCAACATTATAATAAAAATCTGCAGGTTTTCCTCTCCTTGTGTACAGTCTATCATTACCCAGCATGCTCCAGCAAAGGAAACAATCTCTATCGTCAACAATGTAAGTACAGACTCCAGGTTTCCTTGAACTCCGAAATTGCTATATTCAAGTTAAAGGGTCATAGGTGCATGAAGATAGAGAAAAGACAGTAAATGACAAGTACACAGTTTCCTTGTTTCTTTCACCATAGGAGATTTCATGCTTACTGGAATAGCTGTGATTCTGCATTTTGTACATTGAAGACTATAAAATAAAGGTTAGAATAGATATATATCTGAGAATTAGTTACTATGAAGTTCTTAGAATTCAGTTTGTCTTTTATTCCTTTCTAAAGTTTACCAAAGAGAAACTTAGACTTTCCACACAATATAATCACCTAAAGCAAATGTCAACAGTACAAATATATAATAAATCATATGTCAAACATTCTTTAAAGATTTATATATATATGTTCACAAACTCAAGTTAGAATTTTAACCAATTTGAGGCTTGTAAGAAATGAGGTAGTGCCTCTAGAAAGTTAAAGCAAACTTAGTTTTCAGTTTATTCACCAGGAATACATATGAAGAATATAGGGAATATAAATAAAATTATTAGATTATAACAAGGTGCTGTAGGTTTGGCATACCAGTTCATTTTACAGGGCATATGGACAAGAGTCCCTCATTATTTGCAAAGCATAAAAAAAGTTACGTGTATGAAAGTCTTCCTCTTAAAAGTCATCAAGTTGGTCTTAGAAGTTGTACATTTAAAGAGAGATTGCTTTCCCCTAAAAATAAACCTTGCTTTGGCTTTTAAAAATAACTTGCATTAGACAAGGCGTGGTGGCTCAGGCCTGTAATCTCAGCACTTAGAAAAAATAGTAGAAAAAAAACTAAAAACTATTGGTATATATATAAAAAGTTGTGGATATACGGTTGTGTAAATACATTATAGATACCCATAATTATACATAGTATATTTGTAAATATATAATATTTTTGAGAAAAACGACAGTATAAATATAAATATTTAACAATCATGATTATATGAAAGGAATGAAGATGAATTTCAGTGGCAAGATATACAACTATGCTGTGTAATTTTTTTCAGCCCAACAAGGTATTCAAGAATTATTTATATAATTAAAATATTTAAATGCTATTCTTAAGCAGGAATAAATTCTATATTTTATAACATTTTATACTTCAATTATCACTAGATTAATTTGCTTATTATGTATTTAAATTAATTATATTTTGTGTAAAAACTGACAATATTTATACTAATAATCTTTTACCTGATGATTTTTAAAGTTTGTCTGTTTTTATGCTAGATATAATACTTGATTATCATATGTTTAAAGAAGCTGAGGCTGGGCGCGGTGGCTCACGCCTGTAATCCCAGCACTTTGGGAGCCCAAGGCAGGTTGATCATGAGGTCAGGAGATCGAGACCATCCTGGCCAACAAGGTGAAACCCTGTCTGTACTAAAAATACAAAAATTAGCTAGGCGTGGTGGTGTGTGCCTGTAATCCCAGCTACTCAGAGGCTGAGGCAGGATAATCGCATGAACCCGGAGACGGAGTTTGCAGTGAGCCGAGACCGTGCCACTGCACTCCAACCTGGTGACAGAGCAAGACTCTGGGTGGCTCACGCCTGTAATCCCAGCACTTTGGGAGGCCGAGGCGGGCGAATCACGAGGTCAGGAGATCGAGACCATCCTGGCTAACACGGTGAAACCCTGTCTCTACTGAAAATACAAAAAATTAGCCGGGCGAGGTGGCAGGCGCCTGTAGTCCCAGCTACTCGGAGAGGCTGAGGCAGGAGAACGGCGTGAACCCCGGGGGGCGGAGCCTGCGGTGAGCCGAGATCGCGCCACTGCACTCCAGCCTGGGTGACAGAGCGAGACTCCGTCTCAAAAAAAAGAGGAAGAATTGTAAAAATCTCTGTAGTTGAAAGCCTGGGCAGGTGAACATTAAGAAACTGGCATTCTAAAGCAGCACTGAGTGATCTAATGATCTAAGCGTGGCTTGGTCAGAGAATGAGGGAATATGCAGTAGTTAATGTAAAGAATCTCCAGTGTATAATTTGAATATTAAAGCAATGTCATCTGTTAATACTTCAAAGTAGTAAAGCACATCACAGAAGTCACTCATTACTATAGATGCATTTCCAAATATCTTAAAATTTAAGTGTTTGAACATTTTTCCTCTATCCTACTCACCTTAAAATGATTTAATTTTGATCCTGTTTTAAATTGCAGTACATATTTACCTTGAATCACAGTAGCATGAAAAGTAAATTAGTCATAATAATAAAAAGCAAGAAAACATGAAAGCTTACCCACAGCGCAACTGTATAATCTGAAAACCTCATCCCCAAATCCCTAGGGCTACTTCTTGAAGCTCCTGGGGCATCTTTCAGCTATAGCATGCTGCTCCTTAGATGCCCCCAAGAAAGGCTGAAAAGCTCTTAATTCTCTGTGGTGACATCTTTTGAAACTTCCTAAGGAGGTGATGTTGTCACTTCCCTCATCTCTGACTGCTCACTAAGCTGAAGCGCAGGAGTTGGAAAGGAGGAGAGCTCTCCTTCACATCTGTGTTAAATTAATTATTAGATTAGCATCAAGTGCCGCTTCAGCTCTGAATACTTCATTGGCTCAGCCAATTATCATTTTCTTAAGTTAATTATAATTTGACTCCATCTTTATTATGATGGCTAGGCCAGAAGGTAATCTGATTGGCAGGGTTTCCTGCTACTCTCAACACCATTTCTTTCTTCAGATTTCTGACAAATAATTATTCCTTTTTTTGTTTTATACTCCTCTCTTGTTTCTTCAGAGTGAGTTTCTTTCCTACCTGAGATTATTATTTATCCAGATATCTATCCAGGGTATAATTATCTATGAGATTAAAAATTAATCTTATTCCTGAGAGACTTAAAGATTTGAGTTTCATAGGTATAACTTCAAACCAAGCACATCCAGTCACTGATTTTCACATGGGGCTGCTCAGCGCTTATGGAGACTGCAGTCTAACCTTCTGCACTCATGAGACATCTAGACCTGAGCCATAAAGTAGACATATTATGTGAACCACAAATTTAAACCACATATAAAACTTTACATCTTTTGTGAGCAACATTAACAATAAATAAGAATCAGATGAAAATTATTTTAGTTACGTATTAACCCAATATATCCAAAATATTATTTCAATATGTAACTAATATCAAAACTTATTAATAAGATATTTTTATTTATTGAAATGGAGTATGTATTTTACACTCTATGGCACATCTCATTCTGACTAAAGTTACACTTCAAGTGCTCAATAGCCACATGTGGCTAGTGGTTATTGTATTGGATCATTCAAATATGAATAATCCAGAAATACCTGGTTTCAAAATGGCTCAACAATGCATGTTTGGTCTAAAAACCTTAATACTTTTATTAAATACCAAACTTCTGTATACCATGTCCATGGATAGACTTCCCACACCTTGAGAAATGGCTTCCTCAGTTCAATATATCGTAGCATACTATCTGAAATTATATGCTTTATTCTTCTTTTTTGAATTGCAGAAATTGTATTTCTTTTTACTGTAATCATTTTTGTTGTATACTACATTGCTAGGAAAAACAATTTTCTTTTGTTCTCAAGATACAAGATTAGTAACACATTTTCACTGTAAAATGTCAAACACCTAGAAACATGAATTAAAAAGTGAAAGTGCTCTCCCCTCATAGTCCCTATTCTGTTTTCTAGAGTTAACTTTAGATTTACTGTGTATCATTCTAGGCAACTTTCTATATCAGAGATATTTAGATTAGAGTATTAAAACCCCAGATTTATTTACAACATTTTATGTAGGTTTTCTTCACCTAAATAAAAATGCATAGATTCACTGGCAAAATCTGGAGCATAAATATATTTGATGACTATTGGAAACATTAGGATGCCTAAGTAAGGCATTGCCCTGTCCTTTCTTGGTGACAGAACCCCTATTTTGTCTGAGTGTTCACTGTCACCATTGCTATGTGTACAGAGAAGCACTAAAAAGTAGAATATTGATCATTTAAAGCCAATAAGGTAATTCCCTTTCCTAGCCCATGGCTGATTTGCCAGACATATGTGACGTAATTCTGTCCAATTAAAATGAGGGATAATGGGAAGGGATTTTCTTGTTCAAAAAACTTAGCTGCATGGAAAGAAAGAGTCTTCCTTTTCTTCTGGACCCTGCTGTCTAGCTATGATGCCTATAGACATATTGGGCTTCTGAAAGGTTTCAGCCTAAGTGTACAAGTTAACATACAGAGAATCAGAAGGTGAAATCATGGACAGTGCCTGGATCTTTAATATCACCGCAAAACTGCTGCTTTACTAGAATGTGAGATTATAATAACTTCCCATATGTTAACTCATTGTTAGCTGTGATTTCTGTGTTACTTGAAGTTTAAAGCATCTTAACTACACAAAACATGAAGGAAAATGTTTCATATACTTTAGTAAAAATGAAATAGGAATTATTTCCATTAGTAAAATGAAATTTTAAGCTACTCCTTCTTGAGCAGGAAGTTTTAATTTTCCGTTAATTTATTTCTTAATGTCATCCATACATTATAAACTTTATCTTAGAATTAAAACTTTGTCTTAGAGTTATTTGCAAAAAAGAAGGATTCTTTAAGGAATAGATAAGTAAATGTTTAGTTGTACTGCCAATAGAAATAAAATTTACAAAATTTAGATAAGCAAAATATAAACACACGCTCAGAATTATTTATTTTTAAAGTATTTTGAGTGCATGCAAATCTTTATTGGATTATAGGCTATCATAGGACCTGCTGCCAGTAACAAAATTGTTTTTATAATATGGTAATTTTGTTACTGTTAAAATGCTACATTCTGTACATTGCTTAATGAGTTTTTCCAGCGTTCCAACTGCAAGTTTGAATAAAAGGTAACATAAAATTTATTATATTTATGAATCAATAAATATATTTACCATAGATGATACAATATTAACAAAAAATAGTTTTAGCTACAATTTGGTAAAGATGAATTCAAATGTTCTTTGAACATTTCTATTTTGTGGTTTTTACACGTATAAATTAAGAAAATTGTTTTTGTAAATTTAATAGAATAGGAGAAAATTATATAAGAACCATATAAAACTGCCATTTTTTGTAGGCAAAATATTCACAGATGGGCAGTCTCACAAGGTTTGAACAAAATAAACACATAAAACTTTTGCAAAAAGTACAAAAATAAATATCTTTGTATTTCAAGGGTTTTTGAAAATAATCGAATAAGTGCAGACTTCTTATGCCACTTGCCCTAAGAAACCAAACTAGAGCTCTACTTGATACAACAACTGGAATACAGCAAATGAGACAGGGTGAGTGAGGATTGCATTTTTTTTATGTATTCACATCAATTTTTCTATATAATTTTAAATCAAGCATTTTAATCCAGTTATAACATGAAACCTAGCTTGCATATATAGTCATGCAAAAAATACAACCATAACATTGCCTTATAAGTGTAATGTTTTGTTCCAATTATGAGAATAGCAATATTCAGAAATATTTGTATATTAAAATAGCATGGTGTTTATATATTAATGAATATTTTAACAGTTTATGGAGAGTATAATGAAAAACTTCTTTACCATAAGCTTTAGAAATACTGCATATAGTAATGGTTTTATTTTTTAAATGTTATTTACACATAAAATAATGAAATTCGGACATCTTTTTTTTTGCTGTGAGAATTACTATTCAATATCAAACATAATTCATGCTAAAATCTGGACCGAAGCTAGATACAATGAATAAATATATACTTAGGGTTATGCTAATAGGTATGTTGGTGGTAATAATTTGCTTGCTGTACTTGCAAAGTGTAAATTATTTCCAGGTTTAAAGTACTGTTGAGTCTATTCTGTGTTTTTAGTAGTCTTTTTGGTTTATGTAATTTTAAAATAACAAATCTAAGTTTAAATTGTTTTTCCACCTACCCTCTACCAATGGCCATTACTTAGATTAAGCTAAAAGACCTGAAACATTTTCAAACATCATAGTAATATTTAGGAGTTGAAATTATCAATATTTGATGATTGAGTATTGAGGGACAAATTAAATGGGGAGGAGAAAGTGATAGGTTCAATTTGCTATGCAAGAGGACATATCAAGTAATAGGCAGTTAATATGTTGGTTTGGTTGCAGAAAAACATCTCAACTGAAGGTATCAAATTTGGGAGTAATTGCCATAAAGGTGCTAACTAAAATATAAGGAGTGAATAAAACAACTGAAGTAAAGCCTGGTCCCAGAGGGAAGAGAAATAGGAGAGAAAGGTGTCTTGGAGGATGAGAGAAGCAAGTGTTTTAAAAAGGAGGGGCCGGGCGCGGTGGCTCACGCTTGTAATCCCAGCACTTTGGGAGGCCGAGGCGGGCGGATCACGAGGTCAGGAGATCGAGACCACGGTGAAACCCCGTCTCTACTAAAAACATACAAAAAATTAGCCGGGCGTGGTGGCGGGCGCCTGTAGTCCCAGCTACTCGGAGAGGCTGAGGCAGGAGAATGGCATGAACCCGGGAGGCGGAGCTTGCAGTGAGCCGAGATCGCGCCACCGCACTCCAGCCTGGGTGACAGAGCCAGACTCCGTCTCAAAAAAAAAAAAAAAAAAAAAAAGGAGGACATGAATAAAATCAGTTAAGCTGAGATCTGAAAGGTATTCATTGCGGTAGGCTACTAAGGTAGTTTGTGGCCCAATCATGAAAAACCTTGTTTAATAAATTTTTTTTTTTCTTTTAGACAAGGTCTTGCTCTGTTGCCGAGGCTGGAGTGCAGTGCCACAATCACAGCTCACTGCAGCCTCAAACTCCTGGGCTTGAGCAATCCTCTCACCTCAGCCTCCAAAAATGCTTGGATTACAAGTGTGATCCACCACAACTGGCAAATACGCTTTAGTTACTAGCTAGTAGTGGGGCATCAAATCATTTGAAGTGGGGAGGGGCAAGATCATAAAATCAAATTTATATATTTGTAATTATCTCTGAAACCTCTCTCTCTCTCTGTGTGTGTGTGTGTGTGTGTGTGTGTGTGTGTGCGTGTGTATGTGTGTTGGGGGGGGGAAAGATTTTTGGAGTTGAGATCAGCTAGAAATACATAATCTGCTCTAACAACACAGTCATCGTAGGATTGGAAAGTAAAGCACAGATTAAAACAATATTTAGATATGCAATCAAGAACACTTAGTACCTGTGAGTGGAGGCTGAGAAGCAGTGAGAAAGAATAAGAGATGACCCTGGGCTTTATATACTGAGGCCACCACAAGGATAATGGTGCCCTTAACTGAAAATAAAGATGGAAGAGAGAAACAGTTTTGGGTTGTGTTGTAATGAATTTCATTTTAAACAGACTGAATTTGGGCAGTCAAGGTTTCTCCATATGGAGAAATCCAACAAGCAGTAAGATGCCTGGGTCTAGAGATAAAAGAGAGTTCGGATGTACAGATACGTATCCAATTGGCCCTCAGTGCAAGAGCAGTGTATCCATATATTTTCAATTTTACTATTGAAATACATAGCATAACATGTACTGTGTAACTGGAAGTTGGCTTCTTTTGATGGCATTTGGATAACTATAATTACCTTCATATAATAATTGTTAAACTATATTCAAACAAGACATGTAAAAATACTTCATTTCACATTTGGTAACGAGTGTTTGTATTTGGAGGTACACAAACCAGCTCTGTACTTTTTTACAATACTATCACCAGCATCTTTAGTATTGAGGCTGTTCCATATGGTGAATTATGCCAATATGGAGAACTTTGCCAACTCATTCCAATTACAGATTGTTTTTCTCTAGACAGCATGGAGTATTTTTATGCTCTCTGTCAAAAGACACTTTTTTGTTTGCTTTTCATATAACATTCAGTGTGTAAGAAGGTGAAGTGCTTACGTGAGAACAATTTAAATTTGTGCAGCCAGCAGGAAGTTTATTTAATGCTTTGTTCCATAAGAGGGCACCTGAATTTTCAAATGAAATTACCAGGATTTTCCAGGTGCAGGTGATCAAATTAGGGATGGGAAATATGCCAAATGTATGTAAACAAACGAACCATTTCCAAGAATGCTGAAGGAAACAAGTGGAAAAGGATCAGACTAATCAGTGCTGGAATTTAAAGGACTGATAAGTTAACCTACTGGGTCTCCCCCAGATTGCCAAAATAATTATAGCGCTGTGCTGTAGAGAGGATGAGCGCAAACCTTCCTGGGTTTTTCTGGAAGGGTATGAATTTTGGAGTCTGTCTTTGCTCCCTTATTAGAATATTTGTTAGTACCAGATCACATGTATGATTTTTATTTTGAAAATACGTTATAGTGGATAGTGGCTCATTGTTTTCTAGTATCCGTTTCCCCTTTCTAAGAACCTGATTTTAGTCTGTCTATTTAAACCAGCTTCACATAGCTCAGCACCCCATCCTCAGCTCTTGGGTGGGTATAGTAGCCAGAATTTCTGGCCAGTGATTGCTTTTAGAAACCAAGACTAAAATAAATGGTCTGAATGATTCACTTTGCACTGCAATTTGTTTAGTAATGAGCATCCAATCCAATTTATTCCAGTTATGTTTGAGGAGGGGTGGGTTTTCCAGAGAACTTCTGGGGGAAAAAAAAAAAGTTCTGTTTTTAAAGACAGCAATTAGTAGGCCTCTTTCCCTGGACATTAGTGATAGACCTGGAGATTTTGTAGTTATCTCATCACCAGGTTGAGGGTAAAGCAGCTTATGAAGGAAGGCTAAACTAAAGAGAATCTAAGTGAAAAGAAGCTAGAGTCATGTTTGAATGATATCTTGACTGAGCATCACCTACTTTCAAGATTTCTTCTTTTAAATAAGTCATTAAGACAAAAAAAATTGGTTTCTCTGTTACTTGCTATCAAAAGCATCCTAATACTAATGCTTAAACAGCCATTTTTCACAATTCCATGACACATAAAATGGCTTCTCTTTTTCTTTATGTCACACATTTCTTTTTACTTTATTTTCAGATTAGTTTATATTTACAGAAGATTTACATAAACAGTACAGAGTTTACATATATCTTTTATCTGGCTTTCCCTAACATTAAAATTTGACTGTGATACACATATCAAAACTAGGAAATTAATATTGCCATGATATTAACTAAACTACAGGCTTTATTCAGATTTCACTGATTTTTCCACTAATGTCCTTTTATTTTCTCAGGATCCAATTCAGCATCCCAGATTGCATTTAGTTGTCATATCTTCTTAGTCTCTTCTATTCTGTGGTATATATTCATCCTTTCCATGCCTTTCATGACCTTGATACTTATAAAGTACAAGACAGTTATTTTGTACAGTGTTACTCAGTTTGGGTTTCTCTGGTGTTTTCTCATACTTAGATTGAGGTAGTGCATTATTGGGAAGGATACCACAGAGAGGAATCACATCTCGGTACATCACGGTAGGAAGTTTATGATTTGATAAGTTACCCAGATCACTTGGTTAAGGTGGTGTCTGCCAGGTTTCTCCACTGAAAAGGTTTTTTTCTTTGTAATTAATATATTTTAGGGAGAAATCATTTATGACTATGAAAATATTCCATTTCTCCTTAAACTTTTGCCCACTAATTTTAGCACCCTTCCTTGTGTCTTGCCTGCAGCAGTTAGTACTGTGACTTTCTAATGAGGATTTCCTATTTTCCTCATTTCTTCTACATTTTTAATTATAATTATTCTGTAAGGAAGAGCTGTCTCTTCTCTCATTTACTTCTTTATTCAGTTATTTATTTATATTAGTATGACTCAAATATTTATATTATTATTTGGGTTATGATCCAGTAATGTCATAATTGATTTTGTTGCCCAAATTGTTCCAGCTTCAGCCATTGTGAGATTTTTCAGGTTTGTTCCTATGTTCTTTTGACATCCATCTTTTCTTTCTTTTTCCTTCTTTTTGAGCACATTAATGCTCTAGATTCATCTTATATTTTTCCTGCTCCAGTTCAACCACTTCTCCAAGGAACCCTGGCTTCTTTTAATGAAGAGTGATATCCACTGGATGTTGCTCATTACTAGCATCAATGCTTCTAGGCTCTCAGTGGCTAAAGAAAGGAGACAGATATATGTATAGCAACACATTCATACATATAGTTGTAGTTTAACTATATAATAAATATATAACTGAATACAGAATAAATTGTTTTTATAGCTAGCTCTGTGTGTATAGACATATATATATATATACACATATACATATATATGTGTATATATGTATATGTGTATATATATATATATGAAAAATCCATAAAAATAATCTATGAATCCTGGCTCTCCACCCTACTTCCTCCACCTGCTTTTCCAATACCTTAGCAGATGTTGCTCACCAGTCTCTCCGTACCCAGTTCCCCATTCTTATTCATCATTCTACCAGACATAGGATCTCTTTTTATTGAAGTCTCAATCTCTTTTCTTGCTCTCCCTGTGATCTCTGATCTCATGATGGCATCTTAGACCTTCCTATATTTATCTGTGTAAATATTTTAGCTGCTTATTAAAGTTGTCATAGGCACAGAAAAGTAATATCGGCAGGGTCAAGTAATCTAACTGAAAATAACTTCCTAAGGGCAAGGTTTTTGGGAACTCTCTCATCCTACTGTTCCCCTTCCATCAGTCATTTGAGTTGTTCCAATTATAGTATGCCCATTTAACACTCAAATCTATGACTACAGTGTCTCATCAAATCTGTAGATTGAGAGTTAGACCAACTGAACAGGTGAGACTGCCTAACACTACTAGAAAGAACACTAATACTTAGCTTATAGAACCACCAGTGCTATCTATTGTATGGATATGACCCACATATCTATACTCCTGGAAAGGGACTTATCCACATAAGTACCTCCTCTGATACTAACAATGTGGTTCAAAAAGTCTATAGCCACAGTGTGTCAGACTAGACAAAGACCAAAGACATTTAAAATTATGATTTAAGTCCCACCAAATTCTTGGTCATGAAAGTCTCTGGTCATTGTAGTTCTCAGGCCTTATGTCAAAAAATCTTGATACTCTTTTATGATAATTATTTTTGCTAAATGAAATGTGTCCCAGCCAAGAAGGGCCTTAGTGATACTCATTCTGTAATCTTCTGTGTCTGTGGACTTTCTAGTAAGGCTTCAATCAAATCAATGCTCTGTATTAGCACTCGGTTCTTTATATTCACCCATTTTACTGTCTTAACTGTGTCTTTCTCAACACAAGTTCCTTTATTACCAGCTTTCACTCATTAAATTGTCCTACTTAGCTTTAGCAAGCTTTCTAATTATCTTGCTCGTTTTCAGTCAGCAATTGATGCTACATTTTATTGGACTTATATTCACTTTGTCCAAACATAGATTCAGCATGTATAAATAATATAGCACAACTATACTTGTCTTGGTTATTGCTATGGTCAACTAATATGAACTCATCAAAAATGTACTATGTAGGCCGTCTTGAGCCAAGTCATTGCAATCTAACATCAAACCCAATTCTAATACTCACAGTACTACCCCTGATGTTCCTATAGAACTTTTATATTTCATACTCAGGTACAAAGAGAGAATTATCCTATTGGCTAAAATATTATATGTATAGGTATAAAAGAATGTATATAAGAGACAAGGAGTTTTAAATAATTTAGATTAGAAAAATGATCAGGTTCACTTGGTGGTGCATTTCTGGAAGTTAAAAGGAAGAGAAATATTTCGAAGGCATTGCAACTAACTCTGTACTGTTGTAACAAAGCTTCATATCAATATATGAGTTAGGTTTCCAAAGGTTCTCACATAAACTAGATTTATTCTCATCAGTATGGAGAGTTGTGGTAGTTGGCTCCACTGGGCTGAGAATGCTGAAGCAGAGGTAAGCTAGATCTACCTTTAGTGGCAGGCCTTATGGTAGATGGCACAGATGGGCACCAGGATTGTGCCAAAACCTAAATGCAAGATCCTGGAGCTAGCATTATTCTAATATTTCTCTACAGA
The DNA here is from genome assembly GCF_009828535.3 of Hylobates moloch. Taxonomy (NCBI): domain Eukaryota; kingdom Metazoa; phylum Chordata; class Mammalia; order Primates; family Hylobatidae; genus Hylobates; species Hylobates moloch. Next base: position 177,017,181 of record NW_026652276.1, on the reverse strand, counting down.
GTTGAAGTGTTCATTATATCAAAATGTAATTGTTTTAGAGATCTTTTAAAAGACTCTAAGAATGCCACCATGATAAATGATGCCATTTTATTCTGTCGGTCAATTTTAGTCAATGAGTTAGTGAGGAAAAGCATTGAAATAATTAAATAATATAGAGAATTGAATACTAGTGGCTTTTATAAAGTGACCTTGGGTTTTATTCATCTATTCTTTGCTTGCCCATATAGATAACTAAGTCAGTGTTTATCTCTGAAATATCAATGGTGAGTTGATGCTATTATACAGGCTAGAGTCCTCCCTTTGGAAGCATGCTGTGTTAATAATGCTAGCAGTTTGCTGCTGCAAGCATTTGCAGAGAGAGCTGAAACTGGGAGAAGTCCAATCTTGTCTTAAAGGGACCAAATGTTCAGAGTCAATTAAGCTTCTAAAACTCCACTAAGATATTTACCACAAGAAAATCTGTTGCGACACCCCTTGGTGTTTCTGAATCATTTGTATATGTCTTTGTCATCACTTTATCTCATTACATGCTATATACCTAAGTGTATATAAATTTACTCTTTAGAACAAAATCTATGTTATATATCTTTATACCTCTTTGACATAAAATATGTGGCACTCATTAAATGTCAGTTAAATGAATAAGCAGTAAATATTGTGGAATTTTTTTATAAACACAGTCACTGGGAAAATTTTCATCAGCAAAACAGTTAAATTTGCCTAAATATTTAAACTTATCTTTTATCATACTTCAGAAAATGCATCTCAAATATAAAAATTATAAGAACTCTCATCTTTAAGGTAAAAAATAAAATTAGATAAAGCTCTATGATTTTGAAAGCCTTGGTAAAATAGTAAGGACACATTTTATTAAATACAGAATGATGTCATTGCAAGTCACTAGTGCTTAATACTTTCCATTTCTAACCCTTTCTAAAATAGTAAATCTAGAGGAAACATTAAGTTACACAGAACACAATGTCCCTTTCATTAGCTATGGAATTACTTTCTTTTCTCCTTCTAGAGGGTAAAGTATTCTGTGGTTAAGCAAAAGTACAAAACTTCCTATGTGAATATAAGACACAGGAGAGAAGTAATTTAATCATTTTAATCTCACGGATGCCAAAATAGTTCATTTAGAGTGTGAGCTCAAATTCAAGGAACCCGCTTTTGCTCCAAAGTTGACTTGTAGCCATTAAATATTTTCATAGCTGGTTTTTAATGACAGTAAAATTAAGTTTGTTTTTGTTAACATAAGTATGAATAGTTACACTCAAGTGAATACAATGGAAATGAGTATATATTTTTCCCATTATGTAACTACTACCTAACACTTTACATACAGACAAATACCTACATTCAGAAAACCAGTTAATACTATTAAAACTCATTAGAACTACAGAATGGTATAAGCAGAATAAACAAGCCTTTGTTTGACAATATATGTCTATGGTGTTCCAACTATGTTTTACATCCAACCTTGCAATGAGGTCTTGCTAATGTGTTGATGGTGGTGTGTGTGTATGTTTGTGTGTCTGTTTCAAAACAATAAATAGTACAATTGTTTTTAAAAGGCCATGTTTGAAATTTTAGAGGCAGAACCCATGTGTACATAAAGAATGGCAAACATTTTTAAATGGACCTTTTCTACACAAAAATACATTTAAAAGTAATAGATTTGTAAAATACTTAATTTTGAGTAATTATCATTTTCCCATCAGTCATATTACATAAATGCATTACAGATTAGTTTGAAAAAATTTATGATATGGTTCCTAATCTACTTTTACTGTCTCATCCTTCCATTAAATAATCCCTACAGACACGATAACAGACTTTTCTATTCTTATTCCATATATACATTGCTCTGGCAGCTTTGTTCATAAAAATCCTTCCAATTTAATGGTTCCTTTGCTCTCATCTTTGTCAAAATTAGAACTCTGCTTCAAAGTCCATCTCAAATAATGAATGAGTTACACTAGAAATGAAGCATCTGGGAATTATCAGGACCAAGAAATATTAATTCTTTTTTTTTTTTTTTTTTTTTTTTGAGGCGGAATCTCGCTCAGTCACCCAGGCTGGAGTGCAATGGTGCTATCTCGGCTCACTGCAAGCTCCGCCTCCCAGGTTCACGCCATACTCCTGCCTCAGCCTCCCGAGTAGCTGGGACTACAGGTGCCTGCCACCACACCTGGCTATTTTTTTTTTTTTTTTGTATTTTTATTAGGGATGGGGTTTCACCGTGTTAGCCAGGATGGTCTGGATCTCCTGACCTCGTGATCCGCCTGCCTCGGCCTTCCAAAGTGCTGGGATTACAGGTGTCAGCCACGCGCCAGGCCGAAATATTAATTCTTATAAGTGTGGCAGAATCTCAAGAAACTTTATGATGAAACAGAAAAGAACAGTACTATTTGTCAAACAAAGTCATCATCACAGATAAAAATAATAAGAAATGGGTAGAACGTGATGTTGTAAAAAGACTAAAATGTAAATCCCAAAGTGTAGTACTAAGTAGCAATTACTTAGACTAGACTCTAGAGAGTCACAGTACTTGGAATAATGGCCTCCTCAAAGATGTCTACACCCGAATCTCAGGAACTTGTGAATATGTTATGGCAAAAGAGACCTTAAAAACTTGATTAAGAATTTTGAGACGGGGAGTTTATTCTGCATTATCTGGGTGAAAACAATGCAATCACAAGAGTTATTTTAAGAGAGGAGCAGGAGAATTCGAGGGAGGGAAAGAGATGCGATGACAAAAGCAGAGGTCAAAATGGTGCAAGGCAGGGGCCCCAGGCCAAGGAAAGCAGGTGGCCTCTAGAGGAAAGGAAATGGATTATCCATTTCCTTCCTAAAAGGAAAAGAAATGGATTATCCATTTCCTTCCTAAAAGGAAAAGAAATGGATTATCCCTATATCTTCTAGAAGGGACACAGACCTAACAACCCACTTAAGTCTTCTAACCTCCAGAGCCATCAGATAAATTTATGTTTAAAGACACTATATTTATGACAACTTGTTACTTGATCATTTCCTACCAGCAGTAGGAAACTAATACAAGAGTCAACAGACTTCAGTGGGAGCGACTTGGGTAGCATTCAGTGAAAACCACTCAGACAAAACTCTATATTTTAAATCACATTTTGCCATTTATTTGCTGTGTGAACTTGGGCAAATTACTCTTTTTTTTTTTTTATCATTCATACACTGGAGAATGTACACAAGTTTTCTTTCTCTGAGCACTCTTCCTCCATATGTGTCCTAAGTGAACCTGATATATAAGCTAATTTTTTTGGCTCAGTTTTGCATATCTGACCCAAGCTCTTATAGTCATATATTCTTTCCTGAAATTTTAGAATGGGGCTTGAGAGATAGCAATTAATGTTGGTTAGCCTCCTGAAGCTGTACCTTTCTCTTGTCATGTGTACAAGTGTACAAAGAAGTAGAGAAAGTCAAGCTACAGATATAGAGGGAAAAGCAAAGGTAAGAGACTGAAGGAGTTTCCTTCCTGAGATCTTAATGTACTCTCAGGTCCTGATGCTTCTGCCTTCTTGAGGCCCAGTTACGTTGACCATCTCTGGTTCGTAAAACATCCCCTTATCTAATAATAAATTTGTCCTGTATGTTTAATCTAGCAGAAGTTACTTTCTTTCACTTATAAATGATTTGACATAAAACATACCCTGATGGGGAAATGTAAAGATAAATAATGATGTAATCAATGAGAGCATATTCCTGGGCATATACTAAGAGTTCAATAAATGGCAGCTGTGCTTATTTGTATACTCTCATTACTACTAGTACTACTACTTCTATTACTACTGCCATTACGATTCACTCTAAATAGTGGAGAGGATTCCTGTATGCTCTGGGTTACCTGGGGAATGGGATGGGTGAGGATTTTGTCTCCCTAATTCCGTTTCAGGATAGGAGTAATGTAGTTTTTGCTTCCATCCCTGTCTAATCATAGGGAGTCACAATAAAGTAGATAACACCAATAAGACAAAGCTAGGAAATGTGAGAAAAACAAGTCATATTCTCTGTCAGTTTGAAAGTGTCACAAATTACAAATCATAATTCATCAGCATATGAACTGCCACTGCCTTCACAAAACTTCTTTTGATACACTACCTGAAATTTTTTTTCACATAGTAAGTACTCAACAAACTTCAAATGAGCATGCCTATCTCCACTGCCTCTCCCCTATCCAGAAAGATGTGCCGTCATCTTACCTAGAGAGGTCTAAAATACCTGGCATTTAGAAGCACTTTTTTTTTTTTTTTTTGAGACAGAGTCTTCCTCTGTCACTAGGCTGGAGTGCAGTGGCTGGATCTCAGCTCGCTGCAACCTCGACCTCCCAGGTTCAAGTGATTTTCCTGCCTCAGCCTCCCAAGTAGCTGGTGGGACTACAGGCATGCGCCATCACACCCAGCTAATTTTTGTATTTTTAGTAGAAATGGGGTTTCACCATGTTAGGATGGTCTCCATCTCTTGACCTTGAGATCTTCCCGCCTCAGCCTTCCAAAGTGCTGGCATTACAGGCGTGAGCCACAGCGCCAAGCCTAGAAGCACTCTTAAATATTAGTTTCATTTTCTTTTTATGGCTCTCATCACCTTTTGTTTGTAATGATCCTATACTGTAGTACTACAATTTGCCCATGTGATTCATACTTTAACATGTATTATTATTATTTTACATTATAATTTTCTTAATAGATAAAAGTACACTTGACTCATTTGAATATTATAGATAGCATATAGTAGGTGTGCAATAAATATTTGTTAAATTGAATTGAGATTAAAACTTAACCTACCAAAAATGTGTAATTTTTATTGCTTTATGCGTAGGTCCAAGAAGAAGAAGCTATATTGTATAAGGTTTCTTCAATAAGACTCCAACCCAATATTATATTTCTTTATGATATACCATTAACCCAGTGGTCAAAGTTTTCTACTCCTGGGAGTAATAAAGCATTTAGAAATGTACTATGAATGTGTATATCAATAGCTCTCACCCAAATCCCACCCGAGAAAACCCTGAAGTTCATGTGAATGAACATGAACATAATCTAATGAGTATTAAATTGTTTTCAGTTCTTTCTGGCCATATTAGGGAGGTGAAATACAAGACATAAAAGAGAATAAAAAAGCCTAAAACTTTGTGACAGGTCCTTTTTGAAAAAAATTGTGCTATGAATAGGAATATCTATAAATTAATACCAGGTAGAAGGGATGAGAGGTGGAAGCTTTGTAGTCTTATGATTAACAAAGGTAATACTATTATACTAAGAGTTCAATAAATGGCAGCTGTGCTTATTTGTATACTCTCATTACTACTAGTACTACTACTTCTATTACTACTGCCATTACGATTCACTCTAAATAGTGGAGAGGATTCCTGTATGCTCTGGGTTACCTGGGGAATGGGATGGGTGAGGATTTTGAGTAATTCATAACTTAAATATAGAAAATTGACATATCTTTTCAGAGAAAAACTAGATGCTACTGTAAGCATTTTATTAAGAAGATGAGAAAGTACTCCATCTCTAATATTAGTTCCAGTTTAGTTGTTTAGCAAATTGATTCTAATAACAGCAGTGAGATAGATATAGTTTTATTTAAAGTGTAAAGAAGAAAGACCAAAAGCTTAAGAACTTTTTCACAGAAGCAAATACATTCTAACCTTTAAGCCATATTGTTTCATCTACTGTAGAGCTTTGCATTCTTCTAAAATATTGTTTAAAAATCTAACTATCTTTGGAGCAGTCTATTGCATCACAACAGTATTTATAACAAGTGCTTATATAAGCATTTGCATACTTTTCATTGGACTTGGCTACTCCTCTTACATGCGTGAGTGTTTTTTAAAGGCTATAAGAAGAAAATTAGGTGCTAAGAAACTGAATAGGAAATTAAATTTGTATAGAAATTATCCTGCCAAGTTATCTTCTATCAGAAATTTCTTCAGGTAGAGAGAATGAAGAGATTCATATCCCTAATTGCATGGTTCTCTTAATGAACTTGACTATAACCACAGTTTCTGGAAAGCTAAAACTTCTAACAATTGATAAGAAGACTTTCTTTGTTTAACAGTTACAATAAAGTACATTTGCAAAGCAAATAGGTTGAAGGAGGACAGAGAAATTTTACTCTCTCCCTTTAAAGTGAAGCTAAATTAGTTTAATAAGTAAAAGGCATATACAGAGAAAGGAAACTTCTTTCTTCAGATGTTTTATTCCATTTACATTCTATGTCTATGCTCTGAATCAAGTTGTCTATAATTTGGAAAAAGTACTTAAATGTTAAAAGTCTTTGACTAAATTTAAGTAGAAATGACACAGGTTTTCGAATTTGGTTTTAAACTTATGTGGTTTTCCCTCACTATATATATGTATATATCTTGAAATTTTAAAACTAATAACAATTTTAAAAATTAAAAATTTTGACATATTTATATGTATATATAATATATACATGTATATATAATATATACCTACATATATACACATATCTATAGCATATATGCATACATATATGCATACATATATGCATACATA